>NW_027069566.1:206332-495709 GCF_002906115.3 Quercus suber
AATCTTATGATATGCACTAAGGTGTTCATGATTGGCTAGTGAACAGTGGTGAGATGGTTATTTATGCATTTCTCAAAAGGATCAAGTCCGACAGTCAAATAACATGTGACTTCAAGATTAAGACAAAGTGATAAACACCATAAACATCTTTCCCACATAACATGCACTACAAAGCTTCAACTAGTAAAGTGCAATAAATAAGTTCATCAAAGCTAAACAAGGTTCATAAACTTGTTATGTAAAAATAATATGGCCAATCCTTGATTATAAATCCAAGATGTGAAATACAAAACACAAAAATCCTTTTGGTTCTAAAAGAAAATTTATGACCAACCACAAAAAGCACATATTATGCTAAATAAACAATGCAAATGCAATGCATGACAATGCTTAACTAAGCTATAGAGGGTACACAAATAAGAAATATCAATTTCTTAATTAACCCATGAGTACATGTACAAACTAGTTCATACTCACACAAAATCAGAAATAGCTTAGCACAAACTATTCAAGTTTCTCCACAATGTCAAGTATGTTCTAAATCAAGAGAGAGATATCATAACCCATGTAATCCTCAAGAACAATATAACAAGACACAAAATAAAATATTTTTGTCTTTTTGAAATTTTTTAATGTTTTTGGATTTTTTTAAAAAAAATAAAAACAACCTAAAAAACAACACAACCAAAAACAAAAACAAAACATGTCCACAAATAATTGAAAGAATTAAATCAGGGACAAGTTAGCAACACTCACCTTGGAGAATCTTTTCTCACCCATCTAGCACGAGTCTTCGGCTTTGTCGGTGAAAATCCATGTGAAGCAGAGTGTATTTGAGGGATTATACCAAACTTCTGAGAGAGACTGAAATCCTGCAAATTCCTTTCACAAGCCAACAAGCTCAAAATTTTCAAAAGAATATGAAACAATTTATATGGACTTATGGCAGGAGAAATATCATCACATATCCTAGATTGACATACAGAATGCTTAAATTTCAATTTATGACAATTAGGATGAATGTGACCATGGACATCACAAAAGTGGCAAACATGAACAAATTTAGGAATATCAGTATTCCTAACAATAAGTCTAGTCTCAGATTTAGGTTTTTGCCTCAACAAAGAACAATTTGGTCTAATATGACTAACAACACCACAAAGGTGACAGGTAGGCAAAAAAACAGATTTATTATGCTCTCTAATAGTAGGTTTAGACTTAGGTGTAGAAACTTCAGCGTTAACATCAGAACTTTTACCTTTATCTAACCTAGCAAAATAAGCATTTTCTTTATTATTCCTCTTGAAAGGAGGGATATAAACTTTCTCAGTTTTAAGCTTAAGAGAAATAGAAACACTTCTGTTATCAACAGCAGGCTTGGTACTAGTCAAATTTTCAATTTTAGTTTTAGATTCAACTAACTCTTGTTCCAAGCTTTTCATCTTCTCATCTTGAGAGGAAATTTGATTTCTCAAAAATTCATTCTTTTTATTAGACTCATCTAATCTCATAATCAAATCCTCTTTTTCAAGATTAGCCAATTTTAACTATTCTTTAAATTTCTTAGAAAATTTTAAAGATTTAGATAATTCCTTACGAAGAGTTTCAAAAGCATTAAAAAAATCAACAGAAACAATAGTATCCTTTTTATTCAAAACATCACAAGTATCAATAAAATCAGTAGAAGCATGAGCAGAAAGACACTTCAAATTATCCATGATAACAGGGGTCAAGGATCAGCTCTTAGATCAAAAGATCTACAACAAGAAGAGTTACCCGCTCTGATACCACATGTTATAAATTTAGACCCCTTAACACACAACCAGATTGAGTAGCCTAGTTAATTGGCCAAGTTGTTACTTAGTCAAATTAAGCAATTCTAGGTTAAAACAATCAAACAATCATATCAAGAATATATAGCAGTAGAATAATAAATAACATAAGATATGATCACCCAGGAAAACCAAACCGGTAAAAAACCTGGGGGGGATTTTACCTACCAATCCTCAAGGAAAAACTGAATTCACTATAAAAGAATTGAAGTTCATACAAAAGGACTTACAAGATCCCCGCTCGACTTCCTAATGCTACCTACCAGTAAAACTTACTGACACGACCCCGTGCAAGTTCCGAATCCACGGACTCCTTTTTTCTTGAATTCTTCAATCAGCTACAAGCACCCATACTTGATATTCTTTAAGTTTCAACGATAGCAACTAAGTTGATCATCAAGATGTTGAAGTAATCTCAATCTTGAAAACCCTAAGCTTTGTGTAAAGGAAAGCTCCTCTAGATCTCACGAGAGATTTACACAAAACAGCAATGTATGAGCAACAATACAACTGGAGCAACTCTCAAAACGTGGCTAGGGTTTTGCCTTATATACCTAGGGCAAAAACATAAAACCCTAAACGTTTTAATGAGTTAGGGCTGAGTTGGAAAACTGTAGAAAAATGCAATCTGATTGATTTTCGATCGATCGAGCCAGACCGAAATGCCCCAATGCATCTACAGTTTCTCGATTCCAACTTTACAATAATTAAACAACTTTGAGCACACTTTAACAAGACTTAACATATTGTTTTGATCATGGTTTGCCAATATTACAAATTAGAGTTCTAAATACATAAATTCCTAAACCTTTAGAACCTAACACTTTTGAGTCTAATTTCCTTTTGGAAATTACTAGGGCAACTTGCTTGTCCAACTATTTGATATTATGATTCCTCTTCTTGCCACCTTTACCTTTCGGTTTAGGCTAAGAATTTGAATTAAATCGTATTAATCCTAGCCTTAACTTTTAGGATGTCTTCCGTTGCATAGAAATCACTCATCAATTTAGATATTATAAAAAGAATTTATTTTCAAAACAAACTGAATTGATCAAATGATTCTAACAAGGACTTGTGGATCATATCCATATGAGATTAACATTTAATCTCTACATCCAAGAATTCCAATTCATTTTAAAATTAAAACATTCTCATAAAATGATATAGAATTGGAACTCCTTAAGCCTTTCTTAGTACTCAATGTGATTCATACCAAACATCTCATTTAGACTTAATATAAAGTCTAAGTCTAATACTAACTCTTGCATCTCATGTTGTAGTATAATTGAGATAGAAGCCAATGAACATTTTATGCAGACTATGATCATATCATAAGCTATCTTCCATTAAATGCATCATGTATAGGAAATTATGACAATGTTGAATAGAAACATAATTATGTACTTCGTCTCCTTTAAGCACCATGTCCAAAATTATTTCTTAGTTAATGTGATTCATTTAAAATAGTAGCTAGAGAACAAAATTATGACAACTTTATTTTGAGACTATGAACATAATTACAGGGACATTATATTTTGCATCCATAACCATATAGTATGAAACCCAAAAAAAATATACTATACTAGGTGCAACGACAACCTAATCCCGCAATTAATATTCCTCGGAAGCGAGGTCATACCAATCACTATGATCAGGCGAGAATTATTCTCATTATTAATGCTATCATAATAACTCTTACCAAAAAAAATAATTTGCCGCTTTTCCTTTAGCCTTTAAGTAATAGTTCCGAAGGGAGGTTAACATTAAACTTAGTCTAGTGTACACCATTGCCTAGAATCAATGTGAGTCACCAAGTAACTCCACAGAAGCGTGGTCGTTCTCAATGTAAAAACACACTTCATCTATCATTAAGAAGTTTAACCTATAGTACCATGAATTAAACACCCTTCGAAGGGAGCAAGGCATATACGCCAAGGTGAGGTGCCTAATCACGCTACTATAAACCGGCAATGGAGGCCATGAGATCCAACCCTTGTATCTCTCTCCCACTAGAAATTTTAAAACAAGTGGATTGTCATGAAATCATTGTAATCTAATTACAATTTTAACCTTACACATCAAATGTGTTTAATTGTTTAAAATCAATGTGATGTAACTAAGTCACGTTACAATAGCGTAACGAACATTCGCACAATCACAAAGAAGTTTAACCTTGTAATACGTGAAGTAAATACCCTCCGCATGGAATGCAAGACTCGAAGTCAAGACAAGGTATCTGTTCACATTATAATAAACTTAACAAAAAGGGTTATTTCAAAACTCCCACTCATTATTTGGGTTTTTCTTTAAATAATTGTGATCCTATCATAACTAATAATCTTGCACTTGATAAAGACTCTAATCTCATTAGAATCACTAACTAAAATGGAAGTCCTAAACTATTTAGGATTCCTTAAACACTAATGAATCAAAAATTGGTTATGTAGAACTCTATCCTTAATTTACTAGATAAAGTATTCTAATCTCATTAGAAACTATATAACTTTTAATTAGAATTTTAATCTCATTAAAATCCTCTAATTATAATAAATTAAGGACTTTTAATCATAAAACAATTTAGGACTAAGAGTTTTATTTAAGTAACATCTTTGATCTCATTAGGTTTTTTAGTTAGATAATGATTAATAAATGTCCTTAACTTTTAAGGACTATAAAATTAATCACATAGCCTTACTTTTATTTATGTGAAAAACAGGTGCCAGAATTTTTGGTGACTCGTTTTGGCGAGTCATTTGAGTCGCGAGTTTTGGCGACTTGCCCAATCGCAAGATCCCAATCGAGAGTTCATCCAGAAGCTTTAGCGACTCACTCGTGACTCATCTCGCAACTCACTAGTCATGAAAATGCCCAGAAACAACCGTTTTTTCTGTTAACCGTTTTTTCTGTTTCCAACGAACAAAACACATTCTTAATGATCGAAAACAATGAGATTAAGACTAAAACTTGAATTTCATTGATGTTAAAGTGTTAAAATTAAATTTTACATGGTTAAAATCAAACTTAAACAACATTATAACATTAAAATCAGTTTTAATCAAAAAATAATTTCAAAAACTATAATATGCAGAAAAATGACTACAAAATTTTCACAACTATGAATCCACATTGTAGATCACAATAAATAGCAAGTTTCCCATGCACTATTGAAAATAAAAAAACAGTAAACTTTTTGATTTGCACACCGAAACAAAGACAAAACATTTTGGCTTTCCTCATTCTTTAATCAAGAATGAACATGGGCGCCTAGTGTAGAAAGTAAAAATGATTTCATACAGTTCCCTTCTTGCTATCTCTTATCAAAACATATAGAAACATGTTCAATTATTAATCTAACAATAAATTAATAAAACCCAACATGTATCTATATCAGACCATATGGGCAACAAGTATGCAGAAAATTTTACTATAGAAAACTAGAACACCAAGAAAATGGTTTTTCTTTAATTCTAAAACTCAATCACATGTTATACAAACATAATATTGAAGATCGCTTTGATACCATTTGTTGGAAAATCTGATTTTGTATCTCATACAAAATACAAAGTGGAAGCTATAATCACGAATCAACTTCATTCATGAGAGATAACATGTTACCTTGAATTCTAGAACAAAGAATAGAAAGCGTACCTTGGTGCGGTGAAATTCAAAACCTAAACTTGAGAATTACTTGGGAACACTTTCAATCTTCACTCCAATTCCACTTGATGCCCAAGAAGTGCGGTCTCTCAATTAGTTTCCAAGGAGAGAATAAAAGAGTGTCCAACGCCCACATACAAACCATTTCATGCCTTTTGATCTTAATGAAAGACTCATATATGAAAAGCCATTTATAATTCTATATGTTTCTCTCCTTATATATAATTGATTATCTAATTGGGTTAGCCTTTTGGGCAATTCCAATTGGGCTCTACTATGTGGTTTAGAGTGGGACCAAAATAGACCAATAAGACACTAGCTCCAATGGGCATTGAGCTTTTCTGTCAACTCTTAACAAGTCCAAAGTTACCATTAACTATATTTAATACTACTATATAAATATAGTTGCACTCTAGGCCTTATTTATGAATTATATCTTAAGACTTTATTATACATGCAACCCCTTCATTAAAGTATTTGTAGTAATACAAAGTTATGAATGTAGACTGCCACTTTGAAGATTACTACATCTTAATCCTTGAGTACCCGATTTAATCCTTTATGTTATTCATCATATATTTATGAAATCCAATTCTATAAATATATACTTTAGTAATTCCTTACTAAAGTGGTTAGATCCAACACTCTGAATAACCAAACCCATTAAACTTATCTCAAGGGAATATTTTATATCTCCATTAAAAGATTAAGAATTCTGTTAGGTTCTAAATGTTTAGAACAATTGGCAAATCGTGAACACAAACTTGTCTAGATATAGATCTTAGAGTCTATAGGTTTTATTAGACAATGCTCAAGGTAATTCAAGTCAAGATTCAAGAACATACAAGCTGCAAAAAGAAGACTTCATATTCTGCCTGGTTCGATCGATCGAAGAACAGGCTCGATCAATCGAAAATCGTATCTGCAGAATTTTAAGTCGGCCCAAATAGTAGCTTAAGCCCATTAAGGATTAGGGTTTCAGATCTACTTCTCCCACTATATAAAGAAAACCCTAAGCCACGTTTTTGAGGACTTCAGAGAGAGAAGAGAGTGCCTCTTTTGTATTTAGGGTTTTGTACCCAAATCTTTCTAAGTCTTTGTTGCTCATACTTTTTGGTTTGTGTGAATCTCTTGTGAGATCTTTGAGGAGCTTTCATTCACATAAACTTAGGGTTTTCAAGGTAAAGATAGTATCAACATCTTGATGATCAACTCGGTTGCTGCCATTGTAGCTTAAAGAATAACAAGTATGGGTGCTTGTAGCTGATTGGAGAATCCAAGAAAGAAGGAGTCCGTGGATTCGGAGCTTGCACGTGGCCGTGTTAGTAAGTTCTACTGGTGGGTAGCATTAGAAAGTCAAGCAGGGAGCTTGTAAGTCCTTTTGTATGAACTTCGATTCTTTCGCATAGTGGATTCAGGTTTACCTTAAGGATAGCTAGGTCAAATCCTCTCCAGGTTTTTACCGTGTGGTTTCCTAGGTGATCATATCATTGTGTTATTTATATTTCCGCTACTTTATATTGTTGATATGATTGTATGTTTGTGATAACCTAGAATTGTATATTTTGACTAAGTTAATCACTTGGCTAATTCACTAGGTTAATCCGGTTGGTTTAAGGGGTCTAAATTTCTATCATAGGTTATGTTCCATCAACATTAAATGTGGTTGCCCAACATACTGAAGTTTTGACCGTAACTTATAGATCTCACTTCTGATATATCAAAGCAACCTATATCTCATGATCAGGTGCATTATTTTCTCAAGATTTAGAGTTGATGTAAATAAAAGTCGTGAGATTTATTATTCATTTGACAGTCGTTAGGAGAATAATAAATCTCGCAGCAGTTCAGTTCAATGTGTCTTAACTCTTAAAACATATCAACATATTAACTAGAAGTCTCCACTTTCATGATCAAGACAAATCATCTTAGTTGATATGTTATAGTCTTCCTAGGTGAAATGCCCAATTTCATCACCAAATACGAATTAAAATTCTGAGTTTATAAAGAACTTGTGATTTATATTTTTTGTAACTTTTCACATAAATCATCTACTATGCATCTCATGGACTAAGATAATGTCCCATTAGTTCATTTATAGATAGTCTTATATAATTAAACTATTTAATTATTTATATCATGTCAATAAATTAGATTTTAGGGCATAAACCCCAACACATCCAACATCCTTCAAAGCCCGAAATGAAACTCCTTAATCTTGGGCCTCTTTGTTGCATGCATAGGCCCAAAAATATGAGAATTTCATAAACTTTGAGAGAAAGGCTACAATATATTTTAGCTAAAGGGCTATTTCAGAAAAAAAAAAAATGAAATGATGAATAAAAATGAAAAAACCCAAAGGTGATGAATACATTGTAAGCCCATATTTGAGAAAAAAGGTTAAAATTTTTTAAGTCCATTCTAATGAAAGCCCATGAGAGTACGATGAGAACTTTATTGTGAATGGACTAAAGCCCAATGAAACAAGGGGTAAAAATCCATGAGAGGGAAGGGAGCGACATTGTAATTGGACCTTCATTAAAATGAACTTAAGAATTTCCTAAGGACATCTAAAGTTTAAAAGGAACCTTTAATTGGGACATGAACTTAATGAAAATGAGCCTTCTTTTCAAGCATCATTGCACCATCAAAGTCAAGAAAAGTCCCCATTCCCCTTTGGATTCAAGAGAAAGGAAAGCGCTTGATCAAGATTGAGGACATACACCAAGAAGAAGAGACCCCCTAAGAAACAATGACTACCTCCATGGAAGACCCAATGGCACAAAAATCCTTAAGGTTTTGGATAAACATGGTGAGGCCCTTAAGAGAATGGGAGGACGTCTCACTAGGTTGGAAGAATATAAGCTCAAGAAGCCTCCACATGTGAAAATCAATGATGATGAAGAGGAAGAGGAAGAGGAAGAGGAAGAATTGGACGAAAAGGACAAAGTGGAATATGAAAGGAACAAGCAATTTGAGAAGCTCACCACAGAAACCATGGCTATGAGGGAAAAGATGGAGAAAATGCAATTTGCCTTCGCAAGGCGCAAGGGATGGATGATTGCCTTTATAACATAGGAGGAATGAGTTCGAAGGCTCCTATTGCATTGCCTCCCAAGTTTAAGATTTTCGATGCGGAAAAGTTTAATGGGACTGGAGATCTAAAGCAACATGTAAGGAGATACCTACGAATTGCTAAGATGAAAGGTATAGATGAGAAGCAAACTTTGCATGCATTTCCTCTCTCACTCACGGGAGGTGCATCAATGTCGTACTATAGCCTTGATCCAAGCAAAACTAAGGTGTCGAATGAACTAGTCGAGTTGTTTGTAGACCAATTTATCTTCAACACCATGATTGATGTGACTCTAAGGGATTTAGAGACTACCAAACAAGGTGTGGGGGAGACATTTTCCAAATACATGACCAGATGGGATTTTTCCAACAGAGACTTCCATTATTATGGCTTTTTGAACCTTAGGTAGGCAAGGATGGAAAGGTGTATCTGGGATGGGAAATGTTCTTTAATGAAAAAATCACATTTAAGGAGAAGCCTACCGTGTTGATCAAAGAGATACAAGAAAAGGTCGATTGGATGAACTACATAGATGCTGAAGCAATGAAGACCATGATGAAGACGAGTGGGGATGCGTTTGCCATCACCAATGAAGAGCCGAGTGATCCTTTTGCATTCATCATGCCTCTTGTAGGGCCCATTAATAATTGGACTTGGGTTGGGTTTCGTAAAAACGTGGGGAAAAAGTTTTGAAATGCAAGTTCCAATGTACTTTTCAATATTTTCAATAAGATAAATTCTGATTTGGCTTACTTTGATGTATCCCATAACATTGAAATTATGCACTTAAATGATTCAAATGAATTTGAAAATGGAATTAATAAACAATTGGTAAAGAAAATTGAACCTATGGAACCAAATCTTGAAACTATTAATTTGGGCAATGATGAGAATCCATGCTTAATTAGAATTCACTCAACTCTAAACCAAAAAAAAAAAAAAAAAAAAATCTTCAAGAACTCCTCATGGAATTTCAAGAAGTGTTTGTATGGTCTTATGAAGATATGCCTGGAATTGACCCCTAGATATCTCAACATCACATTGATAACCGTGATCACATGGTGCTCGTTGAGAAAAAGTTAGAAGAATGAGGACTGAATGGCTCTTAAAAATCAAAGAGGAAGCCACTAAGCAATTAAAAGTAAGGTTCATCAAACCTATACATCAAGCCGAATGGATAGCCAATGTCGTGCTCGTACCTAAGAAAGATGGGAAAGTGAGGATGTGTGTGAATTTTAAGGACTTGAACAAGGCATGCCCTAAGGATGACTTTCCTCTTCCTCACATTGATGTCTTAGTGGATAACACGGCGGTAAGTGTATTGATGTCTTTCATTGATGGTTTCTTAAGATACAACCAAATCAAGATGGCTCCCAAAGATATGATCAAAACCACTTTCACTACCGAATGAGGAATCTATTGTCACGGTGATGCCGTTTAGCCTTAAGTAGGGGTGTGCATGGGTCGGGTTGGGAAATTTTTTTGACCCAACCCATCATAGTGGGTCAAAAAAATTTGACCCAACCCAACCCATCACATAAGTCCAACCCAACCCAACCCAACCCACATGGGTCGGGTTAAACCCATGGGTTTAACAAATTTTTTTTTATTATTATTAAATTGAGTAGAAAAAAATATAAATATTAATATATTTAAAAAAACCCAAAGATTAGTATCAATGTAACTCCTTAAAGGCAAACAACACTAATTACTAAACAACAATAGTAATTTACTAAGGTTTGTGTGAACTAATTGGCTTTTATATGAGATAGGAAGAGCTAGTTATTTAAAAAAAAAAAAAATTATATAATATATATATATATATATTAAATTAATAATATATATATATATATATAAGTTCCCTACAACTAGTTTTAAAAAAAAATTATTAAATATATAATATATTTTAAATATATATTAAATATGGGTGGGTCGATGGGTCGGGTCGGGTTTGACGGGTTTGTAATTTTATGACCCAAACCCAACCCAACCCGCTATAAAAAAATTTATTGTAACCCAACCCAACCCACCAAGCCCTAAAAACCGACCCAACCCGGCGGGTCGGGTTGGGTCGGATCGGGTTTGGCGGGTCGGCGGGTTTTCTGCACACCCCTAGTCTTAAGAATGTGGGGGCAACCTACCAAAGGATGGCTATGGCCTTACTACATGATATGATGCATAATGAGGTAGAGGTGTATGTCGATGATATGATAGTGAAATCTAAGGATTAAAGAGTATAGGCTCAGTCGAACCCACAAAAGTGTACCTTTGGAGTAACCACCGAAAAATTACTAGGCTTCTTAGTGAGTGATAAAGGAATAGAAGTTGACCCATCCAAGATCAAAGCCATATTGGAGATGCCACCACCCAAAAGTGAGAAAGAGATAAGAGGTTTCTTTGGTCGATTACAATACATTAGTTGATTCACTACCAAGCTCACCTCCGCTTATGAGCCCATCTTCAAACTCCTAAGGAAAAATGAACCACATACATGGAATGATGAGTGCCAAAAAGCCTTTGAACTTATCAAGGAATATCTCCTCCACCCACCTATCCTAGTGCCTCCATAATATGGAAAACCCTTACTCCTATACCTTTCTATCATAAAGGATGTGATTGGAAGTATGCTTGCACAAGAAGACAATAACAAGAATGAGAGGGCCATATAATATTTGAGTAAGAGGTTCCATGATTATGAGACTAGGTACACTCCCATAAAAAAGTCATGCTCTGAACTTGTCTGGGCCATACAGAAATTGAGACATATCATCTTACCTTTCCAAATACGGGTGGTAGCAAGAATGGACCGATTGAAGTACCTCTTTGAGAAACCCACTTTGAGTGGAAGATTGTCAAGATGGTTGATCTTATTGGAAGAATTTGATTTGAAGTATGTGGTTAGGAAAACTATCAAAGGAAGCATTGTGTCAGATTTCTGTGCCGAAAATCCTATAGCGGGGAAAATGATAAAGAATACTTTTTAGATGAGGACATTTTAGATGTTGAGTTAGGGACATGGAAGATGTACTTTGACGGAGCCGTAAACTAATATGGGAATGGGATAAAAATACTTTTGATCACTCCCGAGGGATCTCACATACCTTTGGCAATCAAATTGAACTTTGAAGCAACTAATAACATGGCTGAGTATGCAGTTTGTATTGCCAGAATGGAAGCTCTTCGAGAATTGGGTAGACATGGCAAAACGAGCGGGTCGGGTTGGGTTCAGGTTGGGTCAATCGGGTTGCAGGTCAAACAGGACACGGGTCAAGAACGGGTCAATTTAAGTGGGTTAAAAACGGGTTCGGGTCAATTGGGTTGCGGGTCGCGTCGGGTTGACCCGTATTTTTCACATGAATTTTTTATTATTTTTTTTATAAAGAAAATAGCATGTATTTGCCATTTTGAAAGTTATGCAACAAATTACTTAATGTAAAATGCATTATTTTGAATTCACCACTTATATTAAGAATAAACTCAATTAAACTTATTAATACTTATTCAATAATTTTAAAATTATACAAATCCTAACATTGTTATCTAAAACAAAATAATACAAAGATAAGTAAAATAAAATAATACAAAGATAAGTAAAACAAATACATAAGTTTTATTTCTACACAATATCAACATTCCAAAATATAAAACAAAATTACAAATAACTTATTGGATAACTCATTCGATAAAAAAAAAAACATATAAGAAATTTACAATATTGAAAATTGATTTTATAATCTATTATCAATTGTGGTTCGCACTCTATTTCAATTGAGATATACATTAAAATTTGGTTGCTTACTTATTTATACATGGTCTCTTTTATGAATATCATATCATTGTTAAGCAATACACACTCTAGGAAAATATTATAATTTATTTTGAAAAGTCATTTATTTTGGACATAAATTGTTAAAAAAATAGGTCTAAGCATTCATAATTTATGCTAATTTGATACTTTGACTTCATTATTTTCACACTTGTGAATGTTTCTCACACTTGTCTACAATTTTAAATCTATGTTTTTAACTATACTGTAACCAAATTATCTTACTATTTGATATCTAAAAATCTTTACTCATTACAGAATGCTCAACCATTTATTTTTCAATTAATTTGCATGCAGTTATGTAAATGTATCAATTGTTTCCTTAAAGCTCACAACAAACAATTAAACCAATATTGTATTAATTTTACTTTTTTTTTTTTACCAAAAAAAAAGTTAAAAAAAATGGTTCTGGTTCGGGTCGGGTCACGGGTCAACCCACTTTTGCTTCGGGTTAAAAAAATCGGGTTCGGGTCAGGTATTTTTCAGGTCGGGTTGGGTTGGATCAAAAAATTCTGAGCCATTTTGCCATCTCTAGAATTGGGGGTAAAGGAGGCCAAAGTCTTTGGGGATTTAACTTTGGTTATAACCCAAGCACAAAAGTTGTGGAAGGTGAAGGAGGAACATTTGAAGCCTTATCAACTATACTTGGAGGACTTGACCAAGACCTTTGACAAGATTGAGTACATGATCATCCCTAGGGCTCAAAATCAATTTACAGATGCCTTAGCTACCTTAGCTTGCATGTTTGAAATACCCAAGGGAGTATGGACACGACCCTTGGAGATTGAACAAAGTTATGAGGAAGAGCACAAAAGGAAGACTAAAGCTTTTGTAATGACCATAGAGGAAGAGGAAGCCCCGTGGTACTATGACATCGTGAAGTTCTTGGAACTGGGCATATCTGGATGGTGCCGACAAGAGAGAATGTCATTCCATAAGGATGATGGCAACATAGTATATCCTATGTGGAGGACAACTCTATAGAAAGATCCTACGATGGCATGCACCTTCGTTGCTTGAAGAAAAAAGAAGACGAGAGAGTAATGGAAGAAGTTAAAGGGATTTGTGGCCCTCATATGAATGGAAGAATACTAGCCAAGAAAATCCTAAGGATAGGGTACTTCTGGAATACAATGGAAAATGATTATATGGACTATGTGAAGAGTTTCCATTATTGTTAGATGCACACCACCTTGAACCATGTATACCACCTAGTGAGTTGTATAGCATGACTTCTCCATGGCCACTCTCGGTTGGGGGCATAGATGTGATCGGAAGGATAGGTCCTACGACTTCAAATAAGTATGAATACATTTTGGTAGCAATTGACTATTTCACCAAGTGGGTGGAGGTAGCCTTCTACTTCGTATTGAAGGCTAAGCATGTGGCTTGGTTCTTAGAAAACAACATCATATGCTGGTTTAGGATGCCCCAAGAGATCATTTCTGATAATGGTTCTCACTTTGAAGGGGAGCTTCGAAGGATCATGGAGTTGTACAACATTGAGCATTACAAGTCTTCACCGTATCGACCACAAGCCAATGGTGCCATAGAAGCAACTAATAAGAATGTGAAGAACAACCTAGCCAAGGTTGTTGTGACATACAAAGATTGGGTCGAGAAGCTTCCATTTGCCTTATGGGGTTATGGAACTTCTATCTATGCGTCGACTGGGGCAACACCTTACTATTTGGTTTATAGTAGTGAGGCATTCAACAAGAAGGTGAAACTGAGAAACCTTAAAGAAGGGGACTTGGTCCTAAAGGTGCCTAGAGATGAGACTTTTGATCCAAGAGGAAAGATGAAGCCAAGGTGGTTTGGGTCTTTTATCATTAAGAAGATCATGTCTGGAGGTGCTACAAGGATCACGGATTTGGATGGAGAAGAGATGCTTTACTTGATTAACATGGATAGACTCCGGAAATACAACATCTAAAAAATAAAAAATAAAAAGAAAGGGAAAAGCTTGCTAGGATGAAAACTCGAAAGGGTGGCCTAGGAAAAAATTAAGGCAAAAGAACTTTGCTAGGTTGAAAACCTGAAAGGGCGATCTAGGCAAAAATTAGGGGAAAAGACCATTGGCATGGCGAAAATTCCCAAAGGGACGTCATGGGAAAAAATTACATGGCAAAGGAAAAAGAAAGGAAAAAAGAAAAAGAAAAAGAGGAATAAATGACAATAAGCAAAGATAATAAAAATGTGATTCTCTTATTGCTCAAATTAAAAAAAATGATAAGATTGTTTTCATAGGGGATTTGGAACATGCCAATCCATTATTAAATCCAAAAACAAAAACATGAGAATCATAAAAGTGTAGAAAAGTAAAACATGGGGCTTATCAAGTGTTGGATAATTTGGTTTTGTAGCTCATACAAAACATACAGCGGAAGCAACAAATATGGATCTATTTCATTTATGATTGATAACAAGCACTATGTAAATTTCAGAATTTAAGAACAAGATAGCGTACCTTGGTGTGGTGAAATTTAAACCAAAAGATTATAAGTAATTGGGAAAACTTTTAATCTTCACTCCAATTCCACTTTACGCCCAAGAAGTGTGGTCTCTCAATCAGTTTCCAAGGGAGAATAATCGAGCGGTTTCACTCACATATACACACCATTTCACAATGATGTCTCTCTTAAAAAAAAATCTGTATGTTTCTCCCTTTATAATTAGTTGATTATCTAATTGGGCTGGCCTATTAGGCCTTTCTAATTGGGCTTTATTGTGTGGCTTGGAATGGGACTAATAAGACACTAGCTCCAATGGACCTTAGACTTTTCTGTCAACTCTTGACAAGTCCAAAATTTGCCATTAATTATATTTAATACCACTATATAAATATAATTGCACTCTAGGCATTATTAATAAATTATATCCCAAGACTTTATTATACATGCAACCCTTTCATAAAATATTCGTAGTAATACAAAGTCATAAATATAGATTACCACTTTGAAGATTACTATATCTTAATCCTTGAGTATTCGGTTTAATCTTTTAAAGTTATTCATCATATATTTATGAAATCTAATTTCATAAATATATACTTTAGTAATTTCTTACCAAAGTGGTTAGGCCTAATTCTTTGAATAATTGAATCTATTAAACTTATCCCAAGGGAATATTTTATATCTCCGTTAAGAGATTATGAATTCCATCTTGAGAATATATGTTGCTCAACATATTGAGGTTTTAAACATTAATTTAGATCTCACTCCTGATATATCAAAGCAACATACACTCCATGATCAGGTCCATTATTCTCTCAGGATTAAGAATTTATATAAATAGAAGTCGTGAGATTTATTATTCATTTGATAGTCGTTAGGAGACTAATAAATCTTACAGCAGTCCAGTTCAATATGTCTTAACTCTTAAAACATATCAACATATCAACTAGAAGTCTCCACTTCCATGATCAAGAAAAATCATTTTAGTTGATATGTTATAGTCTTCGTAGATGAAATGCCCAATTTCATCACCGACTATGAATTGTAATTCTGAGTTTACAAAGAACTTGTGATTTATATATTCTGTGACTTTTCACATAAATCACATACTATGCATCTCATGGACTATATGATAATGTCCGAATATTCATGTTACCATTATTTTAGATAATAATAAAACAACTTTATAAATCACAATATTAAGTTATACATAATGTCATATATAATAACGTGCATAACATCATACAATAGGATTTAAGGGTACTAATCTTAACAACCTCCCACTTGCCCTAAAGACTATTGTGCACTAATTTAACTCTCATTCCTTCCAAATGTGACTCGAAAGTCCTTTGAGGCAAGGTTTTGGTAAAGGGATCTGCTAGATTATTTGCACTTTCAATCTTTGCCACCACTACATCTCCAAGAGCAACAATGGCTCGAATAATGTAGTATTTTCTCTTAATGTACTTTCCTTTTTTATGATTCCTTGGATATTTGGATTGTGCAACCGCTCCACTACTGTCGCAAAATAATGTGATGGGAACTTGCTCCATTCTTATAACACCAAGATTAGAAAGGAATTTTTTGAGCCAAACAGCTTCCTTTGCTGCTTCACAAGCAGCAACGTACTCAGCTTCCATGGTGGAGTCCGTAATACAAGATTGCTTAGCACTCTTCCAAGTTATGGCTCCACCTCCTAAGGTGAAAACACATCCTGAAGTGTATTTTCTAAAATCTAGATCCAATTGAAAGTCTGAATTTGTATAGTAAATGGGAATCAAATCCTTACACCGGTTAACAAGCATATAATCTCTTGTTCTCCGAAGATACTTAAGAATATGCTTTACAGCTTGCCAATGTTTTGGTCCTGGATTTGATTGATATCGGCTGACCATGCCAACTGAATAACAAATATCTAGTCTAGTACAAAGCATAACATACATGAGATTTTCGACTGCAGAAGCATAAGGAACTTGTCTTATTATATTTTATTCCTCTTGAGTCTTAGGCCTTTGGTCATCAAAGAGAGGAACTCCATGTCTGAAAGGAAGTAATCCCTTCTTGAAGTTTTGCATGCTAAACCGTTCGAGAACCTTATTTATATATCCAGCTTGTGATAAGCCTAACATCTTATTTTTGCGATCTCGCCAAAGCTTGATCCCTGGAATAAAGTTAGTCTCACCTAAGTCCTTCATATCAAATTGGCTTGACAACCAAACCTTAACTGATGACATTACCCCTACATCATTCCCAATGAGTAGGATATCATCAACATAAAGCAATAAGAATATTACTACTTTATCTCGATGTCTTTTGTACACATATGGTTCATCAAGATTTTGTTCAAAACCAAATGACTTGATTGCTTGATCAAATCTGATGTTTCATGACCTAGATGCTTGCTTAAGTCCATAAATGGACCTTTTCAACTTGCATACTATATCCTCTTGGTTCTTTGCTATGAAACCTTCTTGTTGCAACATATAGATTTTTTCTTCAAGATTGCCATTTAGAAAAGCAGTCTTGACATCCATTTGCCAAATCTCATAATCATAATGAGTAGCAATGGATAAGATAATTTTGATAGATTTAAGTATGGCTACTGGCGAAAAAGTTTCATCATAGTCAATACCTTCTTTTTGTGTATACCCTGTCGCCACTAGCCTTGCTTTAAAGGTTTCAACCTTTCCATCTACCCCTCTCTTCCTCTTGTAAACCTATTTGCAACCAATAGGTTTAATGCCGTTAGGCACCTTTACAAGATCCCAAACTTGATTGGAATACATGAAATCTAATTCAGATTTCATAACTTTGATCCAATGATGTGCATCTATATCATTCATTGCCTCTTCATATGTGTAAGGATCCGATTTAGCCTCTTCTAGGATAGCTTCATAAGTTTCTTCCAAACCTATAAATCTTATAGGAGGCTAAACAATTCTCCCACTATGACGAGGCACCTGTGTACTAGTCATCTCATGAGTAATGTCTTGTGGTGTATCTAATACACTCACATTATCCCTAGTTTCATGCATTGGTTATTCTATTACAAGTTCATTCATTTCAGCCAATACAACTTTACTTCTAGGAGTAAAATTATTCATATAGTCATTTTCCAAGAATTTAGTATTTGTACTAACAAAAACTTTGTTATCCTTATGACTATAGAATAAATAACCCCTAGTTTCTTTTGGATAACCTCAAGCAAACACACTTTTGATTTTCGTTCCAACTTATCAGGCTTCCCTTTTAACACATGCACTGGACATCCTCAAATGTGGAGATATCTTATGCTAGGCTTATGCCCACTTCACAATTCCATGGGTGTTTTGGGAACAGATTTTGATGGAACTAAATTCAAAAGATGAATTGCTATATTTAAGGCATAACCCCAAAAAGAAATTGGTAAAGTTGAGTAACTCATCATGGACCTAACCATTTCCAAAAGAGTCCTATTCCTTCTTTCTGCTACATCGTTCTGTTGGGGAGTTCTAGGTGCAATCAATTTGGATACAATCCCATTTTGAGTTAAGTAATCCTTGAAATCCCTAAGAAGGTATTCGCCACCACGATCAGATCAAATGACCTTTATGCTTTTACCTAATTGATTCTCAACTTTAGCCCTAAACTCTTTGAACTTTTTAAAGGTTTTGGAGTTCTGTTTCATTAGGTACACATAACCATATCTTGAGTAATCGTAAGTAAAAGTGATGAAGTACTCATAACCTCCTTTTGCTTGGATTGACATAGGATCACATACATCCGCATGAACTAATTTAAGCAACTCTTGGGCTCTTCTACCTTTTGATTTAAAAGGTCATTTGGTCATTTTGCCTTCCAAACATGATTTACAAACTGGAAATTCATCAAAGTCCAATGGATCTAGGAGTCCATTTTTTATCAGTCTTTGAATTCTATTTGGATTAATATGACCCAAATGCAAGTACCAATGATATGCATCATTAGCAGAAGGAAACTTTCTCTTTAATGATTTTATATGAGAGTCATTATCTAATTCAGAATTATATAATTCATGCTTATTAGGAGTTAAAATATAAAGACCATCATTACCCTTCTTTATTACAACATTTTCTTTCAGGATAACACAATATCCATGTTTACCTAAATAAGTTGCACAAATTAAGTTCCTACAAACATTAGGTACATACAAACAGTCTTCAAATATTAAAACCCTAGACTCAAAGCATAAATTAAACACTCCAACAGTTACAACCAGAATCCTGCTCCTATCAGCCAAAGTAAGAAATAATTCCTCTTCATTCAGCTTTATGGTCTCCTGGAATCCCTGTAAAGTATTGCAGATATGATTAGTACAACCTGAATCCACACACCAGGAATCCTTGGGATTCTGTACTAAACATATTTTAAGAAGGATTGAACTTTTCATACCCTTATTCTTGGCAGCCTTGAATATTGGACAATTCCTCTTCCAATGTCTTTTCTCACCACAATGGAAACACTTTCCTTTGGTTTTCTTTCCTTTGTTGGCAACTTCTAAGGCAATTTGTTTACCATCTTGCTTAATGAAGTTCTTCTTCTTCTTTTTTTTACCCTTGCCTTTCAACTTAGGTCGAGAAGCAAAAGCTTCACCAACACTGACTTCAACACTAGAAGTACCAAGGATGCCTTCCGCCGCTACCAACTCATTCATTAAGTTTGAATTCCTTGAATTATTCCGGTAGTGACTGGCGTATCATATCCACTTGGGATTCTTCATCAATATCGGCACCTAAAACTTCCAATGTATTCAGATTAGAGATCATCCTAAGACAATGTTCCCTCACTGAAGTACCTTCAGCCATTTTGGTATTATAAATCTGCCTCATAGTTTCCTACCTTGCAGAACGACCTTGCTCACCAAACATCTCCTTTAGACTTAGCATTATGTCCCAAGCTAGTTCTACATCTTGAACTTGATGTTGTAGAACATTTAAAATAGATGCTAGGATATAGAACTTAGCCATCTCATTAGACTTTTGCCAACGATTATATCGCTGTTTTTCCTCAAGAGGAGCATCTAATGAAGGAAATGTAGGACAGGGTTGGGTTAACACATACTTGTGCTCTTCAGCGGTAAGAACTAAAAGTTCAAATAGCGTTGAATACACTATGAACGTTTAGACCCCCAAATAACAAATTACCAATTCAACATTTATATCAAACAATGTATGTGCAGAAAATGATAACGAGCTTAAAACAGAATTGATAAACAATCTAAATCATAAATAATCACAATCACATTAGTAATTAAATGGTAAAGATAAAGGGAACAGAGATGCAAACACAAGGACAACACATGATGTGTTATCGAAGAGGAAACCGAAGCCCTCGGCGTAAAACCTCTCCGCCGCCCTCCAAGCGGTCAATAATCTACTAGAAAATGTAGTTGGGATATATGAACAGTAATAGACCCTCCAAGCCTAATCTACTCAGGTACCTAAGCCCTCAAAGTTTCTTACTCCAACGAGGTTGCGTCGAACCTTTTTCTTCTCTAACTTATCGGATTCCACTCTAAACTATAGCATCAACCAATAATCATTGGTCCCTTCCAAACTACTTCCCTTAGCACCAAAAGAACCTTCTCACAGATGTGGGTATGGTGAGAAAAGGATTTGGTCAAGAACCTCTCAAGGATGCATCAATGGAGATGAAGAGAGTAGAGGAATTTGAAGAATCTCTTGGGTGAAGATTGTGGATGAGGCAATCTTATTTTTCTCTAGGGTTTCTTTCTCAAAATTCTCTCTGGAAGCTCTTTACATTCCATGGGAATAAGGGGTATTTATACTAGGGGGAGATAGGAATGTGAAACGTTAGATTTTTCAAAACAGAGCTGGTTAGCGACTTGGCCTCACAACTTGGCTGAGTCGCGAGTTCAAGCCGCAAGCTAACAAAACAGCCAGACTGGACTTTTTGTCCTGTAGTACTCCAATTGGTGTGACTGTTCACCTTCTCGCACGCTTCACTCATGTGTTGAATTTGGCGGCTTGCCTGTCGCGAGTCACCCGCGAGTCCTAGCCACGAAGCTCTCTTTCTTGCATTTTCTTAAGCATTTCTTCACACTCTCTCACTCACTACCCTTACATGAATCCCACATAAATACAGGGTTTCTAAGTACTGAAATACAAGCAAATTGGCACGGAATAAAGCTAACAAGATGGTTGATTAAATTCAACCTTACAATCTCCCCCTTTGCCTATTCTGTGACAAAACGCTACAATAAACTCTAGACTTAACGCATGAGTTGGGAACAGTTGGAAAACTCACTCACACCTAACTCTAAAATTTGTGAAGCTCTTGAACCATAAGACCAAAACATCTCCTGAAACACAATAACACAATAAATTTATTGTATGCAGAAAACTTATAATGCATATGGAGCAAGCACAATGCGATCAAGCAAAATGGAATAAAGTAATAAACCATGGCTTGAACAAACAAGCAATCACTGTAAGATAGTGACCACAACGCTTATTCACGCTTGGAATGAATATTCGGACATTCAAGCTGATAAGCACAAAGCAAATCACTTGAATGACCAACACTCAACCAATGCACAGTACATGAAGTATATGCATCTAGGAATAAAATCCTACAAGGGCACAAGAGTAAGAGTACTTAAAGAAAATGCACTTAAAGAAAATGCATAACATTCAGCTTGAAGTACAACGCAACAAAGCATAAAGGCTGTATAAGCATGGTACAAACTATAAAAGCCTACAAATTGTGCAAAGAAACAAACCCTAAAAGTTTACAAAAGCAACATGTGTACAAATACAATGAATAAACAAAACAAAGTTAATATAAAAAAGAAAATAAACAAATTTCTTCTTGCTGAAATCTCCTCCTTTGATCTAACTGTTTCTCCCCCTATCATTGTACTACCCCTGCCAACATTATCTCCTTTTTGTCATGGAATAGCTAGTCCTCATCATCTTCTAGCTTTCTTTTAATTTGATCCAATTGAGTTTGGATAGAGGTGAACTTCATATCCCGTCGAATGTTGAGATGGTGCAAGATAGATGAAAGTCCGGACATCTTGGCACTTAACTCGTTGACAGATTTCACAATGTTGTTGAGTTTCTCATCAGATGTGGATGAGCTAGAGCGCGAACCACTATGAGAGGTTGAAGTCTCTGTTTTGATTCCCTTCCGACTATGACCAATGCTAGTGTTGTACGTACGCATGTTGATTGGTGCCAGTTTTGTGCAGCGAGACTTATCTATTGAAGGATGAATACCTTTGAGCTTTAGTATCCTAGAAATAAGGCAGCAAAACGGAATGCATATCCTTGACTCAGTTCGAAGAACCGTTTTGCGCAAGACATGAAAAATGTGTGCACAAATGTCAATTTCAACATCAGAGATTAGATCATGAAGAAACAGGGCACGACCAAGGTTCATGTACCCAGTGCAAGATAAGGGGTATAGGTTGTGAACCATGATGATTATAAGCACCCTTAATTTCAGAGGAAGAGAGGAGACACTGACTGAGTTCCCATTTGATGAGAATTCCAAGTCTTTTCTAAGAGCATCTCGGAGTAGGTCCTCGTCTGGACATAAATCATCGTAAACCGGTGATTGTTTAAACATCGGTCGATTGATGTGAAGAATCTCATCCAGATATGCTGGAGAGACTGAGAAACTTTTTCGTCTAACCCAGCATTTGAGTTCTTTGCCTTCAACAATTGCATTGGCATAAAACTCTTTGACCAAGTCTTTATATGCGTCATCAATATCAGAGAGAAGGTAATTCCAATCTTTGTGAGCAAACCATTGAGGAATGTCGGTGTCAAAAAGAGAAGGTTGATCAACGACCCTTTCGAGTAACGGTGTAGCATTTTTGAAAAAATTTTCATGATTCTGAAAGGCAGCATAGGATCTGAACTTGTTGGGATCGAACACTCCAAATGATGAGTGGGTCCTTTTTGCTCTAGGTGAGAGTTCATCAACATCAATGACATGTTCCTTCCCTTTGTTGTTTCCCCCTTTTACAGCTGCTCTCTTGAACAGAGACATTTTCGCCCTGTGTCATGTTTTATCAAAAGAGAAAAACCAAACAAGGCACCAAACACTTTTAGCATTGGGAAAGTTCTAAAACATGGGTAATGAGGGAAACCCTAAAAAAATTTCGATTTAGGTTCCAAACATGAAAATGAGTGTGTGTGTGCCACAAACATCACAATATGTACTCAAGATAGAGTAGATCCATACAAAACCACCAACAAAACAAAGTAATTTCAAACATGAGATCAGAGACAAGATCAAACAGGAGACATACAAATATTTGTAAACCAAAAAAACTAAGAGGAATAAACATTAAATGTGAAAAATACTGTGTAAGAGATAGAGCCCAAACCTTTTCTTGAGGATTGAATCAGAAATGATGGACAACAAAGGTGATGTATGCACAAACACAGTGAGATTAAGAGAAGTTCAAATGATGAAGACAATGAACAGTTACAATAGATCGAGGGAAAACTGAAATGGTTTTGAAAAACTATCTTTAAAACGTAAAACATGCGTTTTTCGCGACTAGATCAAGTCGCCAGTCAGTTGCCAGGTAAGCCGCGAAACACATAGAAGTTAAGATTCCTGAAAAATTTTCTAAGTGTTTTTCGCGACTGGAAGGTCTACCCGCGAGACAGTCGCCAGGGGAGCCGCAAAAATCTCTGTGTACCCCTCGCGACTGGACCTTCCACCCGCGAACAAGTCACCACACTAAGCCGCGAAAAACATAAAAACTCAAGTGTTGAAAATTTTTTTAAGTATTTTTCATGACTGAAACCTTGACTCGCTAGTGAGCCGCGAAAAATCTCGGAGTGGGCTCGCGATTAGGGCATGCGATTGGACCAACCCGCGACTGAGTAGCTAAAACAGGGTAACACTATTTTTGAAATTTTTGACATTTTTGTAAAAACAAAATACTTTCCAAAAACAAGCTAAAACAATCAAAAATCTTTTTGTGTTTGATCAACAAAGATTGAGCTTGTGAAAACATATTTAAACAAGTACAATCACAGAAATGAATATGACATTCATTGAACATAGACTTGTGTGTTGTGTGTGTGTATCAAAAATGAGATAGTCCTTAGTCTAAAGTGAAGTTTCAATGATCAATTCAACCAAGGCATACACAGCTAGCACTAGATAATGTGATCCATCTCAATTATAGAAATATGCATATATGACCTCCCACAAAAACTAGAGTACATTTCTTTGAAGCTTTTCATTTGGCTCCATATACATCATATCATTTGATCATTTTGAATCAAAACATCTCATTGTGAGATCGATGCTTGGAATTTTCAATATTTCAATTTGATGAGTTAGCCTTTGGTTTTTTGGGCGTCATACATTTTATTTTGGTCGCTTTCGCTTTTTCCTAGTCAAATACTAGTTTGTGCGACAAGCTTTTGCAGCTCAATATTCTTTTCATTTGGAGATTTACATTTGGTGAGCTCTTTAATTAAAAACAATAAAATAAAAGTGGGAAGATATATAGGCACAAATCTATGCATGTCTCAAGATCAACAAAACCATTCACTAATTATTCATGACAAGGTTGAAGATCTATTTACAACAATCACATAGATTTCAAGATTTCTCCCACAAAGATATAAGTGCATATGAGACAAGCTAAGCTTGTAGATGCACAAAGCCACTAGTACAAAGGTACAAGGCAAAACATGCTTTGAGACAATGCTTAACAAAGTCGATCAAACTTTTTGGATTTTCTACTTTTTATATGTTTTTGGATTTTTGACATAAAAGCAAGAAAAGATTGATAAAAAAAATGTAAAAACATTTGAAAACAACAAAAAATAATGCTATACACTAAACCAATAAAGTAATGTGTGCCCTACAACCAAGATGATACAGTATAAAGAGGTAAAGCGCACAACACACATGAGATTCAAGGGATTGTACCAACATTAATGGTCTTACGGAGAGATTCAAACCATGGACCATCGAGAGGTTTGGTGAAGATGTCTGCCTTTTGATTATCTATGTGTATAAATTCAAGACATACAACTTTTTCTTTCACCAAGTTCCTGATGAAATGGTAACGTATCTCTATGTGTTTTGACTTCGAATGCTGAACTGGATTCTTAGAGAGATTTATGGCACTGGTGTTATCACAGAAGACACATTGTATCTTGAAGAATCCTGTAATCATGAAGTAGCTTCTTCATCCAAAGGAGTTGTGTGCAGCAACTTACAGCGACTATGTATTCAGCTTCAGCTGTAGAGAGAGACACGAAATTTTGTTTCTTGCTCATCCAAGAGACAAGATTGTTACCAAGGTAGAAGCAACCTCCTGAGGTACTCTTTCGATCATCCACACTACCAGCCCAGTCTGCATCTGAATAACCAGCAAGACAAGCATTTGAACCCTTGGAATACAACAATCCATAATCTGAAGTACCATTGATATACCGTATAATTCTCTTTACAGCAGTTAGGTGAGACTAATTTGGAGTAGCTTGATATCTAGCACAAACACTAACACTGAATGCAATATCCGGTCTACTTGTAGTAAGATAGAGTAAACTCCCAATAATGCTCCTATACAAAGTAGGACTTACTTCCACCTTAAAAGAATCAGCATTCAGCTTTGTGGAAGAACTCATGGGAGTAGAGGCATGCTTTTTGGAGTCTATTCCAAACTTCTTGACAATATTCCTAGCATACATTTCTTGTGAAACAAATATGCCTTCCTTCTTTTGTTTAACTTGAAGGCCCAAGAAAAATGTAAGCTCCCCCACCATACTCATTTCAAATTCTTTCTTCATCTCCTCAGAAAATTCTATAGCTCGATCATCGATTGCAGCTCCAAATACTATGTCATCAACATATACTTGAGTCACCAGAAGGTAATCTTCATCATTCTTAACAAATAAAGTTCGATCAGCATAACCTCTTTTGAATCCTCTTTTCAGGAGATAATGGGTAAGCCGATCATACTAAGCTCTAGGGGCTTGTTTTAAGCCATAAAAGGCTTTCTTCAATCTCAACACATGATCAGGAAAGTGAGGATCCTCAAAACCCTTGGGTTGTTCAACAAACACTTCTTCATTCAGATATCCATTTAGAAACGCACATTTTACATCCATTTGGTAGAGTTTGAAGTTCATGGTGCATGCAATGGACATAAAAATTTGAATAGACTCAAGTCTTGCCATAGGAGCGAAGAATTCATCAAAATATACTCCTTCTACTTAAGTGTATCCTTATGCCACCAACCGAGATTTATTCCTGATTATCTCTCCATCTTCATCAGTCTTGTTTTTGAATATCCATTTAGTGCCGATGACATGAACATTTTCAAGCCTTGGAGCAAGTTCCCATACATCATTTCTCACAAATTGATTCAACTCTTCATGCATTGATTCTACCCAATTTTCATCCTGAAGAGCTTCTTCTACAATTTTTAGCTCAAATTGGGCAAGGTAGCAATGATATATTACATGATTGGTTAGGAGTATGTTCCATTTTCTAAGACAAAGACCTTTATGTTGCTATCAGGATGGTTTTTAATCACTCTTGAGGATGGCTTCTTCAATGTGGAGACTTCATCATTCTGGGAGATGGGAGGATGAACTTCTGGAGGAGTAAGAGGACTTGATGTTCTAGACATTGATCTCATTTCCATTCTTGTGTTCAAGGGAGTTGATTCATTTTCTGGTGTAGTTCCTTTAGCTTCTATATTAAGAGCTTCGGCCTTAACAATGGGTTCTTTGGTGTACTGTCCTTCCCCATTGTCAACAATTTCTACCTTGGTTACAGCATTATCAATTTTCACATTGATGGACTCCATTACCATCTTAGTTCTCTTATTAAAGACCCTATATACTCGGCTAGTAGTAGAATACCCAAGAAAAATACCTTCATCACTTTTAGCATCAAATTTCCCAAGGTTCTCCCGATCATTTAAAATGTAGCACTTACTTCCAAACACTCGGAAGTACTTTACTTTCGGCTTCTTTCCATTCCAAATCTCATAAGCGGTCTTCTTTGTTCTCACTCGAAAGAATATTCTATTACCTATGTATGAAGTGTTCACGACTTCTCCCTAAAACTTTTGAGGAATTTTCTTGTTGAATAACATCACTCTAACCATTTCTTGAATCACTTGATTCTTCCTTTTAACCACTCCATTTTGCTGAGGAGTTTTGGGAGCTAAAAATTCTCTTTTGATTCCGTTCTTTTCACAAAATGACTCAAATCTTGCATTCTCACACTCCTTGCCATGATCACTCCTTATCTTGACAATGGAAACTCCTTTCTCGTTTTGTAACCTCTTGCAGAGAATTTCCAATTTTTCACATGATTTTGATTTTTCTCTAAGAAATTCAATCCAAGTATATCTTTAGAAATCATCAACAATGACCATAATGTACCTCTTTCCTCTTAGACTTTCCGTTCTTGTAGGCCCTATTAGATTAACATGGAGAAGCTCTAAACACCGTGAAGTAGTAATCACATTCACCTTATGATGACTTGCCTTTGTTTTTTCCCATTTGGCATGCTCCACAAATAATTTCCAAACTTTGGAAGTCCCTCAACTGCTTTGAGTTTAGAAACTTTAGCTACTTGTTTGAAATTTGCATGTTTAAATCTGTGATGCCAAAGTTCCAGCATGTCAACACGAGCACTTCTACACGAAATAGGTGTTGTAGGAACTACTCCATAGCAATTATCAGTAGTCCTATTTCCCTCTTGGACTTGAATCCCTTCTTCGTTAATGATTAAGCACCCCTTCTTTGAGAACTGGACAAGAAAATCCTCATCACATATTTGAATGATACTTAAGAGATTTGCCTTCAACCCTTTGATATATAGCACATCTTTTAATAAAGGTAATCCCGGTATTTCAACAGTTCCTTTACCGAGAACTTGAACATGACTCCCATCACCAAATGTCACATAGTCACCAACTTTCTCTTTGAGAGTCTTAAATAGTGATTTATCTCCTGTCATGTGACGAGAACAACCGCTATTAAGATATCATAAACATGAGTTAAAAACCTTCAATGAGGTGTGTACAAATAGACAAACATGAGACAAGCATTCTTGACCATCAAACATAATTTATTTTCATTATCCATGCATCTGTTAGATTGAATTTTCTTTTTCAGATTATCAAACTTTTCACACAATATTCTATTTCTTCTTTTGTACTTCTTAATCAAGGAGTTAGACTCACATAGACTATTGTGTAAGATGTGATTCTTATTTTCGAAATATTCAACATGTGAGCAAACATCCTCGCATGTTTCTTAGTTTTTAATAGCTCTAAGAGTTCATTGTTAGGACACCCTTCAAACATACTTATAGAGTCATTGTCACAAACATTTAAACCACAATTCAGCAAGGCCTTTTCCATAGCAACATCCATATCCAAAGGGGTCTAGGATCGCACTTAGGTATTTAAACCACAACAAGTGCACCTATTCTGATACCAATTGAAAGTTCAAATAGCGTTGAAAACACTATGAACGTTTAGACCCCCAAATAACAAATTACCAATTCAAGTTTTATATCAAACAATGTATGTGCGGAAAATGATAACAAGCTTAAATAAAAATTGATAAACAATCTAAATCATAAATAATCACAATCACAGCAGTAATTAAATGGTAAAGATAAAGGGAAGAGAAATGCAAACATAAGGACAACACACAATGTGTTATCGAAGAGGAAACCAAAGCCCTCGGCGTAAAACCTCTCCGCCGCCTTCCAAGCGGTAAATAATTCACTAGAAAATGTAGTTGGGATACATGAACAGCAATAGACCCTCCAAACCTAATCTACCCAGGTACTTAAGCCCTCAAAGTTTCTTGCTCCAAAGAGGTTGCGCCGAACCTTTTTTTTCTCTAACTTACCGGATTCTACTATAAACCATAGCATCAACCAATAATCATTGGTCCCTTCCAAACTGCTTCCCTTAGCACCAAAAGAACCTTCTCACAGATGTGGGTATGGTGAGAAAAAGATTTGATCAAGAACCTCTCAAGAATGTATCAATGGAGAGGAAGATAGTAGAGGAATTTGAAGAGTCTCTTGGATGAAGATTGTGGATGAGGCAATCTTGTTTTTCTCTAGGATTTCTCTCTCAAAATTCTCTCTAGAAGCTCTCTACATTTTGTGGGAATGAGGGGTATTTATACTAGGGTGAGATAGGAATGTGAAACATCGTGTTTTTCAAAACAGAGCTGGTTGGCGGCTTGGCCTCATGACTTGGCTGAGTTGCGCGTTCAAGCCACGAGTTAACAGAACGGCCAGGCTGGACTTTTTGTCCTGTAGTGCTCCAGCTGGTGCGACTGTTCACCTTCTCGCATGCTTCACTCGTGTGCTGAATTTGGCGGCTTGCTAGTCGCAAGTCACCTGCGAGTCCTAGCCGCAAAGCTTTGCTTTCTTGCACTTTCTTGAGCATTTCTTCATACTCTCTCACTCACTACTCTTACATGAATCTCACCTAATTACATGGTTTCTAAGTGCTGAAATACAAGTAAATTGGCACGGAATAAAGCCAACAAGATGGTTGTTTAACTTCAACCTTACAAGAACAATATCCAAATTTCTTTTCCAATCAACATATTTGGATCCAGTCAGTTTGTTTTGATTAAGAATAGCAATAAGTGGGCTAAATGATGCCATGAATTAAATATGAAAATAATAAACATGAATATAATAAGTAAATTGGACATTATCGATTTATAAGCATATAATATGGAACCTTAATAAAACCATAAAATAATATATGCAACGACATCCCAATCCCATGTTTAAAATTCCTTGGAAGCAAGTAAATTATAAACACTATGATTGATTGAGAACTATTCTCATTATTAGTGCTATCATGATAACTCTTATCAAACACTAATAACGTGCCGTATTTCCTTTAGCCACTAAGTAATAATGACATAGCTCCGAAGGGAGGTTAACATTAAACTTAGTCTAGTGTACACCATTGACTGAATTCTATATGAGTCATTAAGTAACTCCATGGTAGCGTGGTCGTCCTTAATGTAAAAACACATATCATCCATCATTAAGAAGCTTATTCTGTAGTACCATGAATTAAACACCCTCCAAAGGGAGCAAGGCATACACGCCAAGGCGCGGTGCTTAATCACACTACTATAAACCGACAATGGAGATTGTGAGATGCAACCCTTGTATCTCTCTCCCACTAGATATTTTAAATTAAATGCTTTTATGAACAAGAACCATAATAATGCTAGAAACCCTTGAAAACATAATCCTAATCTCATTAGGAATAAATTTCATTAAATGAATACTTTAATCCTAGCATTAATATTTGTAAATATATAGACCAAAGCAAGCAACAACATGATGAATCCTTTATAAAATATTTGCATATAAACCCATATATATATATATCAAATAATATACGGATTCAATGTAAATTGTATATAAAGCATTCAATACATCCAAGGCACATATTACATGCTTATCATAATCAAACCATGCAAGCCTTATATATATTTATATCGAAGTGGTGCATTAACATCCAAGCCATGCAATGAAGGATCCAAGTTGTGCAATGAATTGATACATGCAAACGATAGTTATTTGAATAAATATATCCAAAACATAAACTTCAAGATGGTTTGGATATATCGGTCAAAGCATTAGAATAACTACCCTTCATTTCAATAACTACCATTGACAATAACTACTTCACGCACATGATGGTTATTACAATTAGATTCATATAACCATATCCAGGCAATTAATAAGACACAGCACCAATACTTAATAGTTAAAGGCCACTTCGAACAAACCAATGCAATACAATTGTCATCATCATGAACGGTTATCTCAATAATTTTCAATAACAATACTTGAAACAACGTTGAACATCAAGAAACCAATTTTCTTTTATTCTAAAATCGAATCACATGTTATACAAGCGTGAGATGAAAACCTGGCTCTGATACCAATTGTTGGATAATCTGGTTTTGTATCTCATACAAAACACATAGCGAAAGCAATAAATATGGATCTATTTCATTCATGATTGATAACATGCATTATGTAAATTTCAGAATTTAATAACAAGATAGCGTATCTTGGTGCGGTGAAATTCAAAACAAAAGATTATAAGTACTTGGGAACACTTTTAATCTTCACTCTAATTCCACTTTATGCCCAAGAAGTGTGGTCTCTCAATTAGTTTCCAATGGAGAATAATTGAGCGGTTTCACTCACACATACACACCATTTCACAATGATGTCTCTCTTAAAAAAAAATTCTGTATGTTTCTCCCTTTATAGCTAATTGATTATCTAATTGGGCTGGCCTATTGGGCCTTTCCAATTGGGCTTTAGTGTGTGGCTGGAATGGGACCAAAAGAGACCAATAAGACACTAGCTTCAATGAGCCTTAGGCTTTTCTATCAACTCTTGACAAGTCTAAAGTTACCATTAATTATATTTAACATCATTATATAAATATAATTGCACTCTAAGCCTTATTAATAAATTATATCCTAAGACTTTATTATATATGCAACCCCTTCATAAAATATTCGTAGTAATACAAAGTCATAAATATAGACTGCCACTTTGAAGATTACTATATCTTAATCTTTGAGTACCTGGTTTAATCCTTTAAAGTTATTCATCATATATTTATGAAATTTAATTTCATAAATATATACTTTAGTAATTTCTTACCAAAGTGGTTAGGCCTAACTCTCTGAATAACTGAACCCATTAAACTTATCTCAAGGGAATATTTTATATCTCCGTTAAGAGATTATGAATTCCATTTTGAGAATATATGTTCCATCAACACCAAATGTGGTTGCCCAACATATTGAGGTTTTGACCATTACTTTAGATCTCACTCCTGATATATCAAAGCAACCTACACTCCATGATCAGGTCCATTATTTTCTCAGGATTAAGAGTTCATATAAATAGAAGTCGTGAGATTTATTATTCATTTAACAGTCGTTAGGAGAATAATAAATCTCACAGTGGTCCAATTCAATATGTCTTAACTCATAAAACATATCAACATATCAACATATCAACTAGAAGTCTCCACTTCCATGATCAAGACAAATAATCTTAGTTGATATGTTATAGTCTTCGCAGATGAAATGCTCAATTTCATCACCGACTACGAACTATAATTCTGAGTTTACAAAGAACTTGTGATTTATATCTTCTGTGACTTTTCACATAAATCACATACTTTGCATCTCATGGACTATATGATAATGTCCGAATATCATGTTACCATTATTTTAGATAATAATAAAACAACTTTATTAATCACAACATTAAGTCATATATAATGTCATATATAATAATGTACATAGCATCATACAATAGGATTTAAGGGTACTAATCCTAACATCAAGGTGGTCACTCAGTCCTCCTTACTTTCTTGCTAGTCTTTATGTAAGCTTTCTCATCCCTCAGAATCCACTTCATGTCATTCTTTAATCATTGCTTGTACCCCGCAATGGGATAGATGTATTATGGAAGGAACAATGCCTTTCGTCACCTTACGATGTGGCCAAGCCTCACTAATCCTACCCAAGATCCTATTTTTAAACATTGCAGTATGGAAGGCACCTTCATCATGAGAAGCTCTTTAGCGCTTTCCAAATTTCCTTGAGATACGACAAGTGGAGTAGTATGAGCAGCAACAAAGTCCAACTAAAGTCACACAGTAGTCCTTGTAGCAAATATGGACCATGCTTGAGATGTGTCACCACTCCACAACCCACTGAATGTCGGTCTCCTTGAGTTGACCCATAAGCTACATGTACGCCTTGAAGCTCATGTCATTTTGATGAAGCCTGTAGTCCCTAAGGTGCCTAGGAAGGTAAGTACTGAGAGGTACGGTGAGAGGTTGAAGCAACCAAAGCCTCTCTTGTAGACATACTTGAGAGAGAGAGAGAGAGAGAGAGAGAGAGAGAGAGAGAGAGAGAGAGAGAGAGAGAGAGAGAGAGAGAGAGAGAGAGAGAGAGAGAGAGAGAGAGAGAGAGGGGAGAGAANGTATCCACCAAAGGAAGAAGCAACCTCAAGCCCATGAAAATAGTTGAGAGTGCCTACATCTTTTATCTTAAAATGTTGACTATGAAAGTGTTGAAGAGCACAGATACCTACAGAGTCATCTCCAGTAATAATCATGTCATCATCATAAAGGAAGAAAATAGTGATACTAGCAAAGGCCCACCATCCAAGGGAGTGAGTTTGGTGTTGAATTCCAAGGAAGTGCAGACAGTTTTGTTGTCTGGGAAACCATCCTTGGAGAGAATATCAAAAGCATATTTAGTTTATGAAAAATAGTATCCACCAGAGGAGGAAGTAACCTCAAGCCCATGAAAATAGTTGAGAGTGCCTAGATCTTTTATCTTAAAATGTTGACTAAGAAAGTGTTGAAGAGCACGGATACCTATAGAGTCATCTCCAGTAATAATCATGTCATCATCATAAAAGAAGAAAAGAGTGATACTAGTAAAGGATTGACAAGTGCCATGAGGACTCGAAGTGAAACCTGTTGAGCAGTAACTAAGATAAACTTTTCAAACCAAGCCTGAGAAGCCTGCTTTAGCCCACAAAAAGCACGATGATGGCGACGAAATTAATGACTCGAGTCAACATAGCCAGTGAGTGGTTGCATGTAAACTTCTTCCTGAAGACCTCTATTTAAGAAAACATTATTCACATTATGGGTATAAGGGGGGGAGTCGCCACCTAGTTTTTGCAATGGCCTAGGAACCATATATATAGTGTCCTCTCGAGGAAGGACTGTTAATCTTACTACCAGAGTGTGGGTTCGGAGTTTAGGTACGCTCTTAGGAAGGTGTTAGGCACCCAAAATCTCCCAACCCTAAGGTTTGCCTTCCATTATCATGTCTTATGTCTTAACCCTATTAAAAACTAACTCAACACTTGTATTCTAAACTGTCACACACACTAATCATGCATCTAACATACAACATGGTATCTTTATCCCAAAACACATACTTATCTATCCAAAAAGCAAAAGAGAGCCAAACATACACATATCCAAACCCTAGCATGTTATCATCCTACATACCATCCACCTAACATTCATCTAGCATCATATCATATGTCTCATTCAAGGCAGCCACATGTAAACATCAAAGGATCACATTGGGAACATGGAGATCATTAAGAACATGTTGTTCAACCAAACACATTCATGCTCATCATCAAACCATGTTATCAAACAATATGCATGTACGTGTGAATGCATGACTTACCTTTACATACCTCCTTGCATCTCAGCACCTATGGCATCAATGAATGGACAGATGAATGAATGGCATGGTATCAAAATGAAAGAAAACCCTAATCTAGCATATGAGGGATAAACAACAAATAAATCATGCGAAATAGAGACTCATGTACTTGCATACATATGAAAGGGATTTAGACAGGGGTAAAATATGTGAAACAAGCAAACCAATCAAAGTAGAAATCCGAATTAGGGGTTTAGGCAAGCAATTGTGTACGCAACTAGAGGCCTGTATACGCAGAGTTTAAGCAGTGTACGCATGCTCATAACATGTGTGCGTGGGGCTTGTTCAAAACCCTAACCCAAAAATGAACAAAGCAGAAAACAGAGCATGAACTAAAACCCTAATTCTAAAAGCCAAATATGCTCAGAACATAAAAAAAAAAAAAAAAAAAAACAAAAAAAACAAAAAAAAAAAAAAAACTAACCTAAACAAACATGCATATATATATATATATATAAATTGAGTAAGAAAACAGATTAAAAAGACAAAAAGAAAGACAGAGAAGAAGAGAAAGTTAGAAAGAATACCTTAAAGAAAAAAACTCCTAGGCTTGATTTTTTACCGTTTCCCTCAGTCAAATCTATCACAATTCAATAAAATAGTGATTGGCAACGTTAAACTAAAAGGATTAGGGCCAGAAAAGGTCACAATCAAATAAAAATGACTTGAGGGTGTTTTGTGAAAAACTCCATTTTGATTCTTTTATAATGAATCTTAAGTTTTTCCCGTGGAATTTCTGTGTGTTTTGAAAATGTATCATTTAAGGCTTTTTATAGTGGAAAAAATGGGGTTTGGAACGGCTCCTAGTCGATGTGGGATTCATTCCAAACCTTAGCCATTATTGCAGAAAACTTACATTTTCCACGCTTCTGAAACCCTAGTTGCATATGTAGAATTGTGCCTACATACGCATGTTTTGGCCCACGTACATGGGTTGAAGGCCACTTTGGTCATTTTATTTTCAAAAATAGATTTTTACTCATTTAAAAGGTTATCTTTTCCATTTTAGCACCTCTTAAGTCAATTTGATATCTGATTGAGCTCTAAACTGGTCTTGGGCCTTAAAGTTCGAGCATCATTGGGGAACGGGACCCGAGTTGTAATGGATACAAAATGCAGTGTCTACAAATGCCCCTCTTTTGATTCGTGAGCTTCAGTAATGGAATCAAAAGAATAAGAGACAAAACATTTTGTTTCGACATACAGCTCGAACCCAACCCACGCACACGACACACATTACTCATACATGGGGCAAGGTGCAACTCTGAAGAGTTGTGTGGGATTCGTAAGTCTGAAATCCCACCTTTGTTACTCGGGAAACGAGCAATGATAGGTTCACTACCCTAGAACCTGTTTTGCCACTTGTAAGCAAATAGCGAGTGACTCGCTATTCTAGAGTCACTAAAAATAAAATAAAAAATAAAATAAATAAAATAAATAAAAACAAACAAACAAACAAACAAGGGTTCTCTTACGGGTGAACCCAACAAACAATAAAATGATATAGTCGTGGTGTCCATCCAGGGCTCTTGCCTCAAACTTCTCCAAGTGACTTGTTCCTCTTGTCTTCATGTCTTTCTCTACTTTTTCTGGCTCGGGTTGACCTTGTTCTCTTTCTTTATCTCTATATTTACCCTTTTCTACCGTGCCAACATGTTCAACTCCCTGAGGATATGTGCATGAGTAGTCTTGATTGTTGGATCCATTAGGGATGGTGAAAACTTGCTGAGGAGTAGATGTGCATAGGGAGGAATCTTCTGCCTCTCATGACTTGCTTGGATATGAGAAACTCGCTGAGGAGTGGTATGGATGGACTTGTTGAGGAGTAGTGTAGATGTGTGATCCACTAGGGAAGAATCTTCTGCTTCCATCATGGTTTGCTGAGGACTTTAAGGAAGAATCTTTTGCTTCCTCATTGGGAATTTTTTTTTTTTTTTTTGGTGTATTAGACTCATTAAGAAAGAATCTTCTACTTCCTCACGAGGGATACTTTGGGGAAGAATCTTCTACTTCTTGACTAGGGATTGTTTAAATGTGCTTGGGTTTATCAGGGAAGAATCTTCTGCCTCCTCCATGGGGATAATATTCATTAGGGAAGAATCTTCTGCTTCTTTACTGGGGATGATGCTTGATGTGTTTTGATTCATTGGTAAAGAATCTTCTACTTCCTCTATGGGGATAATGTTCTTGATGTGCTTGAACAATTGAGGAAGGGTCTTCTTCTTCTTCACTGAGGATAATGTTCTTGATGTGCTTGATCTACTAGGGACGACTCATCTGCTTCTTTACTAGGGATGGTATTCTTGATTTTATGTGATATGCTTCATTGGGGGAAGAGTCTTCTACTTCCTTTACCACTCACTAGGGAGTCCTTTGATGATTTTGTGCCTAATTTAGACGATCTTGAGATGTTCTTCTTTTTGAAAGAAGGATTTTTTTTTTTTTTTGAAAGAATGATGTTGAGTCCTTTCAACAAGGTGGTAAATGGTACAACCTTCTTGTCCCCGAAACCAGGGCCTATATCCGGAAGGCAGGCTTCGAGCCTATCATTGGTCTTCTTCCAGAGAAGTTTGCCAATGCCTCATTGAAAGGTGGTGGGATACTACCCACACCTTTCATATTGCTAAGTAGGAGATGATAGTGACTCCCTATGACTTCTACCACATGACCGGCCTTAGCTTTGAAGGGGCCATCATTAGTTTGGACAGCGTGTTGGGCATCCAGCTAGGTCTCAACATGTTGGGGAGGAAGTACTCGATTAAGACCATTCGCTATTTCGACTTGGTGTCGAATTGCATGCTTCTCCATAGAGGACTACAAAAGAGTGTGTCCGTATGGCTAGGGCTTTCCTTCTTCACCTGTTGGGGGCTTACCTCTTTGCCAATAGTGGGCAAGCGGAGTCTCTAAGGTGGTTGACCCTCTTTCATGATTTTGGAGAGGCACAGAGGGCCAACTGGGCAGGCATGTTTTGCCTATCTTTACTTTACCCTCGACACTTTCAGCTGAGGTACCTTACGGTAGCTTGTGGGGCCTTGAAAGCTCCTTAAGGTTAGTTCTCTTTCCATTCCTTGATTTGTTTTTTTTGTTTTTTTTTTTTGTTTTTTTAATGTTCTGAGCATATTTGGCTTTTAGAATTAGGGTTTTAGTTCATGCTCTGTTTTCTGCTTTGTTCATTTTTGGGTTAGGGTTTTGAACAAGCCCCACGCACACATGTTATGAGCATGCGTACACTGCTTAAACTCTGCGTATACAGGCCTCTAGTTGCGTACACAATTGCTTGCCTAAACCCCTAATTCGGATTTCTACTTTGATTGGTTTGCTTGTTTCACATATTTTACCCCTGTCTAAATCCCTTTCATATGTATGCAAGTACATGAGTCTCTATTTCGCATGATTTATTTGTTGTTTATCCCTCATATGCTAGATTAGGGTTTTCTTTCATTTTGATACCATGCCATTCATTCATCTGTCCATTCATTGATGCCATAGGTGCTGAGATGCAAGGAGGTATGTAAAGGTAAGTCATGCATTCACACGTACATGCATATTGTTTGATAACATGGTTTGATGATGAGCATGAATGTGTTTGGTTGAACAACATGTTCTTAATGATCTCCATGTTCCCAATGTGATCCTTTGATGTTTACATGTGGCTGCCTTGAATGAGACATATGATATGATGCTAGATGAATGTTAGGTGGATGGTATGTAGGATGATAACATGCTAGGGTTTGGATATGTGTATGTTTGGCTCTCTTTTGCTTTTTGGATAGATAAGTATGTGTTTTGGGATAAAGATACCATGTTGTATGTTAGATGCATGATTAGTGTGTGTGACAGTTTAGAATACAAGTGTTGAGTTAGTTTTTAATAGGGTTAAGACATAAGACATGATAATGGAAGGCAAACCTTAGGGTTGGGAGATTTTGGGTGCCTAACACCTTCCTAAGAGCGTACCTAAACTCCGAACCCACACTCTGGTAGTAAGATTAACAGTCCTTCCTCGAGAGGACACTATATATATGGTTCCTAGGCCATTGCAAAAACTAGGTGGCGACTCCCCCCCTTATACCCATAATGTGAATAATGTTTTCTTAAATAGAGGTCTTCAGGAAGAAGTTTACATGCAACCACTCACTGGCTATGTTGACTCGAGTCATTAATTTCGTCGCCATCATCGTGCTTTTTGTGGGCTAAAGCAGGCTTCTCAGGCTTGGTTTGAAAAGTTTATCTTAGTTACTGCTCAACAGGTTTCACTTCGAGTCCTCATGGCACTTGTCAATCCTTTACTAGTATCACTCTTTTCTTCTTTTATGATGATGACATGATTATTACTGGAGATGACTCTATAGGTATCCGTGCTCTTCAACACTTTCTTAGTCAACATTTTAAGATAAAAGATCTAGGCACTCTCAACTATTTTCATGGGCTTGAGGTTACTTCCTCCTCTGGTGGATACTATTTTTCATAAACTAAATATGCTTTTGATATTCTCTCCAAGGATGGTTTCCCAGACAACAAAACTGTCTGCACTTCCTTGGAATTCAACACCAAACTCACTCCCTTGGATGGTGGGCCTTTGCTAGTATCACTATTTTCTTCCTTTATGATGATGACATGATTATTACTGGAGATGACTCTGTAGGTATCTGTGCTCTTCAACACTTTCATAGTCAACATTTTAAGATAAAAGATGTAGGCACTCTCAACTATTTTCATGGGCTTGAGGTTGCTTCTTCCTTTGGTGGATACTATTTTTCATAAACTAAATATGCTTTTGATATTCTCTCCAAGGATGGTTTCCCAGACAACAAAACCGTCTGCACTCCCTTGGAATTTAATGCCAAATTGTTTCTCATTCCAGTATCGAGATTGAGTATCGTGTCCTTTCTAACACCGCTACTAAGCTTGTCTGCCTTCAATGGCTCTTGCTGGTTGACATGGAAGCTTCATAGCCCACAGGAACTTCTCTTTATTGTGATAATTGCAATGCTATTCACATTGCTCATAAATATATTTTTTGTGAACGCACCAAGTGTAGACACCGCATTTTACACCCTTTATGACTCGGGCCACTATTCCCCAATGATGTTGAAATTCGAAAGCCTAAGGTTGGGAAATGGCCCAATTAAATTGAAATTGACTTAAGGAAATTATTTTTGGAAAATATAACTCTTTTTATGAATTAAATAAGTTATTTTTGAAAAATAAAGACCACAGAAAACCTAGGGCATGCGTATGTATACACGCGTATGCGCACGCATGCTTAAGCTCTACATACGCATGCTTCATGCATCATGCATGCGTATGCATACGCGGGCATGCGTACACATGTTAGGGTTTCAGAATCTATGAAAGACAAATTTTCTACATTAAAGTTTGAGTTTTGGAATGAATCCTACATCGTCTAGGAACTATTCCAAACCCCCATTTTCAAACTATAAAAGCCCATACATAGTGGCTTTTCAAAACACACAAAAAATCTTAAGGGAAAACATAAGATTAACTAGAAATAGTGAATGAAAAAGGGAGTTTTTCACAAAACATCCACAAGTCAATATTTTTCTAATTGAGGCCTCTTCTGGTAATAATCTTGGAGATTTAAGATTACTAATCACTAATGTTTGATTGTGAAGACATTGATTGAGAGGAACGGTCAAAATCAAGCTAAGGAGCTTTGTGTTTTGAGGTATATGTTCTAAGTCCTTTTCCTTTTCCTTTTTTTACTTGTTTTTCTTGTTTAGTTTGGTTATAATATGCTTGTTTAATTTATGTTTTCTTTATTTTATTGTTTTAAGCATGTTAGGTTGTTAGTGTTAAGTTTCAGTTCTAGTTTGTTCTTGTTTTCTGGGTTAGGGTTAGAGTGTGTGCGCTTACGCATGCTTTTTACATGCGCACGTATACTCGAAGTATGTGTACGCATACAACTAGGTAGCGTACGCAAGCCTTATGTATGAGCATGTATACTCATGTCCAGAAACCCTAATCCAAACCTTTTCGCTTTTGTTTCTTTATTTTATTTATACCATATGCGTCTGCCTTTTCTCATTTCATGTTCTTGAGTCTCTGCCTCCATGTTTTGTTTAATGTTTGTTCTTCACATGCCAGATTAGGGTTTCTTTTCAATGTTTTCTTTGATGTGCCATGAACATGCATATAACTTGATCATGCATTAATGCATAGGTGTTGTGGTGTAGAAATGTGAGTGAGGTAAGTCATGCATTCATATGGACATTCATTTGAGTTTAACTTGATAATAAGTATGAACATGCTTAGTTGGATGTTTAGGTACCCATCACATGCTTGTTTGATGTCATGCTTATGTTCCTACCTTGATGATATATGCTTGTTTGTTTGTTGCCTTGGATATAGTTTGATATGAGATGCATGATAGATGTATGCTAGGTTTGAGATGTGATATGCATGATAGATGTATGTTAGGGTTTAGGGATAAAATTGCCATGTTGATTGCTAGATGTATGGTAGTGTGTGTGTAAGTCTAGAATGACAATATTGAACGAACTTTTAATGAGATTAAGATGTAAGACACAATTAGTGGAAGCTGACCCACAGGTTAGGTGGGATTGGGTGTTTAACACCTTTCTATCCCTATATCTAAACTCCAGACATGTGCTCTGGTAGTAAATCAGTGGTTCTTAGACCTAATCTATGTGGAAACTCCATTTCTTTTCTCTGCCCTGGTCCACTCAGCTGAGGTGTACTCCCCTCCCATTGCACCCACACCAAGCACATTGAAATTGACTGCCACATCACTCGTCAACATCTCAAGAAAGGCAATCTCTAGTTGTACTCCATCTCCTTCGCCGACCATCCTGCTAATATCTTCACCAAGACTCATTCACATGGTCATCTTCGAGATATTATATCTAAACTCCAGTTGACTTCCTCCTTGCCACCTCGAGTTTGAGGGGGGATGTTAGTATATGTTAGTCTAGCCCACTAGGCTTGGGTTCAGTATATAGTATTTGTAGTACACTCATATTATTTGTATTTCACACATACTATGCTTATAAAAGACTCTTTATTGTATAGTGTTAAATACACAAAATATACATATTATTCTTAGTCTCTCTCTCTATATTCTTATCAAAGCTGATGACTGCCTACAGATAGTGCCCGGTGCACAATTACTGATTTATATGCCAAGATAATGCATAAAGCACAATGGAGCCAAACATATTCCATAATACGTCCCAACATGAATTTGGCTTGGCCGTTCATGGAATCTTGTTATTTAATCGTCCAAAATTCTTATCCCGTTTTTTCTTTAGAATTAGGATGCCGAAGGGAAGTTCTATAGTGGGGAATCACCTAAACTGTGTATTTTTTAAATGTGGAAACAAGAAAGGTTGGGATAGAATATTGAACTCAGTTAAAAATTTAAAAAGTAAAACGTTTGCAAGTTGCTACCTCTAGATTTGCCAAGACTTTTTTGATCTAATCATCTTTAATCGTTCATCTTTTGTTTATCATATTGCATGTGGGTCTCGAGGACAATGTATTAAAAATAGATAAACAAGAATATATGATCGATTATTCTCTAAGTGAGACGCTTCCACTTTTAGGTCCAATATAATAGCATATATTTGATAAGGTAGTTCAGGCAATTAGATTACAAGAGCATAAATTATTTCTATATTTTTTCGTTGATGGTGAGAAAGGTGCCAAATGCTGATGCGCCCTGAAAGAACAACAAAAATTGTTAAACTTGAAAAAAAAAAAAAAAAAAAAAAACACTGAACCTTCAAATCATGATGATGCACGTGAACTGTTGATCTATAGTGATATCGAGTTTTCTTTTAAGACGCGTTATTTCTGATTTACTCTAATCCTCAACATGGTTCGCATCGAATATCACTAAGCTGTTATTGTTGGGTTTTTACTTTTTATTAATTGAGCTTTTTTTTTTCTTTTTTTTTTTAGAAGTTAAAATTGGATGAATGTGACTAAGTTAATAAACTTAAGATTATTATTATTATATTATGGTCAAAATTCAATTGTGGGCTTTGGTACACCATGTATTTATTCAGTTTGTGTCCGGATGATTTGAGATAGAATGTATGGTAATTTTAAGCCTGATAATGGATGGTTGTGCACTATAAATATTTAGGATAGATCCACTCTTCAGTGCTCTTAAAGGTTAGACAAATCCTATGTCTCATTTAATTTGCTTAAGGACTGTTGAGGACAAATTTTTTACGCCACATAACTTTATTTCATTGGCAACCGGCACCACATCAACATTATTATGAATTTTGAGAAAATCTATTTTAAAGCCCAAAAGAGCCCATATTTACACAAAATGATGCCAAAGCCCACGGTCCAAAACCCATGATGATATTATCTCATCAAAACCCATGGTTCAAGCTCATGATACATTATTTCATTTTCGGCTCATGATCTAAGCTCATTAGTCTCGTCGAGGGAATTTTAGGAGTCGTGGTTTGGAGGGCCAAGAAATATGTTCAGTAAAGCTCCAGCGATTCAATGTTGATAAAGGAAAATATGTTGCTTGGCATGTCTTCCCCAATTCCCTGAACCCTGATGATTCAGTATGCAATAGGTAGCATCTGGTAAGCCTCTCATATCATACAATACTTAGAATGATAAAACTTCCCATGCTCTTTACATAAAAATTAATGTTTATCGTATAATATAAGTTTAAAAATGTAATTATATTATTTCATATAAATTATATTATTATTTTCATTTAAATCAATTCCAAGCACATGGCTAAATCTATATTAATATCTCATATCTAACATTAAATGTTCTCCTTGCTCTCCAAGATTTGGTTAAAACACAAAGAGACCATAATTACATCTCTAAAACTTTACTAAATATCAACCAACTAGTTTATTACTAACCAAAATTATATTGTAATAAAGCCATAGACTAAACATGTAACCTTCCAAAAGAGGAAACTTAGCCAAGAATACTAGCAATAGTTCCAGCAGAAACTGCCTTAACTCCAGCAAAAGCTGCAACAACTCCAGCAAAAGCCGCAGTAGCTCCAACAACAATTGCAATAGCTCCAGCAGCAATTTAGGTAGTTGACATATGTCCTAAAATGATATCACTTGCCTATTAATGGTCAATCCCAGCAACTACCTGCTATACCAAAAGAAGTAAGGATCCCGTAAAAGAAATCCTACCATTTTAAGCCAAATCTTTAGCCTCTAGCTACAATACCAGAAATAGGAGGATCCCATAAAAGATATTATACCATTTTCAGCCAAACCAAGAATTTAATGCTAAATATTTTCCTCCAGCAAAAGATGTCATTTAGATGACATTATCCAATAATGTCAACTATTGCAGCAACTACTGTTGTAGAGCTAACAGCTGTGACTAATAGTTGTAACAGCAGCTCCAACAGCATTAAAGGCTCAGAATTTCTTCTTTTAGCTAAAACAAAAAAAAAAAAAAAAAAAAAAAAAAAAAAAAACCCTAACTAAGGAAATCACTTGTTTTGCCAAAAACCTTTAGTTATTTGCTGATTTTCCTTTCAACTAATTCAAACTTAGTTACATACTTGGTTTTATATAAAGAGGATCAAGCAACACACAACTCACCACACCATTATACACTATCCATCCCTCTCTCACTCTCTTATTCTGAAACTTCATTACTTTGCTGCCCATATCTCTAAACATTTTCATACTTTCTCCATCTCTCTTACAAAATCTCTTTTCTTAGATAACACCTATTACAAGCACTACTATCCATCTCTCCTACACTCTAATATTCTGAAACTTCATCATTTTGCTGCCTATGAACATATCTTCATCTCCTTCTCCATCTCTCTTACAAAATCTCTTCTCTTAGAAAGAAACATAACTCATTATCATAACACAAAAGCCATTGCAGCAGCAACTATAATCTCATGTATTTACTATATTTAACCTCAATATCTCTCATACTTCCCTATATTTTACAAACACATTCCTCACAAAATATTTATACATACTTCTCATATATCTTTAAACTCCATGTCTCACAAAGTAATTATATACAAGATCCATATTTATAAAGTATCTACATATAATTCCTATACATATTACAAACACCATATCTCACAAAACATATATATTTTTTATCATCTCCATACATCTTAAAAGATATTAAACACTCTTTCAAGAACATGTTACAAAAGCTCTTTTTATAAAAGGCATATAATTATAATGCTAAAAGCCCTTCATATGAAAGGCACAAACTTATAGTTTTAAAAGCCCTTCTCGTGGAAGGCAAAATCACTCATATTTGACTAAAAACTTAAAGAACATTACATGGAGAAAATCATTTTCTCACAAAACATATATATTTTTTATCATCTCCATACATCTTAAAAGATATTAAACACTCTTTCAAGAACATGTTACAAAAGCTCTTTTATAAAAGGCATATAATTATAATGCTAAAAGCCCTTCATATGAAAGGCACAAACTTATAGTTTTAAAAGCCCTTCTCGTGGAAGGCAAAATCACTCATATTTGACTAAAAACTTAAAGAACATTACATGGAGAAAATCATTTAAATGCATGATAAAGGGGATAAACATAACCAACCTATGCACACGGCTAGACATATTCCCTCTCACTCTAGTTGCGCCCATTTTTTCCCTTCAATTGTAAAGTCACCATGAAAGGACTCATAATATCACATTGTACCGCTAGACTCATTTTATCATGCTGCTGAAATGTTACAAGTCCACTGATGTTATACAGCTGGAGACACAAACCACATAAATATAAGTCATTATGTCTTTATTTTTAAATTTACATTATTGAATATATTTTACTTCATTATCATTGTATCGCTGGACTTATGTTACTATGCCGCTAGAATGTTATCAGCTCACTAATACTATAAAGCTGAAACCACAAATCATATAAAGAATAAAGTAATGCTATACAGCTGGAATCAGAAACATAAAAGATAAGTCAATGTTTTCTCCATCTTTGAAATTACATTATTAAGCATATATTAACTCATTATTATTGTACTGCTGGATGCAAGTTACTTTAATATCATCTCACTATTTAATAAAACGTGATCTTACTAATACTTCATTAATGAACATTCGCTGGACATATTATTTGGACATAAACCACTGATGGACATATATTATTCGAATATATGCCACTGATGGACATATATTACTTAGACATGAACGACTATTGATGTGTAATGTTTGGACGTAGATCACAGCTGGATATGTATTATTTGGACATAAACCATTGTTGAACATACATTATTTGGACATAGATCATTGCTAGACATACCTTATTATATTGGACATGAACTATACCACAGTTGGATATGGACTATTGGACTCATCCCATTATTGGACATATGACAATTAATTAATCATTTTAATAGACATCACTTAACACACATAATAATAACGTTCAACTCACCATGTAATCAAATCTATTATGCTAAACATATTATTTATTTATTTCAACAATTATCATGATTTTAAGACTTTGAGCTTTATCTATTTTGTAGACTTAAAAATGCACCGAAATCAATTGGTCTATGCATCCCAATGTAGAGTTTCGGATTGAACTCCCTAAAACAAGCCCAGGTTTAGCAAAGTCACACCTCCAGCAGAAGACACGTGGCTACGTGCAAGATCCGCCCCCAACAAAGACTAGCTAGGATGGTTGTCCCATGAAGAGCCACTTTGAAGTAGGAGCTCAAAGAGGGATATGATTTACAGGAAAATGTGCTGAGTGTAAGGGCCAAAACCCTAAGAGCTCTAGCATTGGGGTGTAAACACTCTTTGGTTACTATTTTACAACCTAAGCCACCCAAAATCCACCCCATTGGAGTTGTTAAACTTCAAAAAAAGTGCAACCTATGAACAATACCTTATTGTTCATAGGTTGTAAAATATATATATATATATATATTATTTTAATCTTGTGGTTGTGTGTGAAGAGAAAAAAGTGAGTGGGAGGAAAAGAGAGAATAATACTTTATATTATTTTATTGAATTGTATGTAAAAATAAAAACTGAGATGTATAGTAAGTTGTAAAATAGGTTGGTAAAATAGATAAAGTAGTGTTTGAGGATTCAAAATAGATTTTTTTTTTTTTCATTCCCTGATGCTAATGCATTTTGTACGACAATTTTTGCCACAACTTTGATATAACGATATAAAAAAATTTTTAAAAAAAATTGTAGATCTATATAAAAGTAATAATTTACTATTTACAATCAATTACTTTAGCAAATTATAACAAGGTGCTTCAGCAAATTATAACAAAGTGTGTGTTCATAAAAATAAATAAATAAATAACTACTCTTTTAAATCTGACACTAGCTTCATGGCCTGTTCAGCCGCCTTCCAATCTGGGAAGAGTGTGAGATGTTTATTCATTGAAATGGTTGATTTTGCTATATTTCTATATATCGAGGCACTTTATGGCTGACAAGAAATTCTCTGTTGACTAGGTGAAAACAAAGAGGAGAAGGCCAAGGAGTATGTGTTTGTATTTATTTTGAGAAAATGTCAACAAGTGGCCTTAAGGTATTGGATAACAATCTATTTTTAAAAAGTTTTGATATCACTTTTAAGAAAAATTTGACATCACTTTTGTGGGAAATGAAAAAAACTATCAAAACTTTTTTTTTTTTCTTTCATTGGTTAATAATCCAGTTAAAATATGCGTTTGTATTTATTTTGGAGAAATGCTAATGAGTGATTTTAAGGTATTGGTTAACAATTTATTTTAAAAAAGTTTTGATATTATTTTTATGGGAAATGAAAAAGGTTGTCAAATTTTTTTTTTTTTTTCTTTCATTAGTTAATAATCCAGTTAAAGAAAGTTTTTATGAGAAATAAAAAAAACTGTCAAAACATTAATTTTTTTTTCTTTTTTATAAAAACTTTTTTTAGCTAGATTATTAACCAATATCTTAAGAGTATTCGTTAGCATGCCCTATATTTTTTAATTTATGCGTGGATTTGGTCACAGACTATGTCAATTAATGAAACACGCCTTTGATTTCATAATTTGACTTTATTTCTATGGTTTATGGGTCCGTTCTTTCTCAACAAAAATGTATTTCCTTTCTATCAGGAGTGGTTCTTTCAAATCGAGGGTTCGGGGGTAACTATATTAGTAACACTAAGTCCATTATAATGGCAATGCGAAGTAACAATTGATATTTACTTGCATCAACACATTCATAAGACTACACAAAACCCTAAGATAACGAAATAGAAGTAAGATAACATGAGATATTATATAGTTTAAGACGTTTCTTTGCGCGGAATGTGAGACTTTATATACACTTGAGGATTCGAAAATTATGGACAATATTATTTATTTACAACACTTGGGGCTCTATTCTTAATCTTTTAAAACACTCGCCCACTATGTTATCATCAAGCATTAACTTTTCTTTTTGAATTTTGATAATCAGAATACAATTGACACGTTCCACTTCTCATGTTTTAAATGAAGAATTGTTATCTCATCTTGACGTGGTAATCATATTATGCTAATATTGTTGTAATTTCTAATTAATGTAATATCTAATATATTTATTACGGTTGTAGTTTCCCATTGGTGCCACTTGTCCTTTAATTAGGATACTAATAGTATGGTCACAAGCTCACACAGGGACAGGAATACGCATAAAATGTTAAATCATGCACCAAGTTCAACTCCATATATGCAAGCTCAAGAAGACAGAGATGGTTGGCATTTGGGTATTTGATCTTAACTATTTAGATAATTGCATCATGATATGGGTCCCTCCAATCCAAAATGAAGTGCTTGGTGAGTCATCAAAATTGTAATAAAAAGGATCATCAAAACTACATATTATTTAATAATTTGCCTTTTTAACTGACCTTCCTAACGTCATCAATCATAAGGAGTCATTGGCTGTTAGGAGTTTTGAAGTTCCAATGTTCTTCTGAAACTGGCTAGGGTCCTCACTCAGGAAAAATTCTCATGGGATTGACTTAACACCATTTCTTATGTGTCTTTTTAAATTCTTTTTCCAAACGTTCCTTACCTAAATTATTGCAACCCAACTTCACGAACTTCTCTCTTTTGTAAGCATTATTGATGATTATCCAAATCTTAAATTTTCTATAGATGCATGTACATTCATTATTGCATACATATATACACATACATATATACATCTACACAAGTCACTAACTCATGACATGAATTCAAAATGACATGAATATGATGTAAAGTGGTTTGTATGGAGATACATATGGTGCCTCACGCATACATTATATAGTTCCAGTTATTAACTTCTCAAATTCTGCTCATGTAAGCCTGACACTATTACACTTTGTTGCTCAAAATGGCCCACTTCTTTAGCCTTTTTCTTCCTATAAAAACCTTCCATTTTTCATGATGTCCTCCCGTCCTCTTCAACAACCTCTGCAATACACCCTTTCAAGTATCTTACATAGATTATCTTCTTCTTAGTTTGAGTTAGCCATGGTTCCAGGTGAGATCACAGGAATCCACTATCTAGCACCCGAAACCCCGATTTCAATTCCAGCTAACTTTGGCATGATGAAGAGTATGAGCAACACACCAAACCTTTATTTCAATAGATTCTTAAGCAACTTACCCAACTTTCATTTCCCTCCTCCAGGCCAAGAATTTACTCCACAGTCCTCATGTTTAAGCAATAACTCTACTTCTGATGAAGCTGATGAGGAACATCAACTCAGTATCATCGATGAAAGGAAACAGCGGCGAATGATTTCTAATAGAGAATCCGCTCGCAGGTCACGGATGAGGAAACAAAAGCACCTTGATGAGCTCTGGTCACAGGTTCTTAGGCTTCGAACAGAGAACCACACGCTGATAGATAAGTTGAATCGTGTAACCGAGTCCCACGAGCAGGTTCTTCAGGAGAATGCACGGCTCAAGGAGGAAGCTATAGATCTTCGCCAAATGCTCACAGAGCTGCAAATTGGCAGTCCTTACACAACTGCTTTGAGAGACTTGGAATAGGGTCAATAGGTTTCTTTCAACACAGCTCATCTCACAGCTGAATTCTCAAACCAATCTATCCTTCAATTCCATAGACTTTGTGAGTCATATGAGGGCTCTTATTTTTCCATAAAACAAGTCTATGTTGCTTATGAGTTATGTCTACTATGGTTGTTATTGTTATTGCCATCAATGCAAAAAACAGACCACTTTATCTTAAAATTGTTAAATTCTCTTACATTAACGTTATAATCAATACTTTAATGCAACTGTTTGCAGTTCCTCTTGCCGCATAGATACGTATCATGCACCTTGTGTAGTAGAAATCATGAAAATGATATTTCCGTTGAGTCCATCTGAGAAATATAATGACTTCATCTTTTTGCATTTTATTCAAAAACTACCCACTTTGATCACCGGTTTCCATCAGATTGATCAATCAGGAAGGAACATGAAACTGCACACAGTAGGGGAAAAATAGAAAAATGTTTAATTGGGTAATACAAAATCTTTTATCCATACCATAAGAGGAAGTAATAATTTATTATATTCAAATGCCAAAAATTAGGGGGAAGAACAAGCAAGAGTGGGAGACCCATGTGGGTATAAGCTTGAGTCACACTCTGAAAGGAGGCCCCATGACCAGTTTAGTGTTGCACGGAATAAGAGGGCCAACATGACAAATGGTGGTGGAGGTGCTGGTGTTAGTGGCTCATCATACAAATAACTACCATAGCAAGCAAAAACAATTGAAAAGGCTATCCACTAAAACACCCAAGTACTGTTTTCAGCTTTTTGTTAGAGCATCAATGCCTGCCTGACTTTGATCAGCCAAGCTTACACTGTTTTCTCCAACTTGGATAATGTCATGTAGAGCCTACGTTTCAGGTGTTTCTTGAACAGTAACTTCTTCCACAATTCTATATGCTACTGCGTCAGCAAGTCCCACCATGCCTGGCCTCTCCCAATCCCACCCCCACAAAACCCCACATTCCATTTTTTCAGAATTTGTCTTTCATGCGCATTTACTCGTGGGGCTGCACATAGTAGATACATATATATTGAAGATATTTCCTTAGAATATAAAGTAGACCATAAAAGGCAGGACAGACGATTTGTATTTATTTCGTGTATAGATTCTACAAATTTTATCACATAAGTTTTGTAAACTGATGTGTTTAAATACAAACTCAAAAGTTAATTCAAGAATTATTACCTTAGGAAAATGATATCAATCATGTTTATTACCATTTATAAACATTTAAAAGTAAAATTAGCAGTGGCTTAAATATTTCCCTTTAACCATATCTGGGTTAGAAATCTGTTTGTCTAAGAAGCACAGAAATCAAACAAAGGATAAGCATATTTTGATTCATATGGATGAACCATGTGACATCATAGTTATATTGTTGACACTTGACAGGCTAGTCTCGATCACTTTAAATTCTGCCAATGGCAGATTCCCCGGCATTTTGACAAACTTTCTGTCCCACGGAACTTTGTTTCAATCCCAGCCAAGCCCAATGGAAAGTCAAACAATATTTTCAAAATATTCTTGATTGCTACAACATTATGTTTCCATGATATCAAAAATCTTTTACACTTAGGCGTTAAATGACTTTTAGTTTATAACATTTTTGAACTGATTTTAGACTTTTCGGCAGCTAATTATGGTTTAGATAAAACTTTTAGGTACAAATCTTTAAGTCTAGACTGTACCCTTTTTTATACCAATTACCACAACGTGGACGCAATTGCCTCTGCAGATTAATAGCCGCGGGAGTGCACATCGGTCAAGATATGGATTTATGATTCATGTATATGTAATAAACTTATGAATTTATGTGGGAGAATAGAAAAATAAATATTACATGTAAAAAAGAAATGGGCAGCTAGTGGTGAATACCTTAAATTACTTGTAATTTTTCCAATACGAATTTGTGAAAGTTAAACCCTCCTTATCTTTAAAGTATAAAGGGCAGGGGAACCCCCTTGCAAGATAAAAAAGCGATTTAGGAAGCGACAAAACCTGCCCCTAGAGCCCTCAACAAAAAATGTCCTCTCATGAAAACATTTGAAGGCGATTGATTGATGAGGTTTCCGTTTTTTTACGTCTACTCTGCTACTTTACCTTCCACTAGTTTGGGAAACAGGCTAGGAAAATGCATATAGTGTCGATCACATTATCTATATATAAACCAAAACCTCTGATCTCTCCATAATTTTTCACGTCAACATTATTTAAAAAAACAAAAATTCTGAATTTTTTTCTTTCTAAAACCCGATAATACATATAACCCAATAATACAAAAAACTAAACTTTGATTTTCTATTTCTCCAGTTCCCCTAATCCTTCCCCGTTCCACTTCTTCGTCGTCCAAAACACACCCCACAGTCAAACCTTCTCCGTCATTCAAAACACACCCCACGACCAAACCACTTCTCCATCATCCAAAACCCAAACCCATATTAGCTCCAACAAAACCAAATCCCGTTCCCCTTCTCCATCATCGAAATTGCCTCTGAAGTGATTCACTCCAACCGCAGATACAAGTCGGCCAATCCCCTTCTTCGTATTAGACCATTCTCTCTCGGTATTTCTCAATTAATCTATGAATAATATCTTTTCCTATTGTCTTTAATTAGGTTTTTTTTTTTTTTTTTTTTTTTTTGTCAATTTAAGGATTAGGTTTTTCTGACATTTTAGGGATTTCACTTCCTAACCCTCGTGTGTGTTGGGTTTTGGCTGTCAATTGCAACTAAAGCCAGCCTCCTCTACAAAGGAACTCCAAACCCAAAGTAAGAATTCTGATTCGCTCTTCAATTGAAAACCTACTTGCCTGGTTATTACTTCCAATTACTGTTCTTTCTCCACTTTAATTGTTCATGGAATTTTGTATGTGGTTGTGGGTGATCTACTTTGGTGTTTTGGGTTGCTATGGCTAAATGGTTGGGCTTTGGTTTGTCAGCATTAAAAAAGGGGTTTTTTTTTTTTTTTTTTTTGTGCTTTAGGTTCTAGCAATTTTAGGTGGAAATATGTGTTATGTATTTTTCCATCTCGGTTTTGAAGCAAAATTGGGTTTTTTCTTTTTTCTTTTTTTCTTTTTTTTTTTTAGGTTCTGGCGATTTAAGGTGGAAATTTTTGTTGAAGAAGATTGCAATGATCATTAAGGAGGATGGATTTGCTGGGCCGGGTAACAGACTAATAAAGGTGTTCATGGGTTGCAATAAGGTTATCCTCATGCCCAATTCTTTTGTTGTATGTATTGAATATTAATATGATTTTCTGTCTGAAGCCTAAAATTGGTGGTATATCAATTTTCTATCAATAAGTTTTTAATTTCTAGATTACATTATTCTTATTTTTTTTTTTAAGTTCCTCTGTTTCAGCACCTTTACATCAACTAAGTTCTATTTCTTGGCCATATCTGTTAGGTGTTTGACAAAAGGCCTACAAGAGTAGCTATGTACATGGGTTATCAATTGAAATAAGAAAATAGTTGAATGTATTTCTTTAAAATGGAAACTCAAAATTTATATGTAGGTGGAAAGGTTACTTTTTACCAAATCATTTTTGCCAGTATGTATCTCACAAATTTCTCTTTTGCATAATAGGTCAGTGTTTGGCAACATCTACATGGCACCTCCTTCCATGTCTATTTGTGCAGTTTTGTTTGCCTTATATAATACTATACATAAGCACAACTGCAGTACCCAATATACTTCCATTAGGGTGAGATATATTAAGATGCACTTCTTATTGTAGAAAAAGATGATAAAGTAAGATCTCAAAGGTAAATGCCTTTGGTAGGTTTCGAGTTACTAATGGTTGTATTTATTAAATAGTTGTAAGTCCTTTGTCTTTTAATTGTGTTACTGATTCTTGGGGGAAATGTTTTGATGATCCATGTTTAGTTTATCAATTTATCCATAAAAGTGGTATTTGGTACTCCAAGAACCTAGTTTTGGTCTGTACAAAACACCCGTATCTTGAATGTGTTTGGCTTTCGATTAGGATGCTTCTGTACCAAAAAAAATTAGATGGTTCTAATGTGAAGTGAGTCTGCCATCATGATATGTTAGATAGTTGATGCAGAATCTATTTTATAACTTAAATTTATGACAATGATGATTAATATCTTAGACATTGTTACCTGACTGGGATATGCAAAATGGGGTGCACTGACTTGACCTTTTTTGAAGGCTAGGTTATTTTTGTTAATATGCTGGATTATTTTAGTTGGAAATACATAATTTTGTAGATATTTATGCGTTCTGTTTCAAGTCTACCCTTTAGAAACTATGTAGATATTTATCTGTGCTATTGTCTTTATTTGTTAGTGGAAGTGAAACTGTGGAGCACTTTGGTTTACTAATCTCTTCAAATTGTGTTATTTTAATTCAATACTTTTGAATAAAGTTTTAAATGTGTTATAAATTTTTGGGTGTCAATGTTAGTTAGTTACTATTTTGTTATATTAGATGTTACCCATAAGACAATTTTAGACTGATAGGCCAAAAACGAATTGACTCCTTGTAATAAATTAACCAATTAATTTAGCCAAGTGAATTAATTAAGTTAATTAACATGCAAAGTGCATGGTAGCACAAAAAAATCACCAATAAACTAATTATGCAGTAGAAAATAAATAACACGATGATTTATTTACGAATGGAGAAAACCTAATGACAAAACCCCCACCAGCTGATTTTCAGGTCACCACTCCCAAAATTCCACTATTATCACAACAAGCGGTTACAAGTAAAGGAATCCTAGTACCTTATACCAACCTACAATTGAACCCTTACCCCAATACCTAATTGGACTTGTTCTATAGTGACAATTTTCCTTTTTGATGCACGACTCCCAAGTACGTGACTAATCAATTGTGTGGGTCCTAGTACGCGACTTCAATCACCAACTGTAGAAGGTTGTTGGCTGCAAAGTTCTTCAGTTCATCCCAACAATAAAGATCAAGAAGATGCTTGGTCACAAAACCCAAAGATGCACATACACAACAACTTCTTCAAGAATGATGAACTAGGGCAAAACTTTGTCTCTGGTCACAAATTGCTTGAACAGACTTTGCTCAATACTTGTGCAACTTGTGTACTCTTTAATGACCCTTAAAACAGTCCTTTTATATGTTTAGGGTTAGGAGAAAAGAAGGCCTAAACACATAAACACCAATCCCAAGAAAATCATATCAGAATTTTGAATTTCATAAACCTCGACAGATAGAAGCTGTCGAGAAGTTGTCGAGCAGGTGTTGAGCACACGGGGCTGGAACAGCTTTCTTAAGCTTGATAGATGCAGCTGTCGAGCCAACTGTTGAGCTTTAATGAATTTGCACTTCTCAGCTTGTTTCTTGGACAGACTTAATGACTTCAACACTTGATCTTGAAACCTTGTTTCTTGAAATATTAAAAACACATAGAACTACCCAATTACAAGTAAATTGCGTTTTGTTAAAGGATTAGCCAATTACATAAAAGAACGACATATATTCTTAACAAGTGAACCACATATGTCCTAACAGAGACAAGCTATGGGTTTTCCATGTTTGAAAAACTAAATCTTTATCCAAATATATAGAGGCTTAAAAAGTCAAATTTCATTTTAAATTTGGGGGTTTAATAGGATTTAGTTTTTTTGGTATTTTGATCAGTTGGTTTTGAATTAGGTGATTGAGTTAGATTTTGTTTTAATGAAGGTTTTGATTTAGACTTATTCTTCTTCATCTACTGTAATTGCAAAAGGTTGTTTATTCATTTAAATGAAATTGATACCTCTTTTTGGTTGTTTAATTGTTCTGATAATGATTGATTTTGTTTATTTGTTTGGTGTTCTTAGGTTCCCAAAGCGATTTATTTAGACTATTATTAGATCAGCCTTAACCTCAAACTCATGGCTTGAGTTTTTCACAAAGATAATGCTTGGTAAAGGTGTCACATGCTGAGCCAAAATGTAATGATTTGATGGCCCTTGGAGAGTGCAAAAGTTTGAGTTTGAATTTTTTTTACAAAGCTGTTATCTTTTTCAATCATTGTTATTATTTTAATGATTTAATTTAAAATAGATTTCATTAAATAACTTCATTTTAAGAAGTATCATCCTTATTAGTTTATGTACTTTGATGACATGATTCCTTATGCTCTGAAGAGTGAAGGAGGTTGTGTATGGGCTTGCAAAAAATATGATGTGGATGTGCAGAGTGATGTGTTAGCGTAAGATTTGTGTCTATATAAGAATAATTTGTGCTTGACATATTGTTCGTTGTAACTTTTGCTACTTTTGTTGTAAATGCATGGACCTAGCCTAGGGTTGTATTTTAAAATTTTGTTATTTAAGATCCAAAACAAGGTTTCCATATGTTTCGTTTTTTAAGGTTTTTATATCTTGGTGTAGGGGCCTTCTTTGTGTTGTGCGTTAGGCTGAGCTGCCTCATGCGGTGATGGGCTCGAGTATTCTGAGTAGAAGAGTTGAGACCAATCCAACTGTAACTCACTTTGGGCCAGTTTGTGCGCAAACTAGGCCTCGTCTACCAGGAGTGTGCTTACAGCAGGCAGAGTTGTTTTAAATGATTTACAGCAGATAGAGCTATTTCAAATGATTTACGGCAGGCAGATAAAACAATAGCAGAAGAAGAAAAATATAGTGACCTTTTCTTAATGAGAAATGACCAAGTAATTCCTATCTATGGCAATCATAGTAATAACAATAGCTTTTGCAAAAGAAGTGAAGGATTAAGTGACAACATGAATTAATCGAGGAAATAATATCAAGTCAAGTTTGGGTTTGTAGAGGCAAAGACCAAAGAGGAAGAACGCCTCCTCTCAATGAAACTAATCTCCCAGGAAAAGATTTTGCCGTGGGGATTAATGACTTTGAGGGAATTGGACCTAAATGATTAGTGCTCAAAGGAATCTCTATTGTTTAATTATCTCCAAGAGAGTGGGATTTCGAGGGGGAGAGAAGGGAATCAACCTACTGGTGCATGCCCATTATATTCTCTTTCTTTTTGCTTTCTATTTTCTCTCTTATCCTTTTTTTTCTTTCCTTTGTTTTCTTTTCACTACGTAATACCTCTGTTTTTCGATCCTTTCTACAGGGCACGGCAAGGGTCCTTTTATAGGGCCTGCCGTGACCGAATTTTACCACTTTACCCCTTAACTGCCTTTCTCTGGTCTGGGCGTACTTGCCGACCACCAAGGAGTTCGTCTGTGTACCACTTACCCTCGCCAGACAAAGGCAGATTTGTGTCGTTTATTAGTCCACCGTGGCACCCATTCCTACCATGGCGTAAGTGCTTTTTCTCTCTCTCCCATGGCATGTACCTAACGGTTCTCCCCTCAACCTTGCCTCTTTTGGGCGATCTGTCATCCTAACAGGACGTACCTCCCAAAAGGGCTTGGGCAGAAACCATAAAATAGGTCTTTTCCCCTCTCCCCACCACCAAACCACACCCCCCTTACCTCTTACCTCTGACCCATAACCCCACCACGTCCCATATTAGCTGGGTACAGGCTGGTGGAGCCTGGGCCTTGCGTGTACTTCCCTGTCATGTATGTCCAAAATCTGCCAGCTATTCATGCGTTTGGCACGATCTGGAGCTTTGTTTGCACAGTCTGCTGCGCTTCTTCATTCTTTTATATGGGCCATTTTATAGTTCACTGTTCCCTCTAGGGGCTGGGCTTCATTTGATACCGGTTTTACGTTTCTTTGAGCCCCTTTCTTGATTGCCATCATTTCCTGCCATACTATTCTATTATTCCTGCTGTAATGACTTGGCCCTGCTGGTCCTCTATTAGACCTGCCGTTTACTCTCTTCCCCAAATGGCTTTGCATGAACATGGGCTTTCTTACTTAGGAGCTCCTGTGTCCCCTTGGACATCCTCAGCCCATTTACTTATTTTGGGCTTCCTCGGCCCATTTACTTATTTTGTGCTTCCTTGGCCCTTTTCCTAACTTTGTGTTCCTATGGGCTTTTACTTACTTCATTGGGTTTCTTCGGCTCAATTACTTCATACTCATCCTTGGGGTTTATAGGCCTGCCAACAATCTCCTACTCTCTTTGCTTACATTATTTTAAGCCTACCACAGCTCATTCTTACTTTTTCATATCATACACTGCCCATGGGTTTGTTATTTTCTCTTTCTGGGCCTTTTGAGCCCACTTGCTTCCTTAAGACCCATCTATTTATTTTACGGACCTATGATCCATTATTCCTGCCGCTTGGGCTTAATGGTTTTATTCTATGCTTGCCACTTCTATTTGCTGCCTGCATTGTTGAGTTGTGCCTCCTTCTTGTTTTACAAAAAATGACCCTCAACATTTAGCCCCCAAACATATGGAGCGTTCTTGCGGTTCATATGTGAACAAAAAGACATTCTTGTCCTTTTCACTCTCCTTTTTTCTTTTCCTTTGCAGGCTTTTTTAAACTATGGAGCCCTTCTCATATATATATATATATATTTCTTTTCCTGCCGTGAACAGTAGTGACTCTTTGGATTTTCCAAAATGGCAATTGTTTTAAAACATAATTGCCGCCTCATTAATTTCATTCTTTCTCGATGGCTGACCAGTCGCCTCCCTTCATGTCGGCATTAATAACCCAGGTATTTAAGAAGAGCATCCCTTTCCAATCTAGACATAAACTTCTTCTTTTCCAAAATATCTTATCTGTTTCCCTTTCTCCACCGTTTTCTCCTTTTCGAACACCCATCCCCATTTTACTCAGATCAAGTTCTCACGCTATGGCACCGGTGAAAACTCAAGCCTCTTCCTGCCGTAAAGGGAAAGGGGTCATTTCCAATCCTTCTATCGAACAAGAGATAGGAAAAGAGGCCTTGCACTCCAATTCAAACCACTCTGATGAGGAAGAGGCACGGCGCGACCTAAATAGTGAGTGCGCCCCTCTGATCAACCCTTGGTATAACATCAGCCCTTACTTCCCCTAAATTCTCGGTGACTACGTGCCGCCACCTCCAGGCCGCGTGTGGCTCTCTCTTTGCCGGCAAAACCCCAATTTTTTTGGGCCCCGGTGTCTTCCTCCATCTTTGATCTAGTCATTCGTTAAGGCGTTGTGCTCCTTGTACCCATCCACTTTGAGTTTGGGTCAGGCACTGCCTCGAGTTGGAAGGAGTGGGTTGACAGCGAGTTATCTAACACAGGTTTCATGGGTTTGCTTCAGCGAGCTGGTGTTTTAAAGGCCGTCATCCTATCTCGAAGTCTTTCCAATTTTCGAGACCTCTACAACCTTCGTCATTTGGTTCACCGGTGGTGTGCCACCACTCACACATTCCTCTTCTCTTGCGGTGAACTCACCGTTACTCTTGAGGACGTGGCTAATCAGTTGCTCTTGCCGATCCTTGGTGACGTTGAACCTGCCACCATTGAGCTTTCTCTGGAAGAAGAAGCTATTGAAGTGGAGTTGAAGAAAAGGATGTCTGGAAATGCTAAGTTATCTTACTGGGTTAGTTCTTCTTCCAAATTTTCTGTTGTTGCTCACCGTGCGGCTTTCGTTGCTTTTTGGCTTTGCAAGTTTGTCTTTGGGTCCCATTCCCATTATGCCATAAAACCTTTGTATTTTCGTTTGACCATAAAAATATCTACCAAAGTGAGTATGCCGCTGGCCCCCATGTTTTTCGGCATCTATATGTTCAACTAGATATCCTGTGGAGTGACGAGAGTTAGGTTGGCTCCTGCCACATAGTCACTTCCTCTGTACATAGCACCATCCTGTAGCAGTTATTATTCGAGTGTTATGCCCAATATTTGGTGAAGTGTAGGCCCGTTCGATTTGCCAAAGAGAAGTACCAATCTTGCCCGCAGGTAATTACTGATTTCTGTGGCAGATTTGAGTCTGATTTTCCTCTGGCTTTCTGGTGGTCCAGTTTGAAGCCTATCGATTACTCTGTTGTTAAGTCCTTTGATGAAGGTATTGGTTTTTCCTGGAGAGCTTATAGATAATTGGGTACCGGTTACATATGCATAGATTCTGCTATGGGTTCTTTTGTTGATACTGTTGGAACTACTACTTCGTTAGCCGATTTTGATGAGACGGATATCACCTATTTGGCAGCTACCAACACCAGGTGGTTACCCTATTTGGCCGATGAAGGTGTTAGGTTTGTCCATTATCCTACCAACCGGGTAAGGAGACAATTCGGGCTGGATCAGAATATTCCTAATGACCTCTCCTTCCTCGCAGAGTCTCCTACTTCAGTTAGACCTTTTCTACGGTACAATGCTTTTGACCTTTGGAGACAGCGCTTTAGTGCAGTTATGGTTCCTGGTTCTTTGAGGGAGGGTCTTTGCACCCTTGCTATGCACAGATACTGGCAGGCTGTAATGACCTCGTTTAAGCAAGAGTTGGCTGGTAGTCGCCATTTCTCTCTCATACCTCCTGAGGGACTTAGCACGGTTGTCTTTCCCAATCCTCGGTTGCTCCTTCCTTCCAGGTCCATGTTGGCCTATGCCAGGAAACAGAGCCTGTCCGCCATCTTTGAATGGGATGAGGAGAAGAAAGGATGATATTGGCATACAGGTGATTACCCCCCAGGTTAGAAAAAGAATGTTAAAGTGATAAACATTCCTGCACCAGCCAAGAAAGTTCTTGTCAAACTTAAATCTGCCAACAAGCCTAAGTCTGCCACTCCTCAGCCTCCCATAGGTGCTACTCTTGCTAGCAGAACATAAGGTAGTAAGAGAAAGAAAACTCCCCATCCTGCGCTTGCCGTTCAGCGAAGAGTACGTCACTTAAAAAAAAAACCCTTTTTCTTTGCTTAGTCTTTTTAAGTACACATATATACTTCTTCCTTTTTCGGCTTTTTCTGAATTCTGACATGCTTGCTGACTTCTTTCTTTGACTTTATCTCTTATCCCATTTTCCTTTGCAGTCTAAGCACAAGGAAGACACATTAGCTGCCCGTCCCATTATGCTCAAGGAACCTAAATTGGAGGTACATTTACTCTTTCCCCTTCTTTCTTCTTCTTCTTCAAAAAAAAAAAAAAAAAAAAATTTCCGCATGTATTTAGTCTGCTACATGCTTTTGGTTACCTCATTCGCCCAAAAAAAAAAAGAAAAGTTACTTTGATCTTCATACCTCATTCTTTTTGTCTTTTAGGATAAACCTGAGCCTCTTTCTATATACCGCCCTACCGTCGAGAATCTTTCTACTCCCATAGGCACACCTATTGAGGGCCTTTTTGGTGGGGTTAAGTTTGCAACACCTGCCCATTCTGCAGCTACACGTGGAGTTCCTGCTGAGGCAACTACCTCTCCCACTGGACCGGTACCCATAGATGAGGGTACTTATGTTGGGAAGGTTAGTGAGGTCACCCCTACTCCTGTCGTGATACCCCCTGTTTAAAGGGGAGGCACCCCTCCTACTGCTACTTAAATCGAGGCTACTCCGGTCACACCTCTCGTCATTTCCACCGGTAACCCTTCACTGCTCTTTCTCAGGCTGTGAAGGATGGTTCTTCTCTGGTAGTTACTCCTTCATCCATTCCCGTTTCTGCCACCCGCGGGCCTAATGCTGATTTATCCTCAGAGGAGTCTGAGGAAATCCTTGAGGATCCTGAGGATGAGCCTGTCTTGGGGAGGAGGATTTCTGAATCCGAGGAAGAGGAGCGTGCTCCACCTGAGGCTGAATTCATGGGTATGTGCTTTCTTCCCTCCTTTCTTCCTTTTATTGCTAAGTACATTCTTCCCTTCTTTCATTCACATATCTACTTCTCTATTTGTAGAGATCTTTGAGGGGCTAGGAATTGCAGCAGACGTAGGGGTGTCTGCAGCAACTCCTCCTGCCGCGCCCACAGTATCCTTTCCTGCTGCATCTTCTGTACCAGTTTCTGCTATATTTACAGCATCTGTTTCTGTAGTCCGTTCTGTTCCTGCCTCTGTCTTTCCCACACCCCCATTACTGCTGGCTTTGGTAAATTTTCTTTTTCCTTCTTTCTTCTTTCACTTCTTCCTCGTGGGTCTATCTTCCTCTTCTTCTTTTTTTATTTATTATTTTTTTTTTACCAAGGTTTCTCATTTCAAACCTTGTGCCCTTTTGACAGGTCCACCTCATACGGTGCCTTCTCAGTTTGAAGTGGGCAGTAGTTCTGCCACCATTCCAGATCCTGTGAGTGAGGCTGCAGCCTTTTTTGCACGCTTTGATCAACCTGAAGTCAATGATCTTGGACTTGTGGATTTCTAGTGCTCCAGACCTCCTTATATAGATTTCCACGGTTTTAGAATCCCTGAGGACTGTGCTTCTCAATTGGTGGCGGTCTTCAGCAATCGTGGGGACTTCATGCAGGGATTCTGACTCAGTCACTCCGCTAGAGTGCACTTCTTGAGGATGTTGGGGAGTGTGCTGAACGACATTGAGCACAATTTTGTTGACACTGTCTCCACTGAAAGGATCCTATAGTGGAAAGCCACGATGCAAAAGCTTGTTAGTGTTGGTTTTGCTGTGGAGTTTATCTTAGACCAGTTTCGAGAGATTGCCCGGGCCATTTTCATGAGGAGAGTCTAGCCTACTATTGATGCTATTGACTCACGTCTTAAGATTCTAAGAAAGGAAGTGGCAGACTTAGAGGGCTGTCGCAAGCACCTTCTTTCTAGCGTAGGCGGGTCCAGTCGTTTTGGAGATCAGCCACTCATTTCTGGACTTCATTGAAGATGATGAAGTTTCCTTTGTTTTGTTGTTTCCTTCACCTTATTACTCTATTTAGTACATTATATTTCCTATAGTACTTATTTGGGCTAGTTTGCCACAGTTTGTATTTGTAACTTGTGATGCTACACTTATGATGTTACACTTTGCTATTGTTTTTGCTTTTGCTATGACATATGATGATAATACTTTGTACTTTTCATTGCATCCTCATGAAAGCAAGTTACAAAATTTTGTCTTATGACATAGTCACTTGAAGGACAAAAAACAAAGTAAAAGGAAACATAAGAGCTTTTTCAACAAAACAAAAGAAATGGATAATCACATGACTTTTCTTCTTAGGCGTAGTAGCATTTCAACCATTTCCCATTGATGGGATCCTTTAAGTCCCTGCCATCCATATGAGTCAAGCGGTAATATCTACTTGGATGTGCCTCTCTTATCACAAGGGGTCTTTCCCACTTCAGTGCAAACTTCGATGGTCCTACCAGGTCTCTCCTAACATAATCTACCACTTTTAGAACCAGTTGTCCTTCCGCAAACACTCTCTCTTTAGTCATCCTGCCGTAGGCCTCAGTCATTTTTTGCCTGTATCTGCGGCTGGGTTCTTAGGCTTTTTCTCTTCTTTCATCAAGTCCTTCTAGGTCTTCGCACCTTTTTGCCACAAAAACTTCTTTTTCTTTCTCATTTTCTTGCACCTGCATGACTCTCAAGGATGGGGTCATTTTCTCTGCTAGGCTCACCACCTCAGTTCTGTAGACCAAGGAAAAAGCTGAAAAACTTGTGGCTAACTTAGGTGAACTTCTATAAGCTCAAAGAGCGTCTGGCAGGTGCATTACCCATCCTCCTGTATACTCTTGGCTCATTTTACTGATAATCTTTATGAGAGTCTTGTTTGTTGCCTCTGCTTGCCCATTTCCTTAAAGGTAATAAGGTGATGACCGGTGATACTTAACTTGGTAGAACTCTAGCATTTTCCTCACATCACTGTTGACAAAAGGTGTGCGTTGTCACTGATGATCCTGTGGGGAACTTTAAACCTCACAATTATGTTTTCCTTGATAAAGTTTGCCAATGTTCCTCTTATGGCTTTACAAAGTGGTACTGCCTCTGCCCATTTAGTAAAATATTCCGTAGCCACTAGTATCCATATGTATCCTCGCGACGGCAGATTCACCGGTCTAACCAAGTCAAGCCCCCAATTGTGGAAGGGCCATGGTGTGACCATGCTATGCAAATTTTGCGGATGAGTGTAAATCAAATTGGCTTGTACTTGGCAACTGTGGCATCTTTTCACAAATTCTGCCATATCCTTTTTCATGATAGGCCAGTAGTAGCCCATTTGCAGTAGGCATCTGTAAAGCCTTTTCTTTCCCTGGTGCTCCCCACACTCTCCTGAGTGTGCTTCTTTTACCATTTCTCTCATCTCTTCGGGGCCCAAACACCACAAGGGGTCTCCATCATACCCTTTTTTGAAAAGGACCATATTATGCAAAAAATAACACATTGCTAACCTCTTGAGCTTATATTTTTTGCTGTGCTTTTGTGGCAGGATGCCTTCTATCAGGTACTGTATAAATGGGGTTCTCCAGTCTTCGCTGATGAACACAGTGGAACTTTCCTCTCTATCTGCCGCAAGTTGGCAGTTCCCACACTGGGTTTGGACTTGGTCTACATCTTTACCCATGTTTGGCCAATAAAAGCCCGCTCTTTGAAGTCTGCGGTAAAAGCTGACCTCTCCATAGGATTCACAAGTCTTCTCATGTATTTCTTTCAACTTTCTCTGGGCCTCCTTTTGCCCCACACATCTGGACAAGACCCACTTGGTATCCTACGGTACAGTTCTCCTCTCACCAAGGCGTAGTCTTTAAGTATTTTTAACTCCTTGGCTTCTTCTTCCCCCATCAAAGCTTCCCTTAGGGGTATCCGCCAATCCCCTTCGCATTGTTCCTCCTAGAACCTTTCTTTCAACGTCTCAATTATGGATTCTTCTCTCATGTTGATCTCTACTTTGGTGCTACCCCCTTCAAACACTATTTGCAAACCTAGGGGTGTACACAGTTTGGTTCGGTCGGTTTTGGAGAGGTTTTTTGCACCACACCTATAGGGTGCAATTTCACCCTATGCTTAACCGCACCTTACTTTTGGTAGATAAAAACCGGTCTACACAAAGTGCGGTTGATTTTAGCGGTTCAGTGCGATTCGTTCGGTTATATGTGCTGGATTTTTAAAAATTCCTGTTCTAAGCTTTGGGCTTTTAAGCCTTTAAAAAATAGCATTTTGAGCCGATAACTTCTTTTTAACTAATCCTTTCTTTATCAAGTTTCAACCACAAGAAAACTCCAAACATCTCACCAAACTCCTAACATTCCAAAACAAATACACAATTATAAAAGATCAAAACTCAACTATAATACAACTTAAATTCAACCTGTCAAATTAAGCATGTATTTATTAAATACATTAACATATATTAATAAATCTAAACCTATCAAAACATTCCAAATCAAACACACAATTATAAAATATCAAGTCTCATCAACCATAACAAGAGAATTCCAACCTGGCAGCAACATTAACATTAATATTTCTATTATAGTAATCACATCAAATTACAAATATAAGCAGTAGCACAGCCCCAAGGAGGAGTAGTAGTGTAGCACTACAAAATAGTTAAGTAGTGCTTGAGAAGCACTATACAAATATACATAATGGATGTCGGACCAAAATATACAATTGGTACACTACACAACTACATATTTTTCATAAAAAATGGAGGCAGTCTAGTCTACATAATAAATCTAAACCATAATAGTGTGTTCATTCAGTGCTTGTGTTGTCATATGTGCATCTAATAAACAAAAATAAAGCAGAGAGCGAAGAAGCATCAAGCCAGCAGCAGCCCAAGCACCCAAACACTGGTAATTTGGTCATCTCCATGATTAAGTCAGCAATTCAACCACAAAAAAATTCTGCAATCAGCCAGCCAACAACTCCAACTCCAAGTCATCATTTACAAAAAAAACTCCATCCCTACAATGTCAATCCCCTAAAAATAATGATAAGTAGAAAGTAGAAAGAAATACATGACAATTAACACCATTACAAACAGTAGCCAACAAACAAAAGCAAATTACATAAAATTTTTAACTTACCTTAGGTAGCTAAGTCCAAAAAACAACCCCACCTTCCAAATCAGTCTAGTACAAAATCTATACCCACAGTGGGTTTTGGTGCAAGCTCTAAAAGGGGGGAAAAAAACAAAACAAATTGTATATAAATAATAACTCACAAATAAATAAATAACAAAAAAAAAAATACAAGAGAATTTATAAATAACAAAAGCAGAAAAATAAATTAGAATAGAACATAAACACATTACCCGATTCAAGTTCATAGTTTTCCACTTCATCCATTGCCTCTCAAAGGTTAATTGATTCAGTTGAATTCTTGGACCTCAACCAATTTTGTGTACAAATCAAAGCTTCAACAGTATTGGGAGACAATGAGATACGGAAAGGATTCAAGACATGACCCCCTGTGCTAAATGCAGATTCTGATGCAACAATAGGGAAGGGAATTGCCAAAACATCACGCACAAGTTGAGAAAGGATCCTATATCTTGAAGAATTCACCCTCCACCAATCAAGAATATCAAAGCCTTCCGTCTCCGGATCTACACTAGCTTCTAACAAGTATCGATCTAATTTAGATTTGCATTCTACAATATCCTCATCTGCTAAGTGCTATTTGTAAATATTATTATACCTCTTGGACATATTTTTATGTAATTGGCATATTTTTTGACAAAATGCACTTTACTTGTATTTGGGTAAATCTAAGTAGGTTCAAGATAATCATCACAAGTGGTTAAATTGAAGACATGAAGATTACTTAAGAACTGCTCAAGAAAAGTGCAATTTGCAGGTCTCGATATCTCCTCGACAAAATCTCGACCTATCGAGATTCATTAAAGCTCGATAGATGTCTCGATCGACCAAGCTTATGGATTTTCAGATTATAGCCACAATGTTTTTATTCTAAAAGGCTATTTGTTTATAGGTTTGTATAATCCTTATTAGACTAGGAAAGCCCAAGGTTTGTGTAAACCTATTTGGAATAGGAGAGCCCATTAAGCTCCTATTTAAAGGAGGTGGGAAAAAGAAAAACCTAACCCTAGAGAGCTTCATAAGGTTTTCTTTTTGAAACCCTAGCCTCCTCCTACAGAAGAAAGAGTTCTTGCTGCATTTCTTGTACGCCTTTGGGTTCTGTAACCATGCAAAGTCTCTTACACCAACATTAAAGATCTTATTGGTGTTTCTATGTGAAGCTGCTGCAAATCAACTACAACAATCAAAGGGTTGCTATGGAGTTAGTCACGTATTGGGATTCGTGCAAAGGAGTAAGCCGCGTACTGGGATCCGCGCATCAAATTGGTTAGTCACGTACTTGGGAGCCATGCATCAAAAGAGAGAACTATCACTACAGATCAAGTCCAATTGGGTATTGGGGTAAGGGTTCAATTGTAGATTAGTAAGGTACTTGGGATTCCTTTACTTGTAACCGCTTGATTTGTTAATAGTGGAGTTTCGGGAGTGGGGACCTGAAAATCACCCGGTGAGGCTTTTACCATAAGGGTTTTCCCCATTCATAAACAAATCACTGTGTCATTTAATTTCTGCTGCTTATTTAGTTTATTGGTGATTTGTTTATGCTTCCACACGTTTGCATGATTAATTGATTAATTAATAACTTGGCTAATTAATTAATTGGTATAATTACAATGGGTCATTCAGTTTGTGGCCTATCAAGTGGTATTAGAGCAGACACACTCTGATTAGGTTTTAATCTTTACTGTGTTGATCCATTGAACCCTGTTGTCATGGGAACTCTTGATTGTTTTGATTTGCATGATCTTATGTTGAATGATGGTGATGATATTCAAGATGCCTATTGCAAGCTTTATAATTTTTGTATGAAATCTCTTGAATATTCTACAAAATTAAAAGCTAATTTTAAAAAGGTCAAGCTTGAAAAAGATGATTTGATTGCAAAATTGGATGAAGCCAATAATTTGAATGAGAATTTTAAAAATCAAATTTATCTCAGGTGGACAAAATTAAAAGTTTGGAAAAGCATCTAGTTGAATTTAAAACTAAAGTTGAAAAATTAACTAGTGCCAAACTTGTTGTTGAGCCTAACTCAAAAGAAAAAGATTTTTATATTCCCCAATTTAAAAGGAATAATGAAGAGTTGAAGGCTAATATTGCTAGGATAGACAAAGGTAAAATTTATGATGTTAACGCTGAAGTTTCTAAACCTATGTCTAAAACTCCTCTTAGGTTGAATAAAAATTCTGAATTTGTCCCCACTTGTCATCATTGTCATATTGTTGGTCATATTAGGCCAAATTGTCCTAAGTTGTCAACCTCTAAGGTTAGACCTCCTTCTAGGAAGCCGAGTAGCTCTAAAACTACTCATGTTTGTCACCATTGTGGTGATTCTGGTCACACTCGCCCTAATTGTTTCAAGTTGTTTCCTCATAAGCGAGTGTCAAATAGGTATCATCCTTTTCCTAAAGGCTCTATACCTATTCTTGGTGAGTTATTAAAAGCTTTGAGCTTTTTGACTCAATTTCAGGGGAATTCTAATTCCTCTATGCCCTTTAGTAATTGTACTAGGACACGTGCCTTTTTATCTTCACGGCCAAAGACTCGTGCTGTGTGGGTGATAAAGAATTCTAAGAATTAATTGTCTTTTCTGTTTGTCCTCTGCTTTAATTCTTTCTATTTAAAGTTGGACTTTCTTTGCTTGATTTCTTATCTGTTTTTGAAATCATGTTTTCATGCATCTGCACTCTTCTATCATGCCTTTATGCATATGCATCTTTCTTTCATGCTTTGCTTAACATGTTTTTGTTTGTTTATTTTCAGTTTTGTTTATTTTTTTTAATATAAAAATTAAAAAAAATGAAAAAATCAGAGAAATACAAAAACAGTGTGTGTTTTGTGTACTTTGGTACTTGTGTACCTTGGATGGCCAATGAAACAAAGTTTTTTAAACTTTGTATTTCTTGTAGCTTAGATGAGCATCTCTATGCACAACTAAGCAAGTGAGCTTTGTGGCTCTTGTTTGTGATGAGTAAGATTAAGTTATCTCTTGAACTTAACACTCATATCACTCTTTTTGACGGGTAGGACTAGAAAATCCTAAGAGAAAGGCATAAATAACCATCTCACCACTGTTACCCACCAATCATAATAAGACACCTATATACTTCGGCATAGTAAAAGTGCAGTGTCAAAGACATTCGTATACTTCGGCATAGCAAAAGTGCAATGTCAATTGCTTAACATCTTGGGTATTTCTTTTCTCTCTTTAACATGCCCATGTATGGTATGCTAAAATAAAAGAAAATATGCAAAGAAAATTAAAAGCAAAAAGACTAAAAATGCTTTAAATATGATTACAAGCGTGTATTCTAGGAGATGTGGGAGTTATAGGATGTACCTTGAAATTGATAGCCCCCATCAAACAGTTATGATTGTGTGTGAGTTAAAGTTATTTTCTCATATTTCAGATCGTCATAACATGTATACACATATGCAATCTTGCGATATTTTTCACACACAACACGCAATATTCTTTGCTACTTTTGATACATGTGCAGGTACAATGTGATTTGGCCATCACAAGTGTTTACATGTGCTAATCTATGCTCATTAAACTGTCTTGACTTATTTTTGAAAAATAAAATTGGTTAGACATGTTTAGTGTGTGTGTGTGTGTGTGTGTGTGTGTGTTTTTGAGGATCCATGTGCTTAAAATTTTTGTTGAGAAAAGATTTTGAAAGCTTAATATGTTGAGTGGATTATTGGTTAAGGTACATGTTGGATTGCATTCATATCTGTGTTTTCCTCTTCTCGAAAAACTGTATTTAGAAGCTGGCTCAACACCTCCTCGACACCTCCTCGATACCTTGTTATCTGTCGAGCTTTTCAAGACTTTTCTTATCGCAATCTCGACACCTCTTTGACACCTGATGGATTGATCAAGAAAGTTATTGTCTCCTCGATAGCTTCTCGACACCTGATGGATCGATCGAGCTTATGTTCTTGTGTCTTTGCCTTCTTTCTAAACATCTATCTCGACACCTCTCGATCAATCGAGATGCCCTTACATGCATTTCATTTTTTTTGTTTTGCATTTTTTTTGTGACCATAGCATCTTGTTTTTCTTTTTCTTATAGGTCTATGGTTCCTTGTTCTCCTTGTTTCCTTCTTTGTCAGTTTTCTATCTATCTTCTATCATGTCTTTTGGCTTTCTATGCCCTTTAACAATCGTGTCAAAAAGTGGGAGAAATTTAAGAATTGAATGTCATTCCTCGGGGGGGAGTAATAGACTTAGGGGGAGAAATTCATGTTAAAGGAAAGAATATTTTTGATGTAACTAACTAAAGGGGAGAGTTAGTTTGATACACATTGATATTGATATATTTTTTTTGTGTTGTGTATCTTTTGGTTTTGAAACCATTTACATACACTATGTGTTGTTTCTATATTTGATGATGATGTATGTGTTTCACTCTTTATCTCACATGTGTTGTTTCTTTTCTCTCTTTATAAACATGTTTCCTGTTTATTTAACTTGTCATTATTTTCCACATGGTACCTTGATGTGTTTTGTTTAGTGACTTTCAGGAAAGACAAGTTAAAGCCAAATCAAGATTCCAAACCTTCTTCTTGCAGCAACTTCCAAGGTTCAGATCTTTTAGACTAGGCTTATTTATTCTATAATCTTAAGTAGAATGTATTCTAGGACATTCAATGTACTCTTGTGGTTTTGTCGCGGATTGCCAAAGGGGGAGATTGTTAGGGACATATTTTTATGTAATTGGCATATCCTTTGACAAAACGCACTTTACTTGTATTTGGGTAAATCTAAGTAGGTTCAAGATAATCATCACAAGTGGTTAAATTGAAGACATGTACTCAAGAACTACTCAAGAAAAGTGCAATTTGCAGGTCTCGATACCTCCTTGACGGAATCTCAATCTGTCGAGATTCATTAAAGCTCGATAGGTGTCTCGATCGATCAAGCTCACGGATTTTCAAATTGTAGCCACAATGTTTTTATTCTAAAAGGCTATTTTTTTATGGGTTTGTATAATCCTTATTGGACTAGGAAAGCCCAAGGTTTGTGTAAACCTATTTGGAATAGGAGAGCCCATAAAGCTCCTATTTAAAGGAGGTGGGAAAAAGAAAAACCTAACCCTAGAGTGCTTCATAAGGTTTTCTTTTTTAAACCCTAGCCTCCTCCTACAGAAGAAAGAGTTCTTGTTATTTTTCTTGTACGCCTTTGGGTTCTGTAACCAAGCAAAGTCTCTTACACCAACATTGAAGATCTTATTGGTGTTTATATGTGAAGCTGCTGCAAATCAACTACAACAATCAAAGGGTTGCTGTGGAGTTAGTCACGTACTGGGATTCGTGCAAAGGAGTAAGCCGTATACTGGGATTCGCGCATCAAATTGGTTAGTCACGTACTTGAGAGTCGTGCATCAAAAAGGAGAATTGTCACTACAGATCAAGTCCAATTAGGTATTGGGATAAGGGTTCAACTGTAGGTTGGTAAGGTATTTGGAATTCCTTTACTTGTAACTGCTTGATTTGTTAATAATGGAGTTTTGAGAGTGGTGATCTGAAAATCACCTGGTGGGATTTTTGCCGTAGGATTTTCCCTATTCGTAAACAAATCACCATGTCATTTAATTTCCGTTGCATATTTAGTTTATTAGTGATTTGTTTGTGCTTACACGCATTTGTATGATTAATTGATTAATTAATAACTTGGCTAATTAATTAATTGGTATAATCACAAGGGGTCATTCAGTTTGTGGCCTATCAAGCAGGTGTCGAGATTTAATGAATTTGCACTTCAGCTTGCTTTTTCTTGAACAGACTTGAGAACTTCAACACTTGACCTTGAAACCTTGTTTCTTGAAGTATTAAAAATACCTAGAACTATCCAATTACAAGTAGAGTGCGTTTTGTCAAAGGATTAGCCAATTTACATAAATAAGTGACATATGTTCTTAAGTGAAAACACATATGTCCTAACAATCTCCCCCTTTGGCAATCTGTGACAAAACCACAACAAAAAAAATAAACATATGAGAGAAGTCATAAATCACTCAACTCATATTCACTTGTTGAATACAATAAAATCTATCCTAACACAAACTCTTGAAAAACTTTGCAAGAAGAGAGTTTATGGTAAGTAGACTTTGACAACCTGTATTTCTGAAACATTTTAAACAAAACTCATTAAGGCATCTTGTGTGAAACATAAATAATAGATTGCATACAAGTATAAAGAACATGTGTATAAAGATAGAGAAGAAACAACACATGGAGAAAAAGGTGAAAGAAACATGCATCCACATATATAAAGAAAAAATAAGTACAATGTATGTAAAACTGGTCAAAAGACCTCATATACAAGATCAATGTATCTATAAAGAATAGAAAAGAAAAGATACATCAAAACCTCACTACTTCCCTCAAAAATATCAACACTCCCCCTATCAAAAATGTCATGTACTAACTCTCTCCCTAAGATGACTACTATCATAACCCAAAACTACTCCTCTTTTTTATTACGAGTGACAAAGGGTAGAGTATCATGTAGACATCTCATCGGTAGAGCTAACATCTCCATCATCATCATCTTCAGAGTCTGAAGCCGCTGGAGAAGGTGGTGAAGGAGTAGCCTTTGGAGCAAAACCACCCATGGTCGTCTGTTGTCATGCAATACGACCAACATGAATATTCACCTAATACAACTCAGGGAAGAGTATATCGAGGTGAGTATCCATGCATTGCAACTGCGCCATGATATCTTCAAGAGATACATCGCCCGTAGAAGAAGGAGCAGATGTAGATGGAGCTGATCTAGATGGAGCTGAACGGGAGGGAGGAGTGGAATCCGTCTGTCGCGACCTAAACTGAGCCTCACTACGTTTTACGGTAGCGGCATCTATGGCACAGATGTGTGTGAAGTGGTCGGACACAAGAAAGGGAATAGAAAAATGGCGTAAGATCCTCGTGATAGCGGAAGGAAAGATGAGCTTATCACGGGACCCCGAATCAAGATGAACATCTATGATAGAAAGAATAAAGTGAGAAGGAAAATCTATAGTAAGATGCTCTAAAAGAGATAACAAAAATCGAGCACGAGGCTCTGTGATGGAGTTGTAGTGAGAGAGTGGATGGAGTACAAAAGTCATCACCATGTTAAGAAACCTAGGACCTTTAGCAAAAGGCCTGCATGATGTCTACTAATGCTCACCCTAATCAGCTGGGCGCTAACAAAAAGCAGAAATGAGCTCATCTTTGGACACAGTCCTCAGACACTCACAGGAAGGATAGTCAGGAAAATATTTCCTAGGAATCCCAAGCACATCCGCAACTAACTGTGGTGTGACAGGGGTGCGCGTACCTCGAACGCAAGTGAAACAGAGAGGTACTGAACGATCTATCCTGTGCATGTTGGAGTAAAACTCCTGAATCAGCACGAGAGGACAAGTGACCGGGACGTCACACAGTGACTCCCATCTCCTACTATGAATGATAGAGGGAAGGTCAGTGTCGGCAAAGTCCGCCAAAATAACTTGGCGTTCCGAATGAACACCTCGTCGAGAAAAGTTCTCCGAAAATGCCTTGTGGGCATCTCCATCACGAAACCGAAGGTTAAGAGGAGCAGAATCAGAGGAAGAGGAAGCTCCAGAATGCAGAGGGTTTCGAGTCGGAGTGGATTTACGTTTGGGTGCTATAGACACTACTAACGTAAAAGAATGAGAAAGAGATAGAGAGGGAGACAATCAGAAAAGGCCCAACACAGTTCACATATATCAAATATATTGAACAAGAAGTAAATATGCATGAGAATGCATGAACATGTGACATGCAAATTGAAAAACATCATGGGCTCAACCCAATCCAATCCTACCAGCACACAAACATAGAGCACACATCTAAATGCATGTAAATATCATTCTCATGTATATGAAATGCAATGTATGACATTTTGAAAACATTTAAGTGAAAACCCAACCCAAAATTTCAAGAAAAACTCATTAATTTTGAAAAACCCCAAAAATTTCCAAAAATCCCAAAATTTAAGTTTCAAAACATGAAATGCATGAGAAAGGAAGGGAAATAAGATCTTACCAAGTGATTGAAACCAAGGGAAGACCGAAAATCAAGTGGGTTTGAAGATTTGAGTGAGAAAAAGGTGTTTGGGAGAGGAACCGCCTTGGACAGATCGAGAGAGATCGAGTGAAATGAGAAAAAAAATCGCGACTGAGCTTATATAGACACCTCAGTAAATCTCAACAGCTGAGGTGTCGAGAGGTATCAAGGATGCTGTCGAGTAAAGTGTTGAGGAAATGGCCGTCGACAGCTGAAGGAATCGAGAGGCGTCGAGGTATAAGAACTAGTTTCAAAGAACAGAAGCTCGATCGATTGACCAGGTATCGAGGAGACAGGGACTTTCTCGATCGATCCATCAGGTGTCGAGACTGTGATAAGAAAAGGCTTGATAAGCTCGACAGATAACCAGGTATCGAGGAGGTGTCGAGCCAGTAGTTAAAAGCAATTTTTCGAGAAGTGAAAAACACAGCCATAAATGCAATCCAACATACACCTCAACTATTGATCCAATCAACATATAAAGCTCTCAAAAACATCTCTTGACAAAAATTTAAGCACATGGATCCTCAAAAACACACACACACACTAAACAAGTCTAACTAATTTTATTTTTCAAAAACAAGTTAACACAGTTTAGTGAGCATACATTAGTACATGTAAAACCTGTGATGGCCAAATCACATTGTACCTACACATGTATCAATAGTAGCAAAGAATATTGCGTGTTGTGTGTGAAAAACATCGCAAGATTGCATATGTGTATACATGTTATGACGATCTAAGATATGAGAAAATAACTTTAACTCACATACAATCATAACTGTTTGATGGGGACTATCACATTCGAGGTACATCCTATAACTCCCACATCTCCTAGAATACACGCTTGCAACCATATTTAAAGCATTTTTGATCTTTTTGCTTTTTATTTTCTTTGCATATTTTCTTTTATTTTAGCTTTCCATACATGGGCATAAAAAGAGAGAAAGAAATACCCAAGATGTTAAGCATTTGACATTACACTTTTACTATGCCGAAACATACGAATGTCTTTGACACTGCACTTTTGCTATGCCGAAGCATACAGGTGTCATATTATGATTGGCAGGCAACAGTGGTGAGATGGTTATTTATGCCTTTCTCTTAGAATTTTCTAGTCCTACCCGTCAAAAAGAGTGATATGAGTGTTAAGTTTAAGAGATAACTTAATCTTACTCATCACAAATAAGAGCCACAAAGCTCACTTGCTTAATTGTGCATAGAGATGCTCATCTAAGTTACAAGAGATACAAAGTTTAGAAAAATTTGTTTCAATGACCATCCAAGGTACACAAGTACCAAAGTACAAATAACACACACTGTTTTTGTATTTTTCTGATTTTTCAATTTTTTTTTATATTAAAAACAAAATAAACAAAACTGAAAGTAAACACTCAAAAACATGTTAAACAAAACAAAGCATAAAACTAGATGCAAATGCATGAGGAAGAGGGACAAGAGAAGGAGATCAATCCGTGGAGATGACACCAATGTTTTGACGAAGGAATTCAAAACGTTTGCTGTCAAGAGGTTTGGTGAACAAGTCAGCCTTCTGATCATCAATGTGGATAAACTCAAGAGTGAGAGTACCATCTTCGACAAGCTCCCTAATGAAGTGATGTCGAATCTCTATGTATTTGGTTCGAGAATGCTGAACCAGGTTCTTAGAGATATTTATGGCACTGGTATTGTCACAGTAAATAGTGAGATGCTCTTGACAAATACCGTAATCATGAAAGAGTTTTTGCATCTAGAGGAGTTAGGTGCAACAGCTACCGGCAACGATGTATTCAGCTTCTGCAGTGAATAAAGGGATGGTGTTCTGCTTTTTGCTCATCCAAGAGACAAGATTATTACCCACATAAAAACAACCCCCCGAAGTACTCTTTCTATCATCAGCATTACCAATCCCATCAGCATCAGAGTACCCAGCTAAGACACCATTAGTGTCCTTGCTATACCACACACCGAACTCAGCAGTGGTTTTGACATACTTTATAATTCTTTTTAAAGCAGTCATATGGGATTCTTTGGAATTTGCCTGATATCTAGCACACACTCCAACACTGTAACTAATGTCAAGTCTACTAGTAGTAAGGTAAAGAAGACTACCTATCATGCTTCTATAAAGAAAGGGGTCAACACTCTTACCTAACAAGTCTACAATGAGTTTAACATTTGGGCTTATAGGGGTTCTAACAAAACTAGCAGATTCCAAACCAAACTTTTTCACAAGATTCTTAGCATATTTAGATTGAGAAAGGAATATACCTGAATCTTGTTAGCGAATCTGCAATCCTAGGAAGTGAGTCAACTCTCCAATCATACTCATCTCGAACTCGGCTTGCATGAGTTTTGAGAAGCCATGAGCAAGTTCATCCTTAGTCGACCCAAAGATGATATCATCAACATAGACTTAAGCAACCATCAACTCACCATCTTCCTTTTTGATGAAGAGAGTTTGATTAGCCTTTCCTCTTGTGAACCCATGTGACACCAGATATTGTGTGAGTCTATCATACCAGGCTCTAGGAGCTTGCTTCAACCCATAAAGTGCTTTTTTAACGTACAGCACATGATCCGAAAAGTGTGGATCAATGAATCCTTTTGGTTGAGCCACATAGACATCCTTTTTGAGTAACCCATTTAAGAAGGCAGTCTTTACATCCATCTGATAGAGTTTGAAATTCAGTTGACATGCTAGGGCAAGCAAAATTCTGATTAACTCCATTCGGGCAACTGGGGCAAATGTTTCATCATAGTCGACTCCTTCCATTTACGAGTATCCTTGAGCCACAAGTCGAGCCATGTTGCGAATCACATTGCCTTCTTCATCAGTCTTGTTGCGGAATATCCACTTTGTACCGATGATGTGCTCACCTTCTGGTCTAAGTACTAGAGTCCAAACATCTTTTCTTTGAAACTGAAGTAGTTCATCATGCATTGCTTCAACCCAACTTTCTTCTTGTAATACTTCCTCAACTTTCTTAGGTTCAACCTGTGATAAATAGCAAGAACAAGACACAAAGTTAGCAACACATTTATCAACTGTATGTTTCCTTAATGTGAGTTCATTCATGTTTCCCACAATAACTTCAGGAGGATGATTTAATTTGATTCTAGAGGAGGGTCCTTTTTCTTTGTGAGACTTAGAATCTAGTGAAGTAGGAGCATTTGCAGAGTCTTCCACAATACTAGGAGTACTTGGGGACACAAGTTTTGGTTCAATAATATCTTGAACTTCCCTCGGCTCAGGAGGAAGAATTTCTTTAGTGAGTTCCTCAATGCCTTTCTCAAAATATGAATCTGAAGACTCATCAATGATGACATTTACTGTTTCCATTACCTTCAGAGTTCTCTTATTGTATACCTGATAAGCCTTGCTTGTAGACGAGTATCCCAGAAATATGCCTTCATCGCTTCGAGAGTCAAACTTTCCCACATTCTCTCTATCCTTAAAAATGAAGCAAGTACTTCCAAATATCCTGAAATACTTCACATTTGGCTTTCTTCCTTTCCATAACTCATAAGGAGTCTTTTTGGTACCAAGTCTGAAGTACACCCTATTAACCGTATGACATGCAGTGTTTACGACTTCTTCCCATAAGTTTCGAGCCACATCTTTGTTATGCAACATGGCTCTGGCCATCTCTTGAATAACCTTATTCTTTCTTTGTACCACACCATTCTGTTGAGGTGTCATAGGAGCAGAGAATTCTTAAGATATACCTGATCTTATGCAGAAAGACTCCATGTATGAGTTCTCGAATTCTTTACCATGGTCACTTTGAATTCGATCAACCTTTAAGCTCTTTTCATTCTGCAGTCTTGTGCACAAAGCCTCAATGTGCTCAGGAGTATCAGACTTGGATTGGAGTAAGATGACCTAAGTGTATCTAATGAAGTTATCTACCACAACCATGATGTATCTCTTACCATCAAGAGACTCGGTTCTGGTTGGACCCATAAGATCTAAATGCAAAACCTCCAATGGTCTGGAGGTAGCTGATGTCTGAGTGCCCGGATGCTTAGCTTTCGTCTGTTTCCTAAGCTGACATGGTCCACACACCACATTGCTCATTCTACTAAGCTTCGGTATCCCCAAGACTGATTCATGCTTAGATACAATGGATAGATGCTTGTAACTAGCATGTCCGATTCGTTGATGCCATAGATCTTCATTAGGCAAACGAATGTTATTGCACACTATATCGGCATCAAGAACCAATCCATAGCAGTTGTCCAGAGTGTGAACCCCACTAATGAGCTTCTTTCCAGACTCATCCATGACAAGACCCTTTCCCTTTGAGAATAGCACCATGAAGTCTTAATCACATATCTGACTTATGCTCAATAGGTTCACCCTTAAACCTTCTACATAAAGAACATTTGCAATGTTTGGCAGTCCTGGTAGAGATATGATTCCTTTTCCTTTTATCTATGACTTGCTTCCATCACTAAAAGTCACAGTACCACCTTTCTTAGGCTCAAAGATCTTGAAGAGAGATTGGTCTCCAGTCATGTGTCTTGAGCAACCACTGTCAAGATACCATAGATATGTATCCATTACTTTGAATGCAGACTTCATCATGAAACACACTTCATGCTTGAATGACAAATCAGAGGGAATGGTTCTTTCACTCAACTACCTTTGATGAGCTAAGCCTTTAACTTTTACTCTTCTTAGACGAACTCCTTTGCACATTTTCATTCTAAGACAGTCTAGTTTCTTCTTAGCCAAACTGAGATCCTTTCCAATAGTCATTATAAAAGAATTCAAATAACTTTTAGACTTGTATTTTCTAAGACACTTAAACAAATAGTGATTAGAAAGACAAGATGTATTTAAAAAAAAGGATCTCTTCAAGCCGATTATAGCCATGACAACAGGGGTCAATGGATCAACACAACAAAGATTAAACCTAATCAGAGTGTGCATGCTCTGATACCACTTAATAGGCCACAATCTGAATGACCCCTTGTGATTAAACCAATTAATTAATTAGCAAAGTTGTTAATTAATCAATTAATCATGCAAATGAGTGGAAGCATAAACAAATCACCAAAAACTAAATATACAGCGGAAATTAAATAACACGGTGATTTGTTTACGAATGGGGAAAACCCTAACGGTAAAAACCCCACCGGGTGATTTTTAGGTCACCACTCCCGAAACTCCATTATTATCAAATCAAGCGGTTACAAGTAAAGGAATCCCAAGTACCTTACCAACCTACAATTGAACCCTTACCCCAATACCCAATTGGACTTGATCTGTAGTGACAATTTCCCTTTTGATGCACGGCTCCCAAGTACGTGACTAACCAATGCGCGGGTCCTAGTACGCGACTTCAAAACACCAACTAAGAAGGAGAGGTTGGCTGCAAAGTTCTTCAATTCATCCTACACGATGAAGATCAGGAAGATGCTTGGTCACAAAACCCTTTGGTGCAAAATACACAGCAACTTCTTCAGAGAAGATGAACTAGGTCAAGAACTTCGTCTTTGATCACAATTTGCTTGAACAGAGATTGCTCAATGCTTTTTCAACTTATGTATAATTTGATGGCTCTTAAAACAATCCTTTTATATGTTTAGGGTTAGAAGAAAAGAATGCCCAAAAACATATTTACGGATCCCTAGAAAATCATATCAGAAAATCTAAAATTATAAATCTCGATAGATAACAGGTGTCGAGGTAGCTATCGAGCAGGTGTCGAGTTTTAATGAATTTGCACTTTAGCTTGCTTTTTCTTGGGCAGACTTGATGACTTCAACAGTTGACCTTGAAACCTTGTTTCTTGAAGTACTAAAACCACCTAGAATTACCCAATTACAAGTAGAGTGCGTTTTGTCAAAGGATTAGCCAATTTTCATAAATAAGTGACATATGTTCTTAAGTGAAAACACATATGTCCTAACACCTCTTCATCCTCTCTTCTGCACTACCAAAGCCACTTAGCATGGAGGACATAGCAGCAACATCACTACTACCAAACTCACTAGTCTCACTAGTCCCACTAGCACTAGCACCACATGGGGTCCCCATTGCTCCACTATAGTGATTGTACAATCTATTCAAAACTTTCATAACTCTTAATCCTAACTCATCAGCCTTCTCCTTGTCATACCATTGCTTAAACCAAAACCTCACATATTTCAATTTATATCTAGGATCAACCACAACAGCCATAAACAACATTAGATTTATCCTATCAACACTTCCCCAATACTTATCATACTTCAATTTCATTCTTTGTGCCATACCCTTTAACAAAGGATCACCCCTACCATTACACAATTGATTTAACTGGTCTTGAAGACTAACAAGCTCATGGAAATACACATTAGTTGTCACAAACAAGGAACCAGAAAATCTTAGAGTTGCTTCATAGAACATACCAAGAAACTTTGTAAAAATTCTAACATTTTTCCAATCTAAAAACCGAGGGGGACCGCTAGATGGATCCTCAAAATAACGAAGGAAATGCCCATCATCTTCCTCCATCCTTTCAAATGCAGCCACAAACTTTAGTGCATTAACATCAAGTAAGTTGAATTCCACCTAGTAGACACATCTAGGCACAACAAACTTTTGCTTTGAATTTTTTCTTTTTCAACACATGCCTTAAACTTCTTAAATCTATTAGGAGAGGATTTCACATACCTCACTATATTATGAACCCTAACAATTGACTCATTAAGGTCCTTTAGCCCATCTTGCACAATTAAATTCAAAATATGAGCACAACAACGCATATGAAGAAACTCACAACCTAAAAGGCTACCCACCCTATCCTTTGTTTTCCTCCTAAGATATTCTATGGCCACATCATTTGAACTTGCATTATCAACAGTAATTGTAAAAATATGATCAATCCCCCATTGAACCAAACAAGACTCAACCACCCTACCAATAGTCTCATTGTTATGATCAGGTACTAGGCAGAAATTCAAAATCTTTTTATGATAAACCCAATCAACATCAATATAATGTGCAGTCAAATAAAGGTAATTAAGGTTTTGGATTGAAGTTCAAGTATCAGTTGTCAAAAACACCCTTTGACCAACCATTAAAACCTTTCTCAAACTCTCCTTCTCCCTAATGTAAAGTCTAAGACAATTCCTTGCAACAGTAACTCGAGAGGGAACTTCAAACCTAGGCTCTACCTCAAACATAAAATCAATGAATCCGCCATGCTCAACAAACCTAAAAGGTAGTTCATCAACAATTATCATCCTAGCCAAGGCCATCCTTAGTATTTCCACACTAAACTTCCTCAACAGCAGCTCATTGCCACCCTCTCCCTTTTTTTTTTTTTTTTTTTTTTTTTTTTTTTTTAACTTTGATAACTCAAAGTGGTTTGGCCTTTATCACCCTATAGGGGTACTTCTTACAACCAAATTTTATATGAGACACATGGCAGAGGTTCCATTTCTTTTGGGTGACAATTATAACCTTTTTACAATAGTTGCATGGGACTTAGGGTAAAGGGGGTCACATCCCTCTATTCTAGAAAAATGGTCCCATATCTTAGAAGGCTCTTTACCACCATTAATAGTAGCTTGTTGAGTTTCTGTTTTTGTTTGAGGGGTGCAGCACCTGATGGTGGAATGGGAGATTGTGTATTTGGTTGATTAGCCTCAGCACATGAACTAGGAGTAGGCTCAGTAAGGGGATGGAAGAAGAAGCACAAGCAGCCATGATCTAATTACATCCATATAAATAACAATCACATATACATAGTAATTAAGGAATCAACAACAAATAAATTGTGAAGCAACCTTTAACTTAACACGCAGTCATACTCATAGCTAATTTCAATAAAATATTAGTAACAAAAACTATACAAGCAGCTTTCTCAGTGCTAAAATCACAACAAATAATCAACTAAAATCACAACATATTAGCCCATATACTAAATAAAACAATATAAAATCAATAACAGATCAAATAAATTAACAATCAAACTAGGATGATCAAAAAATAAATTTACAGTCTTTGAACCTAGAAACAAAACCAAACACAAACAACCTGAGTGAACCTTTAGAAAAAAAACACAAAACTAAAGCAAAACCAAACACAAACATGAAAGTTTGACACAACATGGTGAATTGAAAACAAAATAAAAAATAATCCTTAAAAGAAATCAAACACAAAAAAAAAAATAAAAAAATTGTGAACTCAAAACAAATATAAATAGTATGAGAAAATACCCAAGCCTTCAGATTTATTCCTTTACTAGGCTAAGCTGAATCTTTTAAATCACCCCTAAATTACAAGAAAATAACCCCCCCCCAAAAAAATAGAATCAACAAGAACATTTAGTGACCATAAAATAAAACTAAAACAAAGTAGGGGTTAGGGTTACCAAAGGCAAACTCATAGGGCAGAACAGTGGAGAACAAGATGAAAGGAGATTGACTGTCTTAGGATTAGGAATTCTATAGACCTTGAGAGGAAAGTCTTTCTTTGTGAGAGAGTGAGACTGAGAATCAGAGATGAGTCTTACAGATGAGATTGAGAGCTTGTGTTCTTAAATAGAGGAGGTTAGGTCGAGTCTAAGTTGAGAATTTGAGAGGGAAAATTACTGTTTGTTCGGGGATTAGGATATGGAAAAAAAATTATGTGCCTGAGTGCAAAAAGAAGAGAAAAATGGTTGTTGGGAGCCTAAAAATCTGAGATTGAGAGGGAAATACTACTAATTCTTTGGGGGATTAGGGTTTGGAAGAAACATTATGTGGCTGACTGAGAGTCTGAGAGAAAAAAAAGAGAAAAATGGTTAGGTAAGAGTGAGAGCTTGAGATTGAGAGGGAAAAACTATTTGTTCTTCGGAGGATTAGGGTTTGGAAGAGAAGTAATGACTGAGTTACTATTAGAGACTGTCTGAGAGGCATGTGACTGGAAGACTTGAGAAGAGAAGAAAGTAAAGCTAAGGAGGAGAAATGAGAGCACTAGTAGGTGGAGAAGAGACGTGTGTGGCTAGATCAAAAAAAAAAAAATATCTTGACAGTGACTAAGTCATCAGTCACTCAAACAGTGACAGGCATCATTTTTAAAATTTAAAAAACTGATTGTAACACACTAACCATACGGCTGTTTATTTATTTATTTAATTTTTTTTTTCAAAAAACTGACTGTTACACAATAATCATATGGCCACACTTTTTTTTTTTTAATATATTTTTTTTTCAAAAAATTGCAAGTGGGAGACACTAAGTTACTTAGACAAGACAACACACTCAAAGTCAGACTTTCATCGTTCCTGGCGTTCCTTTTTTTTTTTTTTTTTTAATTCTGACACTAAAAGACGCCGTTTGAACCTGATAGAAATTTTTTAAAATGGTTCCAAAAGGCTCTTTTGAATCAATTAAAAAAAAAAAATTAAATGAAACGGCTGTTCAAATTTTCTTCTTCTTCCTTCTACTCTGTTCTCTCAGTTTCACGCCACTGGAAATCTCTCCCTCTCCTCTCAATTTCTTTTATTTTAAAACTGATGAATGATTATATATTATATATATATATATATATATATATATCGGTTCGGTTGGTTTTTCTTGATTTGCAGATCTTGCTGCCGACCACCCACCGGCCACTTGGATAACGAAAAAGCCTACCACATGCGCCGGGAACCTTCGTGGAGCTTTAGCGGTGGATCGGCGCGGTTTCGGGTGGTTTTGTCGGCACTGGTGAATTCTTGAATAGGCCTAGTCTGCGTAGGTAAAGACTTAAGTGGGGAGGAGGAAGCTTGGGTGGAGGTGGAGGAAGCTTGGATTACTGCTTCCCCGGCATATCCTTCCCTGGCTGGCCCTCGATCAGGTCGAACAGACTGGTTTGAGGTTTCTTCTTGAAACCCATCTCGGCTTGAGAAGAAATCCCTTTTGACAAGATATTTGCTTCGGACAAGTTGAGGTCGCCTAGGTTACCGGAAAGGTCCTCGGGTGAATTGACTATTTCGAAAACGCCAAATTCGTCCTCGAATGGACCCAAGTCAGCAACTTCCTCCTTTCTCTTTGCATTTTCTCCCTCGACCTTTGCAGCCTGATGGGATGAAGAAGGGCCTAACAACGAAACACCCTCCGGACAAAAGACCCTTCAGGAAACAGGAACCCCGATTTTACTATGGTGATCTTGTGGAGCCGAGGATCTTTAGCTCTGATCACGTACTTCGGAGTAGAAAATGATTTCTGTAGGGGATTGTACCTAAGAATCTTGTGGGCGACTCTGACCTGATTTTCCGCCTCGTTCACGAAGACCTCCGCCCTGCGAACGACTTGCAAATCCTCTCGGTCGACCAAATGGAAATGTCGTTCAAAGGTGTGTGGATCTGCAAAAAGAAAGCACGTTAATATTAATGACTGGACAATGTAAACTGTGAAAACATAGTAGATCAACCCTCCCTTACTCCAAGTGTCCCACCTGGCTCCCCTCTATTGTCGGGCAAGGGAGGCCGTCGTGCCATTCCCCGGACACGATGAGAAAGTCCTTGTTTAACCCCTTGCTGGACTCGGGGAGGCACTGAATAAGCTGAACCTTATCGTCCCTTGTCTTCATGTAGTAAGACTTGCCCTTTAAGTGTTGGAGGTTGTAGCACCAATTTACGTCGTGATGGGTTAACCTCAACCCCATCTTCTCGTTTAAGACATCCACGCAACCTAGGATCCTGAACACGTTGGTGGCGCACTAGGTAGGGGCTAATCGAAAGTGCCTAAGGTAGTCCCTCATTACTGGCCCTATAGGGATTCTTACACCACCTTCAAGGAAGGCAATTATGGGAATCACTACCTCACCACCTCCCTCCTGATATACCAATCCCCCTATTCGCAGTGCCTTAAACCCACGTTGCTAGGTATCCTATAATTGGCGATGAATTTCTCCATCGCCTCCTCAGACTCAACCAACTTCTTAAACCTACCCATCCTAAATAGCAGTTGAGAGTCTTAGGGAAGAGCGAAAGAATGAAAGGAATAAGGGGAAAAGAAAACCAGAAAGGGAAAGAAACGCGAGATAGAGTGAGAAGAAAACTTACGGAAATGAGGAAATGCGTCCAGGACAGGCTTTTTAGGCTGCGAAGAAACGCGAGTTGGGTTGAAGACTTGACCAGATTCGAGGTGTGTGTGTAAGAACTCTTGAATGCAAAAGTAAAAAGGCAAATCGTTTCAAATGGGTATTTATACCCTCAATCAAAAATAACTGTGTAGGATTTCCTGCCCATAAAGGCAAAAAGAAATCCCCACCATTAGATTACCATCACATCGTTGAACGTGGGGAGTATAGAGCCACCAGAATTTAATATGGGTGCATACCGTATATCGAAGCTCCAGAAACGTGCATTGGACAGGTGAAAAGACTTTAGCACTAACGCAGGACAAAACTGGACAAGCCACGACAAAGGCCCGAGGACATCAAAATCCTCCTCCCCGCCCGGGGATTTGGATAGCAGGATTTTGAGGGGCTATTATGGGGCCTAAGAATCCAACGATCCCAGCCCACTTCACAATAAGCCTAAGGTCGATGCTGAGGAGGAAGAAACGTCCGAGGACAGAGTTAGAAAGCCCAAATTGCCTAGGAACCTTGCCGAGGACAATCTTGTCCTTGGCCAACCAAGACCATGGGAGGAGGAAGCAACAGGCCATTAAAGGTAGCCTCCCTAAGCACCCCAGGAAAAAAACAAGTATGATGTGTCACCCATAGAAGCATGGTGGAGGAGCAATTCAAGAAGGAATTGTCACCTCACATTAAATGCGCACAACTAATGTTCTGGCTGCATTAATGGAGACGTGACCCCTGAACAGTGCTACCTTGGTTGCTGCAACTCATAGGAGGTTTGGTAAGGTGGCTGATGGGACAGGTAGTCAGAAAGAGGCAGGGATGGTCAACAAGTGGAAGAAAGAGATCATTGAAGGAAGACTATATAATAGGGAAAAACAGATCAAAGGGGGGGGGGGGGAGGATTCATGGAACGAAGCTCCTTCAACAGTTACTACAAAGCTCCTCGGATTGGGCCGAGGACTGACTTCCAAAAATAATCTCGGTTCGTCTCTGTTTGGTGGTGGTGAACATCATATTGACCGTTGTCCATGCACTAAGGCCTAGTTCTTAAACCCATTCTCTATAAATCCATTGTATTGGGCTAGCTAGATCTGAGTCCACTCGTCCAGCTGAAGAAGTGCTCAGATCTGGTCCCTACATATATCATTTAAAAGGATTGGGTAATATGAGCTGGTACCTTAGGATAGGAAAGCTAGTCTTATATTTGATTTCCCTTTGTCATTTCGATATTGGAAATCTAGGTATTTCTTCATCTTTGGTAGTGGTTGGGAGACTCCGTTTGATGACTTTTGGGGTGATGTCCCTATGTTGTTGCGTAGGTAGGAGACCTTAAAACTTGGTGCGTTGTCTTTGCGAAAACTCTTAATTTTATCTTATTATCATTTAACTTGGTTCTAACCTCCTTTCGTGTGTTTGTTTTTTAGTTATAGTCCATCCAAAGTTGAAAAGCAAATGCAAAGGGCGAATTCAAGCAGCTTTCGATTACGTAAATACCACTGACGACTTTAACGATCTTATTAATCCTCACACTCTGTATCATCATTTCCTGGGACTTGAGCCTTTTCCTTTCGTCTTGAGGGCTTTGTTGAAAGAAGAATGGAGTATGCTTCGACTTGAAACTTGATGTTATGCATAGTTTATTTATGCTTTTTATGCTAATTATACCTTATGTTGTTGCTTTAGAATGAAGACCAAGTTCAACCAAGATATGTATGCTCGAATGAAGGCCAAGAAAACGACCTCTATCTAGCATTAGACAAAAGAGGCCAAGAGTGGCTAAAAATGAGGTCGTCAAGAAGACTTCGTCCAAATCTATCCCTCAAGAGCCTAGGGTTGCTTCCCCGACAGTCTCCATTGAGAAGCTTACTCCTCATCCAAAGAGGCGTAACAACCTTAAGGATCTTTCTCTGATTCCTTCCCATGAGCTAGTGAATTGTCATATTCATAAGCTCATCTAGGTATCCTTCATCAATATTGCTTTATGCATTTTTCTTTTGTTAGAATGATTTCCTTTTTCACTTACCTTTATGTGTGCCAAGTGTTAGGGGAGACAATTCATATTACCACCAAGTATCTTACCAATGAAGAGAAAGTGGTTATGGCCGACTCTAAGGTTGAGGTGCTTGAGGTTGAGAGTTCCAAATTGAGGAAAGACCTCATATTGGTAATGGACGAGGGGAACACGATGAAGGAGAAGGTCAAGACTTTGTCCAAAGTGCTAAGGGTGGAGAAGTTGCTAACAGTGTAGAAGGATGAGTAGCTTCAATCCGTCATCAAGAAGATTGAGTTTGTAGGGGCCAAAGCTATGCGAGCCTTCCAACTTACTGACGAGTATAACAACATTTTTTCAGTTGGTACTTTAAAGGCTTCAAGCTCTTGAGGAGTTATCTGATAAAGCACAATCCTGGGGTCAATTTGGAAGACTTGGACTTTGAGGTGATTGACAAGGAGATCATGGTTGACGAGGCTGTCGCTACTGCTACTGGATTTAGTGCACTAGGTGTTGAAGGAGATGCCCCTATAGATGATAAGGCTAAAACAATAATTGGAGATGATGCCCCCCTCGTATGACACTTTATATTTTTTTTTGGGTGCCTTGCTTATTTAGGGCTTTTATTTTCGAACATTTGTCCTGCATTACTTTTGGGCTTCATTTTGAACAATATTTCCATATGCTGAAATTGACTTCTTCTTCATTTCTTGCTTATTTGCTTGTCGTATGCTTGCATTTATGATTCTTGTTTCATGCTTGTCGATGCCTCACGGCTGCTCGACCACCCATTGCGGTGACACTCGCGTGCCTTCTCTATCTTGGTGTGAGAATATGGAGGTGTGTTGTACCTTGGGTGTGTGACTGGAATATTCAATTTTAAGGAAATTACCAAAGGTAAGTGAAGTCGCCATCAATCATTAGGTTTTTCTAAGGTGTGATTGATCACCTGACTCTATTTGATTTTATTACCGATCCTAGGCTAAGAAAAATGTCGTTTTTCCTAATTTAATATGTATCGGTAAAAAATCTTGATTTTTGAGTTTGAAAGTCTGGTTATGTATGAGGAAGGTGTTAAGCACCCTATAACACCTGTCTGTAAACAGTCCTTTGTTTTGGTAAAATCATAATTTAAGGACATTGGCAGTTAAAAACAAGCTATTGGCATTAACTTTCAGGCTTTAAACGTATTGGGCTTTAAGGTTTGATTTTGGAATGGGTGTGGTCTTGATCAATGCTTTCCAAGTGTGTTTAGAATCGTTGCCTAATTTCCATGGCGAAAATCTAGCAACATTTCACTTTATTTTCATGGCAAAAATCCGACAGCGCTTCGCCTTAGATGCATTATAGCACATCAAACGCCATTCTCACCAAGCTTTCGATGTGAGAATACGGCAATGGGGATGCCCCATTTTCACTGCAAAAATCCGGTAAAGTTTCGTGTTTGGTAAGCTATGGCGCACTAGCAGGGTTTCGCGTCTATGTATACAATGTGTATCGACATGCTCATACTAAGACAAGCTGAAGTGCCCAAAGTATCAAGTGCGTTAATACATGTCGCATACATGGGGAAACTAATGTCACTTGGTGACATGGATCAAAACAATCACACCGCGATGATCGTACACACAATATAGCAGGAATATGCACCTATGACAATCGCTTTAAGCACATACCCACACTACAAGGTCAAGAACTCTTATGACTAGAAAGGGTCACTCACATAGCTATGAGAGTCCATCGTACAAAGTGCATAATCACCCACACACACACGCAGGCAAATATATATATATATATATATACACATATACATTATGCACAATGCAACCACACAAAATAGGAAAGTAAACCAGACCAACATTCCAAGGGTATGGCTCAGCAAGGTACAGGAAATGTAAAACAAATATTGTCATACCTACGGAACGCGACTCAAGTAAGGAGCAGGAAAATAAAAGGGGGTACATGGAGGAGGACCCTAATACATGCTCTAGAGAAAAGGCTTAGAGAGAGAGAGAGAGAGAGAGAGAGAGAGAGAGAAGACCACTTAAAAGGGGCTAGGCCCTCTAATCTACTGAACATTACCCTTCGTGGGCTTGCATCCTTTTACTTGTATCCTTGCCCTTTTTGCTTGCACCTAAGAGGTTGCACACTTACTTTAAGCATCCTCGCTCCATCCGTATACATGGAAAGACAAAAGAAACAAGCCAGCAGATAAGCAAAGAAACAAATGGATGGAAAAGCATGCTAAAAGACAAGCTAGGATAAGATGCCAAACGGGGGCAAAAAAACATGTAAAGCATACGAAAGGGCAAACAAGCATGTTATCAAATAAAAGGGGGTGTCCTAGGAGGACAAATGTAGGTTTGGATTAAGTGTCCATAGTTCCATTAGATCGGAGTATGGACGACACACAAACTCATGCATGAACATGTAGGCAAGTGTGCAAAGATGCAAAGAAGCAAAGAAAGCCAAACGGGTGGTGCAAAACAAGCAAGGCAAGCATATCAACATCACACATAGTGGAGAAAGGCATGAATCAAGCACACCAACACCACATGGATGTATCTCGCAAGTGATTATATCCAAGCAAACCCTACGAGGGATAGATGTAACCACACAAGCACAAGCCCACTGAGGGCACAAAGCAAGGCAAAGCCTAGATCTAGAGAGGCTAACATGAAGATAAAGCATAGAAACAAGTAAGCAAACATAGACGTGCAAAAGAAATGATCCAAACCCTTTAATATAGGCCTAGGTGTATGGATATAGGCCTAGACCACAGGATCTAGATCTACGCCCTACCGGAAGGGCCAAAACGCACTAGAATGAGAGTTATAAAGGGACAAAAAGGGGATAAAGTGGCACATGACATAGCAACCAACATAGATCTAAGCATAGGCATGGTAAAGAACACATAGGCATGTAGATCTAAGCATAAACATGGAAAAGAACACATAGGCATAGATCTAGACATAAACATGGAAAAGAGCCCATAAACATGTAGATCTAGGCATAAACATGGCAAAGAGCCTATAAACATGTAGATCTAAGCATAAACATGACAATGAACACATAAACATGTAGATCTAAGTATAAACATGGTAAAGAACACATAGGCATGTAGATCTAGGTATAAACATGGCAAAGAGCCCATAAACATGTAGATCTAGGCACATATCCTAGTCCAAAAAGTCTAGGCCAACAACATCAAAGTGATAAATCATGGCAAAAAGGAAGTAGACATGCTAGGAAAGCTATGAAACATGATAGAAAGAAAAATAAAGCAAGGTTTAGAACCAAGGTTTAGAACCAAGGAGAGAAAGATTGAGAGTAAGAACATTGTCTTTTGATTGTTAAGAGAAAGGAGGAATCAAAGGTTTTTTGATGTGTTTTTAGGAGAGAAAATAGAGAGAAAAATGCCAAAAACTACTCCAAGACTGCCCAAAAACGTTCCCACTTCAGATCTGGTCTAGAAAAGGACGTTTTGGCCACTTTATAAGCCAAAAAGTGCCCAAGGGCCGCCAACTCTAGAGGTATTTTTGAAGACCTTCCCGAACTCAGATTAAGCTGATCTTGGTGTCCCTGGAAATATCTAGATGTCTAGTTTCTATAAAGCTAAAGAACTTGAAAATCCAACGGTTGGATCAAAAGCAATGACCTTGGGAAGCAAGTTGATGCGCCCAACACGGTTTTCAAGATATCTCAATCATTTTAACTTCAATTTCGACCCATGAGCAATTGTTGGAAAGGGAATTCGATAATCTTTGAAATGACACTGGCCCTAACCTTTTTTATGTATGGATAAAAAATTAGGGTTTTTAGTGCCGTTCGGAGGTCAACTCTAGGTCAAAATTTGGTCAACGTTGGTCAAAGTTGACAAAAAACTTTGAGTGGCTCAGTTTTGATGTAAAAGCATAAAAAAAAATATATTATTTTGAGAGGATTTTGACCTTGTTTGACTCTTAGTCAACTCAGGGTTGACTAGGGGCATTTCGTTCAATTTGACCTGAAAAGGCACTTTAAATGCTTTGATACCTAAATGGGTTGTGCCACATCAATCTAGATGTTTCTGCGGCTTCTTGGAAAATAGTTAATATTTTTGGAATTTTTGGATTTTGGCATGCAAATCAAGAGCAGACAAAATATGGTATCTACAACGCTTATACATGTTTGTTCGTTTAATCCTTATTCTTCTTTAGAGAGTTTGGATTGCATGGACGTTCATGTGATTTATATTTTGTATACAAGAACCTGTACCACTTTAGTCCATCATATGATTTGCATTCTTCTTAAGAGAACTTATATTATTTGGACTTTTATGTGATTTGTATTCTCCTTAAGAGAATTTGTATCACTTTAGTTCTTCATACTTTTTGTATTCTCCTTAAGAGAATTTATATCATTTGGACGTTTATGTGATTTGTATCACTGGCTTTGTCAAGTGATTTATATCCTTTTTGGTAAGGATTTTTATCACTTGTTGGTTGATTCCTCTTTTTTTTAACACACTCGTAAAGATTGTGAATGAATAATTCTTTTATTGAGTTACTTTAAAGCATAAGTGAAAAATGTCAATAATTACAAAACTTGACGTCTACTAATGATACCTCTCAAGGTTTTCAATGTTCCATGGACGAGATAATTTATTCTCATCCATGGATTCTAGATGATAGCTTGTCTTGAGTAGTGGGTGATCTTGTAGGGGCCTTCCCAAGTTGGCCTTAATTTGCCTTGGGTTGGATTTTTGGTCGACGGTGTGACTTTTCATAGGACAAGGTCTCCTATGTTGAATCTTCTAAGCTTCACTCTCTGGTTGTAGTAACCGGCCATCTTTTGCTGATATCTTACCATTCTTTAGGATGCTTCAACTCTCACTTCATTTAGACAATCCAAGTTCATCTTTAGAGGATTATCATGGCCTTCTTTGTTGAAAAATTCCTTTCTCATACTGGTAACCCATACTTCAACAAGGATTACGGCTTCAGTGCCGTAAGTGAGATTGAATGGTGTTTCTCCTGTTGGGGTTAGGACGTGGTTCGGTAAGCCCATAAGACGCTTGGTAGCTTGTTTGGCCATGCACTCTTTGCACGCTATAGTTGAACTTTGATGATCTTCAGCAGTGTTCAATTAGTCATGACCGTCTGTCCATTGGCCTGAGGATGGCCTGGTGAAGAAAATTGGTTCTTAATACTAAGGCTCGAGCAGAATGGCCTAAATCCTTGGCTGTCAAATTGATAACCATTATCTAAGATGATCATCCTCGTATGCCAAACTTGCAAACAATGTTCTTCTATACGAAGTTTTGTATTCTGGCTTTTGTGTTTGTTGCTAGGGCTTCTACTTCCACCCACTTTGTGAAGTAGTCAATTGCTACAAGTAGGAACTTTACCTACTTTTTATCTTAAGGCAAAGAGCCTACTATGTTGATTCCCCATTCTGCAAACGGCCATGGTGATGTTATGGTCGTCATCTTCTCCCTAGGTACTCTTTGGATGTATCCATATCTCTGGCACCTGTCACATCTTCTAACAAATTCCTCGGCCTCTTTCTGCATTGTAGGCCAAAAATATCCAACCCTGATGATATTTCCTACTAGAGACCTTGTTCCCGAGTGATATGATATTTCTTACTAGAGACCTTGTTCTCGAGTGATCTCTGCATATACCTTCATGAACTTCGTCCAGGATATACCTAGCTTCATCCTGTTCAAGGCATCTCAAGTAGGTCAATGAGAAGCCCTTTTTGTAAAGTGCATCGTTTAGGATTGTGAACCTAGTCGCTAGCTCCTTAATCTTTCTTGCCTTTTTCGGATCTAACGAACACTGTCCGTCTTTAAGATATGATAGGATTAGGGTCGTCCAGTTGGCATCACCATGTATTGAAAGGGTATGGAATTCTTCAATGCTAGGGAACTTTTGTATCTCCAGCTTTAGATCTTGCAGCTTGTTCCGTCCTTTGATGACACGTATCTAGCCATTTCATCCACTTCTGAGTTCTAACTTCGTGGGACTTGTATGAAATTTACCTGTTCTAACTCCCGAATTATTTGGTTTGTTAGCTTCAGGTACTTTTGCATCATGCTTTCTTTTGCTTCTTATTCACTATTGATTTGCCCTATCTGTCTCGACCCAAACCTGTACTTCAAAATTTAGAGCATGACCGGCATGTTAATATCAAGTTTACCTCAATACTAGCACGAACCAACTAAAGCTAAAGGTGCTTATCAAAATCCATTTCTTGTATTCCTTTTTATTTCCTTGCATAAAAACATAATCTACAAAATTGATAAAAACTTTGAAACTTCATTTTATTTCGAACTTTTCAATATTACAACTTTGCTAAAACTTAAGGTATTCATGTAAATATTTCATAGCTAAACGTTTAGCAAAACTTTTATTTACAAACCTAACCCCAAGACATACAGCTGGGGTTCAAAACAAACTAAGGTTCTGAAATACACCTGTGCTCAAAAGGATCAAGTACATCTTGATTCCTCTTATACAACAAAAGAGCTAAACTACTATACAACAAAAGAAAACTATACATTCTAACAAACGAGAATCACAGATTCCTTGCCACCACTAATACTTTCACTGCTTCCAGGAAAAAACTTATACACTAAAATACAATAAGGTAAGCTGTGAAGCCTAGTAAGGTTTTAAGTTCCATGAGCATTTAATAAAAATGCATGTAAATCAAATATTTTATAGATACAACTACTTTGATATTTAGTCTTTGTTGAGGCTCATTTTTGACAAAGCCCAGCAAGATAAAAGGCCCAACAACATGGGCAGACCAAAAGAAACAGTAAGCAGAAGTCATGGCAAGAATGAATGGCTCACGAGTCCATGAGATGGGCCCAAAAGAAGCAAACGGGCTTGAATAAGCTCGAAAAGAGAAAAGAAACAAACCTATGGGAAGTATGAAGAAAAGTAAAAATGGGCCACAGCAAGCCCTATGCAATGTAAACAAAGAGAGTAAAAGGCTAATGGAGAACCCATGAGCCCCGAGGATAAAGTATAGAGTAATTGGGCTAAGAAAGCCCAAAATGAGTTAGCAAAAGCCCATGGGTAAAACCGAATTGGAAAAAAAATGGGTCAAGGATGCCCACAAGAGAAAAGGGACATTGGAGCCCGTAAGAAGTGAAAGAAGAGGCTCAGTAAGTATACTGGGTTACTGAGAAGAAAACACACGGCAGGCCCAAAAGGGCCTAGCAGGATCAAGATAAACAGTAGGAACAACAGTTTGGTATGGCAGGAAATGCCAAGCCACGAAGCAAACACCTAAACTAGAGGGAGGCCCAATGATCCAACAAGGCCCAACCCCCCCGAAGAACGGGACAAGTCATAAACGTTGGCTTGTTGGAGATGCAACCCACACCAGAAAAAGCCAAAAAGCGCACGGCAGGATATGCACACCTATTCTTAGAACTCGGCAAACGTATGAAACAACAAGAAGGTAAAGCATGCGTTCGACCCAGGCATCACCAGCTTGTACCCAGCCACTATAGGAAAGGGTGAGGTCATGGGTGAGGGCACGGTCTGGCGGTGGAGAGAGGAGTGGAAACCCATTCTTGTGGTTCTTGCTCAAGCTCTTTCGGTGGGCACAGTCCTGTAGGGATGACATGCCACCCAAAAGAGGTAAGGGTGGGTAAGAACTACTGGGTGCATGCCATGAGAGACCAAGAGGGAGAGGGTACACACTGAACAAGTAGAAAAGGAACCTTCGTTGTCTGAAAGCCACAGGTCAATGGTGGTAGTCAGAACTATTGACTCTGTAAGTAGTCGGCAAAATGCTCTTATATCAGACAAGGGCCATTAAGGAGCTAGAACAATAAAACCAGTCATGACAGGCTCTATATAAGGGATCCATGGCTGTGTACAAAAGAAGGGGGGAGGAGAAAGAAAAAGAATTAAAAGAAATAAAAAGAGAGAAAAGATTAACAAAAGAACAGAAAAAGAAGAAGAAAGAAAAAAACAGAGAGTTTTTATGGCAGGCACAGGCATGCACCCAAATGGGTTAACCCCCTCTCTCCCTCAATAGCCTTGCTCTCTATTAGAAGCAAACGGTTTATGGTCAGGCATACACCATTTAGGGCTGGCCTCTCAAAGCAACTAATTTCTCCTCTGAAGTTACTTGCGTTGAGGGATTGGTTTTCCCTTCCCTGGTTAGAGCTCTGTGGTAATACTTGGTGTGGCAGACCCATTCCTTTTATTCTACTAACCCCGTTCTATCCCTTGTTTGAGTTTTATTCTTTGAACGTGAGGCCTTTTAAGTCATTTACTTTACTTATTGTGGCAGAAATAATGACTGTACTTTCTTTACATTATCTATATTATATCTGCTTGCCATAACCTCTTAACAGTGACTTTGCATGCTGTGAGTTTATAAGCAGACTTGGCAGACGTGGTGTGGTTTATGCACAAGCGGGCCAAGGTGTGCTCCAATTAGGCCAATCTTGACTCCTTTGCTTAGAAACAACTCGAGCCTAGTACGACAGGAAGCAGCCCAATATCTCGATCCAGGCCCACCACCTTACAATTGGCGACTTTGCTGGGGAGTTGGGAAAATAGATAAGGACAAAACACAAGATCCCTCACAAATAATGCCACCAAAGTCTAGAACAACACGAAACATGAGTGCCGTGCCATCGCAAGCAAAGTTTAGGCCAACTACGCCTCACCAACAGTAGCCTAACCAAACAGAAGGCACTTACGGAACGAAGGCTGGTCCCCCACCACCGCCAAGGGTTCCCACAGACAATGCCAATACCTTCATTGAAATGCTGCAATCATTACAACATTCTCAGCAACAAATGATGGAAGAAATCCGTCAACTGAAGGTAGACAAGATGAAAGAGAAGGGAAGCCAACATGTCCTAGAGCATGCAACAGACAAGGAGGACACACTGGCCCCCCAGAATGCAGAGCAATGCTTCATCACCATGGTAGAAGTAGCAGTCCTCCTCGAGCAAGAAAGGGCTAAAGCGCCTAAAGAAAGGTTTTATGCACGCAGACCCCCGTACCCACTAAAGGTGCTCAGCAAGCCATACCTGAAAGGTACGAGCCATGGGCTTTTGCCCAATATGATGGCAAGAAAGGAAGTGTTGTTGAGCACGTAAACAAGTTCATAGATACCCTTGGCCCCTACGCGGCAGACGAGGACTTATGTCTGCCTGCGGGAATTTTCTAAATCACTATGTAACCGAGCATATACCTGGTACATTGGCCTAAAGCCAAGATTCATCCCGACGTGGGACGACATGGTGGATGTGTTTTGTACTAAGTACTTCCATGGAGAGGAAACGGTAACGCTTGCGACCTTGCAAGCAACCAAGCAAAGGAGCGGTGAAGATCTGATGGAATACATAAAAAGATTTAGGGACATAGCACTTGACTGCTATGACCATTGTGAAGAAAGGACCTTGGTAGAAATGTGTACAACTAACATGATACGGGAATACAGAGCAGTCCTGGAAAACTTGGACATCTCCCAATTCGCACAGTTGTTACAAAAGGCTAGAAAGACAGCCCGATTAGTGAAGCCAAGCACTGATAAAAGAAATGCTTCGCAGGCGATGACGGTGACCACTGGCGAGTGAAGAAGGAAGAAAGAGGGGAAGGAATATGATACTCCCCTACCCATACCGTGCACTCTAAAAGAGCTGGACGTGATGCTGGATAAATGGATAGCAGATGGAGTCTTTAAACCCAATAAGGTCTTGAAAGAGCCCACGGAGGAAGAGCGAAAGGACCCACACTTCTGCCGCTTACACCATTATGTGCAACATCCTACCGCAAAATGTTGGGCACTCCGCAAATTAATACACCGCAAGATCAAGGAAAGGACCTTGGAGTTGTCCCAACCAGAAGTTCAAAGAAACCCACTCCCAAACCACAAAGGGAAGGGTGTAGCAGCAGTCGTGATCTGTGCAGACCCAGAGGGGATGAAGAGGAGAGCCCAGCTCTGCCCACCACAGCTATCACCATTTTACAACAAAGTACCAAGTTCAAAAATTTGTTCGACCAACTGGGGTTCACTATGAGGGAACGAAAGGTAGCCACGAAGGCTTTAGTGAGCATCGCCTCCGGAGTAGAGGTAGAGTGTTTGACCGCAGAAAGTACAGGGGACAGGGCCCTCTTACAAGAATCAAGTGAGATCACCTTCAGCAATGAAGACATAGAAGTGGGATACCCGGACCACAGGAGGCCACTTTACTTAGCAGCATCTATAAATCAAATCCCCATAAAGAGAGCCTTGGTGGACACAGGTGCCTCTATGAATCTCATCCCATTGAGCACTTTACAAGTAACGGAAATTTCGGAAAGAAAAATCCAGGGGTGCCCAATGGAGGTAATAGGCTTTGGTGGAAGGGGAGAGTATACCGCAGGACACATTCAGCTATGGTTAAAAGTAGGCCCTATAGCTTCCCTGGCTCAATTCCACGTAGTAAAGATAAAAGTCTTATACCATGTGCTACTAGGGAGACCCTAGTTACATAAGCACCGTTTAGTCCCATCCACCTATCACTAGTGTGTAAAAGGAAGGTTAAATGGTAAGATGATACGTATAATGACGAACCAGTCGCCATTTGAGAAGGCAGAAGCCCATTTCGTGGAAACCATGTTCTACGACCAGTGGGTGCCATCCAGAGAAATTTCATTAGCAAGGCCACTTGGTACCTTCGTACCTAGGTGGGAAGACATTCAGAGCAATCTAGAGCCCGATTTGAGGGAGTTGTTAACTCGAAAGAAGAAAAGAAAGACAGCACCTACCGCAAGATCAGAAGACGCACCACAATGCGTTAGGGTCCGAGGTCCTGATGGCAAGATTATTTACAAGTTATGAAGGTGCATAGGGCCCACAAGTGAGACACAAGGGAGCTCCAAGCAAGAATGGTAGCACAAGAGTCTGGTGTGTTGCGCAGTCTAAGATAGTTCAGAAGAGAAAAGTAATGAAGAAAATGATGAAGAAATTATGGCAGAAAAGGACCCTCAAGTTACAACAAAGGAAGAATTGGAGGAAGTTAACCTGGGGTCTGACTCACAGGAACCAAGGCCTATTTCAGTTAGTTCAAGTTTAATAAAAAGGGAAAAGTCAAAGGTGGTACAATTGTTAAAAGAATTCAAAGATGTTTTCGCATGGGACTACAGCGAAATGCCAGGGCTTGATCCAAGGCTAGTAGTGCACACACTGAACGTTGACCCAGAGGCTAAGCCAGTAACTCAACCTGCCAAGGTATTCCACACGAAAATAGAAGGGTAAATAGTCAAGGAGGTGCAGAAATTGTTGGCTGTAGGATTTATTAAACCCATCCAACACCCACGCTGGCTATCCAATATAGTGCCAGTGAAGAAGAAGAATGGGTAGATAAGGTGCTGTGTGGATTTCAGAAATCTTAACAGGGCCTACCCAAAGAATGAGTTCCTATTGCCAAACATGGATTTGTTGATAGACTCTGTAGGAGGAAGTGCTATGTTCTCATTTATGGATGGATTTAGCGGGTATAATCAAATCAGGATGGCACCAAGGGATGCGGAGAAAACTGCCTTCAGAACACCTATAGGCAATTTTTACTCTACGGTAATGCCATTCGGGTTGAAAAATGTGAGTGTAACTTATCAACGGACAATGACAGTCATATTTCCTGACATGATGCATAAGGAATTGGAGGACTATATGGATGACATAGTGGTGAAGTCAAAGAAAGGAGAGGAGCATTTCTATGCGTTGAAGAAGGTGTTTGAAAGGTGCAGAGCCTTCAAGTTGAGAATGAATCCCCTCAATTGTGCATTTGGGGTGTCCTCAGGAAAATTTTTGGGCTTCTTGGTTCATTGCAGGGAATAGATATGGATCCTGCCAAGGCCACGACCATAGCAACTATGAAGCCGCTAGCCACGATGAAGGAGTTAAAGAGCTTCTTAGGAAAAGTCATATCCGGAGATTCATCCCTGGATTGGCATTAATCACTTCTGCCTTCACCAAACTGCTTAAGAAAGGGGAAAGCTTTGACTGGGGAGAAGCACAGCAGGCAGCCTTCAAAAGGCTATAGAAATCATGATGAACCTCCCTACCGTGCAAGCCCTAGTCCACAAAAACCCATTGTTGCTCTACTTGGCCACTAGCTCATATGCCATGGGGGCGTTGATTGCCCAAGAAGATGGAAGTGGCATGGAACAACCAGTATACTACATCAGCCACGCTCTAAAAGATGCAGAAACTCGTTATCCAAGAGCAAAAAGGGCGTGCCTGGCCATTATGTATGCCTCCCAGAGATTGCGCCATTATTTCCTAGCTTATGAAGTATGGCTGGTGACCAAGTCCCACGCTATCAAAGCTTTGTTGCAACAACCAATCGACTCTGGCAGACTATCCCAATGGTTGGTGCAATTGTCATAGTACGACTTGAGAATGGGGACACCTAGGACGGTGAAAAGTCAGGCTATAGCGGATCTGTTGGCATAGTTTTCAGGAGAAGAAGAATTCTCGCTGGATGATGAAGTTCTGGGGGAAGTGGCTACGGTAGAATAGATCAGAGAACAATGGATAATGAAATTTAATGGGTCTTCTACTACCCAGTCTGGAAGGGTGGGAGTAGTCTTATATCATGAAGAAGACAAGGCAGTAGCACTATCATTTAAACTAGAATTCCCCTGTTCAAACAATACAGCAGAATATGAGGCCTATTTAACTAGGCTAGCTACGGCTCTCGAAATAGGAGTCAAGCATTTAAGGGTACTGGGTGATTCGAACTTAGTGGTCTGCTAGGCCAAAGGAAGTTTCTCCCTGAAGGAACCCAACTTAGCTCCGTATAGAGAAATGGCCTAGAAGATGGAGGAAAAGTTTTCTACCTTTGAAATACAACATGCCCCAAGGAATGAAAACCGATTCATAGATGTGTTAGCTGCATTGGGCTCGCAAATAACTTTCAAAGGAGATAGTGCCAAGGTAGAAGTCAATAAGAGAAGAGAGTCTATCATCGAAACGTTGAAGGAAAGGTTCCAGGAGTAACAAGATGAGAAAGATTAGCGGTTTCCCATAAGAGAAGCTTTGATGAAGGACGAGGATGCCACAGAATTAAAAGTGTTAAAAGACTATGCTCTGGTAAGAGGAGAATTGTACCATAGGATGCCAGGAGGGGTCTTGTCCATGTGTGTGGGGCAGGAGGAAGCCCAGAGAAAGTTAAAAGAAGTGCACGACAGGACTCATGGATCCTGAGAAGAAATTAGCCTCTACCGCAAACTCCAAAGAATAGGCTTTTATTGGCCAAGTATGGGCAAAGATGCAGACCAAGTTTAAACCCAATGTAGGACCTGTTAGCTCGTGGCAGATAGGGGAGAAAGTTATGCTGTGTTTACCAGTGAAGACTGGAGAAGCCCATTCAAACTGTACCTAACAGAAGGCATCCTGCCACAGAGGCATTCTGAGAGTTATAAACTCAAAAGATTGGCAACACGTTATTTTTTGCATAAGGAAGTCCTTTTCAAGAAAGGATATGATGGGGACCCATTAAGATGTTTGGGCCTCGAGGAAGCAAAGGAAATAATAAAAGAAGTGCACTCAGGGGAATGTGGGGAACACCAAGGGAAGAAAAAGCTATACAGGTGTCTGCTGTAAATGAGGTATTATTGGCCTACCATGAAGAAGGATGCAGCAGAATTTATGAAAAAATGCCACAGCTGTCAAGTGCAGGCTAATCTCATTCATACCCATCCACAAAGTTTGCATAGTATGGTTACTCCATGGCCCTTTCACACTTGGGGGCTGGACTTGGTAGGACCAATCAACCCTCCATCTCGTGGATATATATGGATTTTGGTAGCCACTGAATACTTCACCAAATGGGTAGAGGTAGTACCACTTCGCAAGGCCACAGGAGGAGCAGTGGCGAACTTCATCAAGGAGAATATAATTGTAAGGTTTGGGGTGCCCCACAAAATCATCAGTGACAATGGTACTCCATTTGTCAATAGCGAAGCGAGGAAGATGTTGGAGTTTTACCAAGTTAAGTATCACCATTTATCACCTTATTATCCCCAAGGAAATGGGCAAGCGGAGGCAACTAACAAAGTTCTCATAAAGATCATCAGTAAAATGAGTCAAGAGTATACGGGAGGATGGGCAATCCACCTGCCAGACACCCTTTGGGCTTATCAAAAATCACCAAAGTCTGCCACAGGATTTTCACCTTTTTCTCTAGTATATGGAACAAAGGTTGTGAGCCCTGCAGAAGTGATAATCCCATCACTGAGAGTCATGTAGATACAGGGGAAGGAGGAAGAAGAGGAAGTCTTTTTGGCAGAAAGGTGTGAAGATTTAGAAGGACCTGACAAAAAAAAGGAAGAAGCCCAGGAATGTGGCCACAGATATAGGCAAAAAATGGCAGAAGCCTATGGCAGGATCACTAAAGAAAGAGTGTTCACAGAAGGATAACTTGTATTAAAGGTGTCGAACTATGTCAGACGAGGTATGGCAGGACCATCTAAGTTTGCACCAAAATGGGAAGGACCCTTCGTGGTGAGAGAAGCCCACCCAAGTGGATACTACCGACTGACTCAGATGGATGGCAAGGATTTGATGGATCCCATCAATGGGAAATGGTTGAAGCATTACTATACTTAAAGTTATGATCAAGTGATTACCCTCCTTTCTATGTTGTGTTCAACAAGTTCCAAGTTTAGTTTGTTCCTTTTCCTGCTTTGTTATTTGCTTTCCTCCAAGTGACCATGTCACAAGACAAGTTTCTAACATGCTTTCATGAATTATGCAATGAAAATATGCAAAGTATTATAAAAGCATTCCATGACATAAACAGTAGCAAAAGGTAACTAAGTGTAGCACATTACGGTTATAAACCCAAATTGTATCGGTCTTGCCAAACTAGTTAAATAAGTGTTCTAGAAAACCATAATGAAATGTGCTGGCCAAGGAGATAAAGTAAGATACAGGACAAGATAAAAAAAAAAGTAAAAAAATAAAAAGAAAACAAAAAACAAAGAAAGGGAAAATCCTGCCATCATCAATGAAGTCCTGGGAGCAAAGACTGGTCTCTAAAACGGTCGGGCCCACCAATACTAGCAATCAAGTGCTCAGGACGGCTTTCCATGTCTGCTATCTCTTTCTTCAAAGTCTCAATTTGTGTGTCCATGGCATCCACAGCAGGCTGAACCTTTTTCATAAAGAAGGCTCGGGCAATCTCACGGAGATGGTTTAAAAGGTATTCCATAGCAAATGAACTGTAGCCCTCCACTGCCGAATCTTCTCAGAAGAAATGGAATCAACAAAGTTGTGCTCGATGTTGTTCATCACTCTCCCCATCATCCTCAAGAAATGTTCCATGGCAGAACGACCTAAACGGAACCTTTGCATGAAGTCACCACGGTTGCTATAAACTTCCTCTAAGTGAGAAACACACTCACTAGGGACTCGGAAGCCATAAAAGTCCACATAAGGGGAACCCGCTCCCCAGAAGTCTGCCAGGCCAAGATCATTCCTCTCAAGCTAGTCAAAACGGATAAAGAAAGTTGCAGCTTCGCTCATAGGGTCTGGAGCTGCGGCAGAACTGCTCCTTGCCTCAAACTGAGAAGGGATAGTGGGAAGCAAATCTAACGAGAGGTAGGAAACGCAATATGAGCATTTATGATTTGGAAGCAATAAACTTGAGAGAAGGGAGTAAGGGAAAAGGTGAGAAAACTTACTAGGAATTGTAAAGATAGGAGTGGTAGGAACTGTTGCTAAAGTAGAGGCTAGTGTTGTGGTAGAAGCAAAAATGGGAATGGCGAAATTGGTCACAGTAGGAGCAGTAGAAGGGGTGGATGTCAGTAGCTCTGTAGTTGTTGCAACCTCTGGTTCTTTGAAGGTCTCTGCAATTAAGAACGTGAGTGCACTAAATGAAGGGAAGCGGTAGCAGGAGAGTGGCATAGGCATATATACAAAAAAAAAATGAAGGAGAAAAAAAAAACTTAACAAGAAAGGGAGAACTCAGCCTCACTTTCCGCTTCCTCAGACTCTTCAGAAGACAAGTCTGCATTAGGCCCAGACAAGTCTGCAGCAGGCCCACGAGTGGCAAAACTGGGGATGGAAGAAAGGGTAACCACCAAGGAAGAACCCTCCTTCACAACTTGAGAAAGGGCTACAAAGGGATCGCTGGTGGAGATGATAAAGGGAATGGCAAGTGAGGCAACTCCAGTCTGAACAGCAGGGGGAGTAGCCCCTTCTTGAGAAGTGGGTGTCTCGATAGGAATGGGGTTAGCCTCCCTAATCCCCTCAGTATGAGTACCCTCCATAGGTACCAGCCTAGTAGGAAGGATAGGGGTCTCAGCAAAAATCTCTTCAGCTGTAGGATGATATACGGAAATGGGCTCAAGCTGATCCTGTAAGATAAAAACAAGAGAAAAAGAAGGCAAAGGTGGCTAAGAAAACCATAATTAGACAGTAACGCAGAAAGGAGGAAAAGACACAACTAAAGGCATGTGGTAGAACAATGTAAAAAAAAAAAAAAAAAAAAAGGAAAAATAATACCGCAAGTTCTGGTTCATCAAGAAGTATAGGATGAGTAGTAGATACATCCTCTCTGTGCTTAGACTATAAAAGAGACGGGGTCAACATGCACAAGTGTTAGTTGCAAGAAAACCCAGAAACAAATATAAAAAAGACAAAAGAGAATTAGAGACAACATACTCTCCGTTTAGTGGCAGGGGCAGGATGGGGAGATGTCTTTCTTTTGCTACCTCGTGTCTTGCTAGAAGGAAGAGCATCTATGGATGGCTGCGAAACGGTAGGCTTGAGCTTGCCAGCAGTAGAACGTGCACTGGGAAGGGTATGGGCTTTAGGAGGAGGAGAGCTCTTTAGAACTATATGGCCCATGGGAGGTAGATCACTCCCAAAAGACACTGCCTCACCTCCTTTCTTGGCGGACTTGGGTTTGACGGAACCTTCCTTGCCCAATGTAGGAAGGTTTAGGACTTTCACCTTTCTATCCCAACCTAGAGGGTAGTCACCCGCTTACCAACGCCATCTTTTAGCCTTCTCATCCCATTCAAGAAGGGAAGACTGGCCCTGTTTACTGACATATGCTAATACGGACTTGGAAGGAAGCAATAGTCAGGGGTTGGCAGAAACAACCATGCCAAGACCATCAGGAGGAATTAAAGAGAAACCACGGTTGCCCAACAATGCTTGTTCAAAAGATGTCATTACAGCCCACCAATATTCATGCATAGGAAGCAGCAGACCGCAGAAATGGCCTGGCAGAAGTAAGAGACTCTACAAGAAAAGAAAGATCATCTAGAATATCCTGGTCCAACCTAAACTGCCTTCTTACTTAATTGGCAGGATAATACATGAATCGGATCCCCTCGTCAGCCAGATAAGGCAGCCACCCAGCATTAGTGGCTACCAAGTATGTGATCCCCCTCTCGTCAAAACCAATCAGGGGATGAGTAGTACTAATAGTATTCACAAACTGACCTATAATAGAATCTCCGCAAGTGTAACTTACACCTAAATGTCTATACGCTCGCTAAGAAAATCCAACACCCTTGTCAAAGAACTCAACAGCAGGATGGTAAATAGGCTTCAAACCAGACCAATGAAAAGCCAAAGGAAACTCAGACTCAAACCTACCATAAAAATCGGTGATAACCCTCGGATAGGAACCATACTTCTCCTTTGCAAAGCAAGCAGGTCTGCACTTAGTCAAGTGTTTAGCACAACGTTCATACAACAGATGCTGCAGAATAGTGCTATGAACAGAGGAGGTAACTATATGGCAAGAGCCTGCTTGGTCCTCATCAGTTTGCAAGATGTCCAACTATACATACAAGTGTCCTAAAAACATGAAGGCTAATGGCAGACTTACCCTTGCAGCAATCTTGATGGCCAAATGAAAATACAAGGGTTTAATGGCGTAATGAGGATGCGAACCAAACACAAACTTACAGAGCTAAAAGGAAATGAAAGCCGGACGGCGAGCAGCGTGGGAAAAACTTGGAAGAAGAACTAACCCAATGTGATAGCTTGGCGTTCCTAGCCATTCCTTTCCTCAACTCAGCCTCCACGGCCACTTCCTCCGGAGAAAGTTCCAGGGTACCCGGATCAACGTCACCAAGAATAGGCAAAAGGAGTTGGTTCGCCACATCCTCCAATGTCATGGTGATCTCATCGTAGGAGAGAAAGAAAGTGTGGGTGGTAGTGCACCACCGGCAGACCAAATGGCGAAGGTTGAAGAGGTCCCTGAAGTTAGACAAGCAACGAGACGAAAGGACGGCCTACAACACGTCGGCTTGCTGTAGTAGACCCATGAAATCCACATTCGATAACTCTCGATCTACCCATTCTTTCCAACCCAAGGCTTGGCTCGACCCAAACTCAAAGTGAATGGGAACAGGGAGCGAAATACCCTAGCGGATGACGATATCAGGAATCGAAGAAGGCAACGACGCCCAAGGAGCCTCGGTGCTACGGCGACAGAAAGCAAGCCACACTCGGCCTGGTGCCGGCAGCGTGTAATTGTCAGGAACCTTTAGGAAATGGGTATGGACGTCATACCAAGGATCTATTAGTGGGGTGACCTCGCCATCGGAAGGGTGGCATGTCTCCTTCTCGACGGAAGAGTCCGATTCGAAATACTCAACCTCCTCACCCTCGTCGCGAATGGAGGGAGGATCTGAAGCAACCCCCTTTCCTTTATGGCGTGAGGAGGCTTGGCTTTTTACCGACGACATGATGGATTGGAATAAGCAAAGGGGAGTGTTTGAAAGAAAGAGCACGGTGGAGAAAAGAAAACAGAAAAGGCATTTGTGTGGAAAAGAGAAGAAGTGGTTGGGAAAAGGAACGAGACTCTTTTAAATGCCCTCATCAGTAAAACCGAAGTGAAGGGAGGTGATGGGTCAGCCGCCGGATGGGGAATGAAATTAATGAAGCAACGCTGCTCTTCAAAATAACTGTCAAACTGGGAAATTCGAAGAAGTGACACTGTTTGTGGCAAGAAATATATATATATATATATATACACGTGAGTTGAGGATCACTGTTCGAAAAAAGCCCGCGAAGAAAAAAAAGAAGAAGAAAAAGACAAAAGAAGACAGAAATAGTCTTTTATTCACATATAAACTGCCGGAGCATTTTATATGCTCAGGGGGCTAAATGTTGAGGCTCATTTTTGACAAAGCCCAGCAAGACAAAAGGCCCAATAACATGGGAAGACCAAAAGAAACAGCAAACAGAAGTCATGGCAGGAATGGATGGCTCACGGGTCCATAAGATGGTCCAGAAGAAGCAAACGAGCTTGAAATAGCCCAGAAAGAGAAAAGAAACAAACCCATGGGAAGTATGAAGAAAAGTAAGAATGGGCCACAATAGACCCAATGCAATGTAAACAAAGAGAGTAAGAGGCTAATGGAGAACCCATGAGCCCCGAGGATGAAGTACAGAGTAATTGGACCGAGGAAGCCCAAAATGAGTTAGCAAAAGCCCATGGGTGAAACAGAACTGGAAAAAAAAAATAGGCCAAGGATACCCACAAGAGAAAAGGGACATTGGAGCCCGTAAGAAGTGAAAGAAGAGACCCAATAAGTATACTGGGTTACTGAGAAGAAACCACACGGAAGGCCCAAAAGGGCCCAGTAGGAACAACAGTCTGGTATGGTAGGAAATGCCAAGCCATGAAGCAAACACCCAAACTAGAGGGAGGCCCAATGATCCAACAAGGCCCAACCCCTCAAAGAACGAGACAAGTCATAAACGTTGGCCTGTTGGAGATGCAACCCACACCAGAAAAAACCAAAAAGAGCACAGCAGGATATGTGCACCCATTCTCAGATCTCGGCAAACGTATGAAACAACAAGAAGGTAAAGCACGTGTACAACCCAGGCATCACCAACCTGTACCCAGCCACTATGGGAAAGGGTGAGGTCATGGGTGAGGGCACGGTCTGACAGTGGGGAGAGGAGTGGAAACCCATTCTTGTGGTTCTTGCTCGGGCTCTTTCGGTGGGCACAGTCCTGCTGGGATGACATGCCACCCAAAAGAGGCAAGGGTGGGTAAGAACCATTGGGTGCATGCCATGAGAGATCGAGAGGGAGAGGGTACACACTGAACGAGTAGAAAAGGAACCTTTGTTATCTGAAAGCCACAGGTCAATGGTGGTAGTTAGAACCATTGACTCGGTAAGTGGTCGGTAAAAGGCTCCCATATCAGACAAGGGCCATTAAGGGGCTAGAACAGTAAAACCGGTCACGACAGGCTCTATATAAGGGATCCATGACTATGTACAAAAGAAGGGGGGGGAGGAAAAAAAAGAATTAAAAGAAAGAAAAAGAGAGAAAATATTAACAAAAGAATAGAGAAGGAAGAAGAAAGAAAAAACAGAGAGTTTTTATGGCAGGCATGCATCCAAATGGGTTAACTCCCTCTCTCCCTCAATAGCCTTGCTCTCTATTATAGGCAAACAGTTTATACTCAGGCATACACCATTTAGGGCTAGCCTCTCAAAGCAACTAATTTCTCCTCTGAAGTTACTTGTGTTGAGGGATCGGTTTTCCCTTTCTTGGTTAGAGCTCTGTGGTAATACTTGGTGTAGCAGACCCATTCCTTTTATTCTACTAACCCCGTTCTACCCCTTGTTTAAGTTTTATTCTTTGAATGTGAGGTCTTTTAAGTCATTTACTTTACTTATTGTGGCAGAAACAGTGACTGTACTTTCTTTACATTATCTATATTATATCTGCTTGCCATAACCTCTTAACAGTGACTCTGCCTGCTGTGAGTTTATAAGCAGACTTTAGCAGACGTGGCGTGGTTTACGCACAAGTCGGGCTAAGGTGTGCTCCAATTGGGCTGGTCCTGACTCCTTTACTCAGAAACAACTCGGGCCTAGTACGACAGGAAGCAGCCTAATATCCCGATCCAGGCCCACCACCTTACAGTCTTTATATTATTCTTAAAATAACTTATGAACTTTCAGATGAAAATACATCATTTTCCTTTCATATAATAAAAAAATGACATAATAAAGAACTTAAAATAATTCAGTAACCTTATCTTTAAATAGAATATAAAATATTTCATCATAAACTTTTCATCAAACTTATAACACATTCAACATACCTTTCTTATCATCATACTTTTCTTATAAATTCCAAATAACTTAATATCTCATTCATGATACATATTAGTTAGTCCAATTATAAGTCTGTCACAACTTTGGGAGGCTTCTAGCACATAATGCCAGGCATCTAGCATTCCCCGCAATGCTAGGAAATCCCAAGATCATATTAGAAAGTATCACACCCCTTTCGGTGTGATCATATCATCAACCATGTGGGTCAGTTGGCATCCTCCACAAGTTGGCTGTTCCCAATGAGGGCGAGTACATCAAAGTCCTCACCACTTGTAATGGCCAATCGAAATTTCCATAGAAATGCTAGTACTATAATTCCTACTGTTTGAGTTTAGATCATAACAATGGAATAATTCAAAAACTATATTTTTCTAATAACTATACTTTTACATAAATATTTCATAACAGTAGCATATTTGTTTCATTCTTTAAATATTACATTTGTGATATAAGTAATAGTATCAATATGCAAAAATTATCATATATATAGGATTCAAAAATTCACAAGCACATTTCTTTACTTAAATCATGCTTATATGTAATAGGTCTAGTTAAAAGGTTTTGATGCATAATAAATTTTTAAACAATCCTTATGCTTATCAAATGCACATGTCACATATCCCTTACCAGAAAATAGAAGACGCGATAGATTTGTATAAAAGGAGCTCAAGTGTCCACATTCTCGTTCTCGTCACCTAAATGAAAGACTAAAAATTATTACTAACAAATCTTCCTAAATATATAAATGTATGCATGAATCACAACGTAACTCTCAAACTCAAAAAAATCTTAATTCCCATCTCAAAAGGTTCCCCAAATACAAAATACATTCATCAAACACATTATGTACCAAACCACAGAGAAACCAAGGCATACAAAATTTATCTATGATCCAAACATACCAAAAGATGAGCATACTAATTTATAACTCAAAACATGCAACCTAACTTTAGAATTAAATCTTCAAAGTCAGGTATATCATTTACTGTTCACTGCTTCTTTTAGTAGCATATACCTCATTTATAAAATACAAATGGGCTATCTATTCACATCCAATTTTCATCAACTTTTACAGAGCCACTCCTCTAGATGTCTAGTAGATACCACATCAATTTCAGAGTCAAAGAATAAAACCATGATTTAATAAAAATCATATATAACAACATACTCAAATCTGTCCTAACAGAATTTCATTCAAATTAAAAATTAAATCATTATTTTTATATTGATCCAATTATTGTGAGGTCACTTCAATTACAACCATGTGTGTCTTAGGATTCATAAGAACTACTTCTAGCATCCTAATTCACATAATATGATTTAATCCATATTTTTTCATGTTGTAAATACTGAATCTTTCACAGTGACAGTTTTAACATATTTTCTCACAAAATCATCAACTAATTGCAATTGGCCTTCATTTCCTGTGGGTGTTTTTATACCTATAATATATATGTTTGAATACATTAATAGGCATCCAATTGACCATAATATCTTCAATCTTTCAAATTGCTAATACAAAACCAAATTTCAGCTTCTATAATCAAATTAGAGAATAAAGAAGGGAAACTAAAGAAAACAATTACACCATCAAAATTCCCAAAACAAGATGTAGTTTTATTTACTTACCCACAAACTTTGAAGCTGAAACTTTAGTGTTAAGCTTTTAATTTCTTCTTAGAGAGAGTTATATATGGTTTCGGTGAGAGAAAAGGCACACGAGAGAAGGGGCTATTGAGGTGTTAGAGAGAGGTATATATATAAAATCTCAATGACAGAAAGGAGGTTGTTGGTGTGTGAGATGGTGCTGCCGATTCAAGAACCAAGAAAGAGGAAAGGAAAGGAGCAAAGAAAGAGTTTTGGTGCAACAAATAAGTCAAGGGAAAATAATTTGGGTGGGGCACATGTTTGCTAAGGGGAAAAGGGTTGATGAGTCACCCTTTCAACTTTTTTAAATGTACTTTCCACCCCTCCATAACCTTATATTCTAGATAGGCCCAAATAATAAAATAACTTTGCATATAAACCCTTATCTTTATAAACTTCTTTCCATGACATAATAATTAAAAAAAAAAAAAAAGCCTATATCTTTTATAACATCAAAATATCAAAGTCTTATGCACTTAAATTAATTAAGATAATAACAAGCATATAAATCCATAAAATTAATTATGCAATTAGGTTAGGATGTTACACTATCACTATCTTTGAGTCGCTTTTCAAGAGTACTTTTCTTGCTCCCAAAGATCTTGCCATTCTGAGCCCCGTCGGTATCACCTTGTACTCTCCTTCCTGGGAAGTAATACCTAAGCTTTTATCACTGTTCAAGGCTTGTACTTGATGTCAAATTGGCTTAGTTTAATTACCCACTACACCATTTGCCCTGCTGCTTCTGGTTTGTTCATTGCCTTCTTGATTGGTTAGTCCGTCATTACCAATATAGGGTTTGCTTGAAAGTATGGATGCAACTTTCGAGAGGTGACGATCAAAGCAAAGGTGATCTTCTCCATGCGTGGGTATCTTGCTTCTACCCCTTGGAAAGCTGACTGATGTAGTATACTAGGCGTTGAACCTTAGAATCTTCTTGAATCAATGCTATGCTTACAACTGTGGTTAACACTGCTAGATATAAGAATAAGTCCTTACCTTTCTTGGATGGACTCATGAGTGGTGGGTTACTTAAATAGTGTTTCAATTCCTGGAATGCTACTTCACAGACATCTGTCCATGCAAGAGCCTGCTTAAGGGTCTTAAAGAAGGGCAGGCACTTGTCCATTGCTTTAGAGACGAACCTATTGAGGGCTACAACCCTTCCTATCAGTTTTTGCACATCCTTAACGGTTTTAGGTGACAACATCTTATAGACACCATATTTTGTACCCCTTATGACTTAGGCCCCTGTTCCACAATGATGGTAGTACTCAAAAGCCTAAGGTTGATTTAGGGCCTAATCAGATGAAAATTGACTTGAGGAAAGTGTTTGTGGAAAATATAACTTATTTTTGGAAGAATAAGTGTTTTTTTGGAAAAGAAAGTCCACAGGAAACCCTGAGTGTGCACACATATACACGCGTATGCGTACGAACACTCAAGCCATGCATACACCATGCTTACTACATGCGCATGCAGCTAGGGTTATAGAAACTATGTAAGGAAAGGTTTTCTACATTAAACTTGGTTTGGAATGAATCCCAAATCATTTAGGAGCCACCCAAACCTATATTTTTGACTATATAAAGCCATAAAAGCCACTTTTTCAAAGGAGGACAAAAAATGGTGAAAAAACACATAAGATTCACTAGAAAATAGTGAATCAAAGAGGGAGTTTTTCACAAAACATCCTCATGTCAATTTTTTTTTGATTAGGACCTTTTCTAGTCTTGATCTTTGAAATCTAAGTTTACTAACTCATTTCTGAATTGGTTGTGAATAGATTGACTGAGGGCAACAATCAACATCAAGCTCTAAAGAGTCCTAGTGTTGAGGTAAAGTTTCTAACTTTGGCTCTTCATTTTTCTTTACTTTTTCTTTGTTTTTGTGTTTATATACATGGTTAAGTGTTTATAACATGTTTGTTCAGTTTAAGTTTATGTAGTGTCTGTGTTTAAAGCATGTTAGGTTGTTAGATTTTTTGTTTTCTATGTTTTTCTATTTTAAGTTTCTGGGTTAGGGTTTCAGGTGTGTATGCGTACGCATACTCGAAGTATACGTACGCATATAGTTGGGATGCACACGAATACCCCATGTATACACACGCATACTCTTGCCCAGAAACCCTAATTCATCTCTGTTTGTTTTTCCTTTGTTTTATTTACATGCTTAGCATTTGTTTAACCTAGTTTTAATATCTATAAACATCTGTCTACTCTATCTTGTTTTGTTTTGTCTTGTTTTATCTCTTTTATGCTTATTAGGGTTTTAGTTTGTTTGAATACCTTGAACATCCATTGATGCATAAGTGCTATGATGCAGTAAGATAAGTGAGGTAAGTCATGCATAATCACATGAACATGCATTTTTTGTTTAATGAGTATGATATGGTTGATGAACATGATATACTTGGTTGAATCCCATGCGTTTGATGCTTAGATATTATAACATGCTTGTTTGAATCCTCTTTGTAATGTTGTTGCCCTTGGAAATATATGCTTAAATGCCATGATAGATAAATGGTAGGCTTAAGATGATTATGCCATGTTTGCTTGCTTTAGATGCATGTTAGAGTGCGTGTGATTTAGAATAATATGTTAAGTATGCCTTTAATGAGATTAAGACTTGGAACACAATGAGTGGAAGCTGACCCATGGGTCGAATGGGGTTAGGTGTCTAACACCTTCCCATCCCCATACCTAAACTCCAGACATATGCTCTGGTAAAGATCAATTCTTCCATGAAAGATGCTATATTTATGGTTTATATACCTAAACTAGGTGGTGACTCCATTTATATCCTTCACCATGGTCCACCCTAGGCCAAGGCATACTTCCCACAAATTTGGTGAAACCCAAAAGGATCATCGCGGGTGTGCTTACATCCACAAGGGGAGATAAAGGGTTGTTGGGTTGAGATAGATTGACACCTGTTAATTAATTCAATTACCCAAGTTGATTAATTAGGTCAAATTACATGCAAATCATAGAGGCACCAACAAATCACCAAATAAATTAAATGCAGTGGAAATTAAATTGACATGGAGATTTTTTGACAAATGGGAAAAACCTTTCACAAGGAAAAAACCCCCACCAGGTGAATTTAAGGTCACCACTCCCAAGAATCCACTAATCAATAATCAAATTGTTACAAGTATAAATAATCTTACCACTACACTAGCCTATCCCAAAATACCAACCTATAGTTGAACCTTTGCTTCAATACCCAATTGAACTTGATATTGTAGTAGCCTTCTTTCCTTTGTTGCACAAATCTCCAATCTGTGACTAACTCCTTTGCACGGATCCCAGTACATGACTAACTCTAGTAACTTAAACGATTGTTGTAAGTTGCAAATTTCTTCACTTCATTAATAATGTAGATAAAGAAGCACTTGGTTACAAAGCCCTAAGGTGTACAAACGCAGTAGCTTCACTCAAAGTATATGAGTCTAGGTCTTTGTTTCTATGTATGATGACTTTTAAAATAAGACTTATATATGACTAGGGTTGTGAGAAAAGAAATCTTAGTCAACCAAGTCATTATGGGCCGAATTTCAGATTTGGAAATTCTGAAATCATAGATCTCGATAGATCAAGCTTGTATCGAGCTTCTCCATTAAACTTCGATAATAGCATCTATCGAGCTTCTATTGAGACTTAATAAAACTGTTTTTTTTTTTATCAACCTTGATGTCTTTAATGATGATAGGTCAAGAATGTGTTGACCCCTTAGGTAAATTAACCAATTAATTAGCCAAGTGAATTAATTAGGTCAATTAACATGTAATACACGCGGTAGCACAAACAAATCACCAAATAACTAAATGCAATAGAAATTAAATTTGACATAGGTGATTTGTTTACGAATGGGGAAAATCACCAAGCCAAAACCACACCGGGTGAATTTAAGGTCACTACTCCCAAGAATCCACTATTATCAAAATAAGTGGTTACAAGTAAAGGAATCCTGGTACCTTATACCAACCTATAGTTGAACCCTTACCCCAATACACAATTGGACTTGTAATGTTGTGACAATCTCTCATTTTAATGCACGACTCCAACTACGTGAATAACCAATCGATGCACGGATCCTAGTACATGACTAACACACAAACTTGAGAAATATGTTGGCTGCAAAGTTTTTCAATTCATCCACACGATGAAGATCAAGAAGCTCCTTGGTTACAAAATCCTTGACACACAGATGTAGCAGCTTCTTCAAGAGAAAGATGAACTAGGGTGATTTTTGTCTCCGATCACAATGTGGGTGCAATAACAATTGCAAAAACCTTTGCATCCAATGAGGCGGCCCTTAAAATAATTCTTATATATATCTAGGGCTGTGAGAAAAGAAACCCTACACAAATAGCTTAGATATGCGTGAAAAATAGATCTAAAAATCTAAATTTCGTAATTCTCGATAGATACAGCTTCTATCAAGAGCTATCGAGAATCACATATTAAATCTAGATAGATACATCTGTCAAGCTATCTGTCGAGATTTAATGAACATCACTTTTTCACTTGACTCTTGGACAGATTTGCATGGCTTCAATACTTGAACTTAAACTCTTATTCGTTGAAGTATTAAACACATCCTAGATCTACCAAATTACAAGTAAAGTACATTTTGTCAAAGGATTAGTCAATTCTAAATGACATATGTTCATAACAAGTTCCACATATATCCTAACAAATGATACCAATTGATATATTTGAACAACATACTTCTTGATATATTAAACCCAACTTAGATCTACCCAATTATAAATAAAGTGCATTTTGTCAAAGGATTAACCAATTACATAGAAAATATAACCCTAACAAGGGTGACTAGGTTTTAGCTCGTGAATGCTATTAAAGAATAAAATTCAGAAGCAGTAGAAGTATTGGAAACAGTTGAGTTAGTAGAAGAGGAGTCAACAAAGGTAACAAAGGTAGGGATGAGCCTTAATCCCTTGACAAAGGAAGAAATGACCAAGTTCCTGAGGGACAACTTGGAAGTCTTTGCCTGGAGCCATTAAGATATGCCCAATATCTCTAGGGATATTATCGAACTTTGTTTGAACGTTAACCTTGAAAGAAAACCTAAACTAAACAAACGTATTAAAGCAAACAAAACACATATATAAGCACAATATCAAAAGAAATGCAAGGGAAAGCGAAAAGCCAAAGTTAGAAACTTTACCTCAGCACTAGAACTCTCTAGAGCTTGATTTTAACCGTTCCCCTCAGTCAATCTATTCACAACCAAATCAAAGATGAGTTAGTAAACTTAGAACTCAAAGATTAAGACCAGAAAAGGTCCCAATCAAACAAAACTTGACTTGAGGATGTTTTGTGAAAAACTACCTCCTTGATTCACTATTTTCTAGTGAATCTTATGTGTTTTACCACCGACATTTGTCTTCCTTGAAAAAGTACCTTTTACAGATTTATTTAGTCAAAAAATAGGGGTTTGGGGTAGCTCCTAGACAATGTGATATCCGTTACAAACCTAGTTTAAATGCACAAAACTTGCCTTACATAGTTTTTGGAACCCTAGCATACACATGCATGCACATGTATGCGTACGTGTGCCCTAGGGTTTTTGTGGTATATCTTTTCCAAAAATAGTTTATTTAGTCCAAAAAAAAGTATATTTTTCATAAACACTTTCCACAAGTCAATTTCTATCAGATTGGGCCCTAAACTATCCTTGGGCTTTAGAATTCTAACATCATTGGGGAACAGGGGCCTGACTCGTAAAAGGTACAAAATGTAGTGTCAACAGATGCCCCTTTTTTGATTCATGAGCTCCACTAATGGAATTTAAAGAATAAGAGACAAAATATTTTGTTTCAATGTACGGCTCAAGCTCAACCTACGCACACGGCAAACAACATGCATACATAGGGCAGGATGCAACTTCGCAGAATTACGTGGAATTCATATGTACGAAGTCCCACAAGTGTTACTCAGGAAATGAACAATGATAGGTTCACTATCCAAGAACTTGTTTTGCCAATTGAAGGTAAAAGGCAAGTGACGCACTATCCTAAAGTCGCTAAAAAGGAAAAACAAACATGGCCAACGGCCTCAACCATCAACCAAACAAACAAGGTGCTCTTATGAGCTAAAAAGGATACATATCTGTGGTGTCCATCTAGGGCTCTTACCTCAAACTTCTCCAAATGGCTGTTGCCTCCAGGTAGTTTCTATCTCTATCTCAATCTCTTCTAATCTAGCATGGCTCTTGCCTCTATGTGACTGCTATCTCCATCTTAATCTCTTCAATTTTAGGTGGCTTGTGCCTCGATTCTGGTGTACATGTTGAATTCCAAGAAGGATATGTACTCAAGTTCCGTATTCTTCTCTTATCTTCTTGTCTTGGGGATCTGTGCCTACATATTCAATTTTCGAAGGATATGTACAAAAGTATGATGATGATCTTGAATGGAAAGTTCACTCGAGGGGTTTCCAAACATGCATGGGGGTTTACTTGATGATCCCGTTGTAGACACCTCATTTTGTACCTGATTAATAAACTTTAGTCCCCGGTCCCAATGATGAGCTTGACATGTCTACAAAAGGTAATTGAAGTTATTTTGATAGTTAAGAAGTAATCACAACCCAAAAGTGCTCAAATCGCTTTGAAAACGATTCTGAAAAATGACATTTACTCATTGTTTTGGCCATAACTTTTTATCCACAAAGAATTTTTAAGTAAAGTTTGTCTCAATGGAAAAGTAGACATCCTAGGCTTCAATTTGAATACAATTATTTCCTAATTTGGGCTTAAATTGAGTGAGTTATGACTGTTTGAAGTTTGGCCTACTGGCAATTCGATTTTCTAGGTTTTAAAACTTCATTTTAAAGGTCCAAAACATAATGCTTTGATATGGGCCAGCCCATGGACCCTTGAGAATGTCTAACAATCATTAAAAATTCTAAAATCCCTAATTTTAATTTATAAATACTCATCTTATGCCTCTAATCAAAACCCTAGCCAGAGGGAGCCATTTTTTAGCCTCCGTCTTCTCTAAAACCCTAATTCTCTTTTCTAAAACACACACACAACACCTTTGCACGTTTTTTACAAATTAAAAACCTCTCTTTAGTTAGTTTTAAGGCAGAAACTATTTTCCCAATTTGATTTCTCAAAACCCTTTCCAAAACCCTTTTTTTTTTTTTTTTTTTTTTAGTTGTGATTACCTATATACTATTGAAATCATCTTTTACCTTGGTATCTCATTGAATCTTGTTGTGTAGGTACTAAGGAGCCGGTTAAATATCAATCAAGTTTGTATTCCATAGCAAGGTAAGTCTCTTTTCAAGGGTTTTCCTTGATTTGGTTCTATTATAATTTGTGTTTTTGTTGTTCTTAGTTAATTTATATGTTATTCATGTTTAGAAATATGTTTTGTTTTGTTTGATTTTATTTCATTTTTTCTCATCGTGTTTTGATTAGAAAGTTGATATGATTTGATATATTGATGAATATGTTTTGATGTGTTAAGTGTTGCTCTTGTTTGTTGTTAGATCCATTTATGTTTGGGAATAGATTTTGTTTTGTTTATGTTTGATATCTTTGTTGTTAGTTTAGGTTGTTTAGTTTAATATTAGAAGCATGTTAGGTTTGGTTGTTTGTTATTTTGTTGCTTTATTTAAAAGCATGTTATTGCTTGCTTTAAAACTGTGTTTCTGGGCGTGTATGCATGCGCATACTTATGTATGTGTACACATCCTAGAGGCATGTGTATGCATACTCATGTATGCGTATGCATACTTGTGCCTAGAAATGCAGATTTTGGGTTCTTGCAATTTTGATTGTTTTGCTTAGTTCTAAATCCTCTGTTTAAGTCTCGTTGAGTCTAATTTTCACATGTTTGGGCCTAGGGTTAGTAGAATAATATGTTTCACATGCTTTGATTGTTAAATTGATAATTAAGGTTTATATCGTAGTTAAATTACATGAACATGCATTGGTGCATAGGGGCTGTGGTGCTATAAGGGAAGTGAGGTAAGTCATGCATAATTACATGAACATGCATTTGATTGGGATGATGAGCATGATATGGTTTATGAACATGATGAATATGCTTGGCTAATACCGTGATGCTATGCTTGGAATATGCTTGATGTTAATGTCTTGTTAATGCCACCGTATTGTAATATGCTTAATGCTTTGGATGAGATGAGATGAGATAGATGTATACTTCGGTTGTGATATGCCATGATAGATGAGTGATTAGGTTTTGGGATGATTGATGCCAAGTTGATTGCTAGATGTACGCAAGCGTGTGTGTGAATATAGATACAATGTTGAATGTGCACTTAATAGGGTTAAGACAAAAGACACAATGATGGGAGGCCAACCTTAGGATTGGGCGGTCTTGGGTGCCTAACACCTTCCCAAGAACGTAACTAAACTCTAAACCCATATCTTTGGTAGTAAGATCAATGGTCCTTCCTCGAGAGGACACTATATACATGGTTCTTAGACCATTGCAAAAACTAGGTGGCAACTCTCCCTTGTGTCCACAGTGGTGACTTTGTTGGGGATTGTGAGTTTAATTCCTATGTGCCCTATGTCTTAACTTTAATAAAGGCTTATTCAATACTTGTTTGCACACACATTCACTTGGTTCTATTGTCCCTTTACCTCAGTTGGTGATGAGTTGGAAGATGGAAGGCTCCATTCAGCCCCAAATCTTCCAAAGTTCATCCCACCAACTCACAATCGGTGCCATCGCCTATAATGGGTTTTGAGGACATCAAAGGTTTGCTACCAATCCACTATGGGGTCCACTTAGGCCCTCGATTGGAATCATGGTCCACCTAGTTGTGAGTGACCTACTTATCTATCCTTTTAGCTTTAAGGAGCCTACCCACACTTAAAGAGATCCTAGATCCTATCAAAAGAGGGTACCTTTTTACATCTCTTGTTTGTCCAACCATATATCTTGTGATCACATAATTCCAAAGGACAAATAAAAGATGTAAAGGTGAATGGATGACCCAAGAGTTATGGTATACCCTAAGAATGTTGGATGAGAAAAAGGAGTTCTCACACATAAGAGGCTTATCCTCAAGTCCAAAGGTATATCTTAACTTGAATGGTTCATAAGCCCATAGCTTAATTGGTATAATAAGCCCAAATCAAAGGCATTTTGAAAAAGAGGACCTTGGGCCTAAGGTAACAAGTATGCTATGGCCTTAGTATCCAATATCTTTCAAAGTCCAAAATGAAACTCCCTAATCTTGGGTCTCATTGTTGCATGCCTAGGCTCAAAATGATGAGAATTTCATGGACTTTGAGAGGAAGGCTACAATAAATCCCAGCTAGAGGACTACTTTAAAAAAATTCAAAAAAAATTCAAAAAAAAAGAAGAAAGTTTTTTTGCAAAGATGAAAAGTTTTCAAAAAAAAAAAAAATCTTTTGTAAATAATTTTTTAAGAAGTGAAATTTTCAAGAAAAAAGAGGGAAAAGTTTTCAAAAAAAAAAAAATGATAAAAAAATTTTGAAAAGAAAAAATCAAAAAGAAGATGAAGGATGATCCATAAAGCCGTGATATACCCAAAGTTTTGGGCCCATTAAAAAAAGAAAAAATCAAATCAAGAAGGCCAAAGATCATGAGTATACCATAAACTTTGGAGGAAGGCATTGGGCCATAAAGTTATAATATACCCTAGCTTTTGAGTCAAAATCCAAAAATCTTTTTCAAAAGCAAGAGAGCCCAAGATCATGAGTATGTTATTGACTTTATTGAAAAGTTGCAAACCAATCCATGCTTTGGGAAAGTTTTGAAACCCTAAAGCCCAAAGACGTGTAGGCTCACCAAGAGCCTAGTAAGGATTAAAAAGGGAAATCTTTTTGAACCAATTGACCAAACTCTTCAAACTAGGGGCAAGGCCCATTTGAGAATGAAAGATAAAAGTGGATTAAACTTTTGAAAATAGGGGCAAGGCCCTCATGAGGGGAAAGTAACATTCAAGATCGGCTTTGTAATGGGACAAGTAAAAGATTTTGATGTGTTAAGATAAAGCTTGGTCACTTTTTTTTCCTCTAAAAACAAAAAAAGAAAAAGAAAAGAAAAGGTGTGGACTTCTAAATGTCATGGCTCATTTTAAATATGTAAAGTTGAATTTAATCAACAATTTTGTTGGCTTTATTCCGTGCCAAATTTGCTTGTATTTCAGCATTTAGAAACCCTGTATTTAGGTAGGAATTATGTAAGGGTAGTGTGTGAGAAAATGTGAAGAAAAGCTCAAAAGTGTGCACTGAAATAAGGCCTTGTGACTGGATCTCGCGACTAGCTCACGGCTTGCAAGTCACCAAAGCTGGCACACGCTGGAAGCATGCAGGGAAGCTGAAGAGTCACGCCAGCTATTGGACTACAGGACAAAAGTCCCAAACTGGCTAGGCCGTTAGCTCGCGGCTTGAACTTGCGACTCAGTCCAATCGCGAGGCCAAGTTGCTAGACCACTCTTTTTGAGAAAAACTGACTCTTCACATTCCAAACACACACCAGTATAAATACCCTTTATACCCACGAAATGTAGAGAGCTTCCAGAGAGAATTTTGAGAGAGAAACCCTAGAGAAAAACAAGATTGACTCATCCACAATCTTCATCCTTGTTTCTCCAAATTCCTCTACTCTCATCCTCTCCATTGTTACATCCTTGAGAGGTACATTTAGCCAAGTCCTTTTCTCACCATACCCATATCTGTGAGAAAGTCATTAGGTGCTTGGGAAGCAGTTAGAAAGGGACTAATTGATATTGGTTAATGCTATGGGCTATAACGGAATCTAGTAAACTAGAGAAGACAAAAGTTCAGCGTAACCTCGTTGGAGCAAGAAGCTTGGAGGGCTTAGGTACATTGGGTAGATTAGGCTTAAAGGGTCTTCTGCTGTTCATGTATCCCAACTTGATTCTCTAGTGGATTATTGACCGCTTGGAAGATGGCGGAGAGGATTTATGGCAAGGACTTCAGTTTTCTCTTCGATAACACATCACTGCGTTGTCTTTGTGTTTGCATCTCTCTTCCCTTAATTTTTGTCATTTAATTTCTGTTGTGGATGTGATTTTATTTGGTTTAGATTATGTTATCAATTCTGCTTTAGCTTATTTACATTTTTCGCACGCACATTGTTTGTTAATAAGCTTGAATTGGTAATTTGTTATTTGGGGGTCTAAACATTCAAGGTGCTTTACATACTATTTGAACATTCAATTGGTATCAGAACGGATACACTTGTTGTGGTTTAAATACCTAAGTGTGATCCTTGACCCCTTGTGTTTATTTGTCATGGATAGTGCTTTGTATGCCTTTATGCATGTTTTGGATGTTGATGAATGTAACATGCTACGTGTTTATGAAAATGCCTCTATTAGTGAAAATCCTTATGATTGTGATGCTATGTTATATGAATCTTTGGATATTGTTGATATTCCTAACATCAAACTCTTAAAGAAAAATGCTAAGAAGTTTAATAAGGATTTGAGTAAGTTATTTTGTGAAAATGATGATTTGATTGCTAAACTCAATGAATCCAACAAATTAATTGACAAATATAAGAAACTTGCTGAAAATTCTCTTGAAAAGCTGAAAGAGTTTAAATGTTTGAATATGGACTTGGATGCTAAACTTGTTTTGTCTAACAAACTTGTTGATGAGTTAAAGTGTGAAAATGAATCTCTTAAGATACATGCCAAGTGTTTGATTGCAGAACCTATTTCTAAAAAGGATGAAAATATTTGTTGCAATCATGTTGTGGTACCCGATTTTGTGCCTATTGTGTGTTCTACCTCAAAGGACAAATCAATGTACATTCCTCCATATAAAAGAAATCAAAAGGTAGAGAGAAAGGCTCTTAAGTCAAAGCCTCCGTTTAGGTCTTAACCTAAGGTTTTGAATGGATCTAAGTTTATTCCAACTTGCCACCATTGCGGTGTGATCGGTCATATAAGATCTCAATGCTCCAAGTTGAAGAGATAACAAAACTATGTTGTTAGATCCCTTCCCAAAAAGCCTAGTAGACTTAAATGCATTGTTTGTCACCATTGTGGTGCCTTTGGTCTTCTAAGACCTCAATGCTCTAAGTTTCATTATGTTAAAAGAATCAAAAGAAAAGAGAAACTTGAGCTTCTTGGAAGCTGTGCTAAAAAAGGTAAATCGGATTTGAGTGAAAATAGCATGTTGTTAAAGAAAGTGTTTAATGATCTTAACTCATTGACTATGTGCATCTCCGGTTCTTATTCTTCCAACCTTCGTCTCACTTTTCTTGAGACACTCACTCTAAACAATTGTTCCGTTTGAATGAGAAATGGTTTCTATGGTTGAGCTTTTACTTTTTTGGTCTTTGATCTAATTCTTTCGATCTTTGTAGGACCCTTCATGCATTGAATGTCATATCTTCATGCATTTATGCATTTTGCATTTATTTTTATGCATTGCTTTTGTTTTGATTTTACTTTTTGTTTTAGTTTTGTGTAAGTAAAAATCCAAAACCATATAAAAAGTGAAAAATTCAAAAAGTTTGATCGTATATGTTTGAGCACATATCACATGTGAGTTTTGCCTTATACCTTTGTACAAATGGCTTTATGCACTTATATCTTTGTGGTAAAACTCTTGACATCTTTGCGTGATTGTTGTAGATCGATCTTCAAGCTTGTCATGAATGATTAGTTAATAGTCATGTTGGTTTTGATACATTCATAGACTCGTGGCTATATATCTTCCCACTCTTTTTATTTTTGCTTAAAGAGCTCAAGAAATGTAAATCTCAAAATGAAAAGAGATAATGAGCTGCAAAAGCCATTGCACATACTAGTATTTGACTAGGAAAAAGGGAAAGCAACTTTTATGAAAATGTATGATGCCCCAAAAAGCCAAAGGCTTGTTCATCAAATTGAAATATCAAAAATTTCAAGCATCGATCTCAAAATGAGATGTATTGATTCAAAAAGATCAAATGATATAATGTGTATAAAGTCAAATGAAAAGCTTCAAAATTATATAATTAAGTTTTATGGGAGGTCATATATGTTCATTTCTATAATTGTGATAGACCACTTGACTTTGTACTAGTTGTGTATGACTTGATTGAATTAATATTGAAGCTTCACTCTAGACTAAGGACTATTCCACATTTGATACACACACACAATACACATGCCTAATGTCCAATGAATGTTTTATTCATTTGTTAGATTGTACTTGTCTAAATATGATGTGTGTGTGCTTAACTATATATAAATCAAACCAAAAAGATTTTTGATCATTTTATATGTATTTGGAAGTGATTTTTATCACTTTTTGTGTTCATGTTTAGTGCTTACTTTATATTTCATTGATTAAACATGTTCTGTGTTGAAAAATAAGTGTTAAAATTTTTGGCTACTCATTCTGGCTACTTGCGCGAGTAGCGAGTTTTGACTACTTGTTTTGGCGACTTGCCCAGTCGTGAGCTCCAGTAGCAAGTTTACATAGAATGGTTTCACGACTCACTCGTGACTCGCTAGTTACAAAACGCCCAGAATCAGCTTTTTAGAGAGCATTTTTATGGGAAACTTGTTTTAAACCTCTCCCATCCTTTCTAAAAACCCTTCTTTCAATATTTTTACATCAAAACCCAACCAATTTGAATGGTTTTTCATTCTATTAACATCTCTAAGGTAATTTTAAACTCTTTTCATTGATTTGGATCATTGGATTATGTTTTGGTGAGTTTTGTGCTCTTGGTTGGGATTTTCATCATAGGAGTTGGGAAAACTTAGTTTTTTTTTGTCAAATTTTTGTATGGGATTGGTTTCTTTTGATGATTTGCTTTGGATGTTGGCCCTTTATGGCAAAAACAACATGTATTAGGGTGGATTTCATGATGTTCATGTATTGTTTCACATTGTTGTTTATAATGTGCACGTTAGGTGTTTGATAAAATGCCTCTTAGGCATTTTCTCGCTTGTTTGGACTCCGATAAGGACCAAACTTTGGGATTTCTCATGTTTCCTCATTAGGAACATGTTTGGTTCATTGGTTGTGTATTTAACACACCTTGCCCCACATGTGCATTTTCCATGCTTTCATCATGCATTGCACATAACCACCTCTTGCACACACCTTGCTACCCTTGTCATGCATTGGTCTATACCTTGTTTCTTCATCCTAGCATGTCATGTTTACTTTATGCTTTGTAGCATTTTGTTTTGTCTTTTGTTTGAGCTTCATTTTCTCATTCATCTCACACACCTCATGCATCATTCTCCTTGTTCATACATTCATCTTTTGCCTTCATTTCTCCTTGACCCTTTGTCTATTTCTCACAAAAAGGGGGAGAGTATACTCCAGAGTAGTATACCGAAGAGTTTTGTCATTTCTATATAACTCTTGTGTACATTCTTAAAGGGAGAAATTTTATTTCATGTGCATACTTGTAAGGGGGGAGATATTCCATGGGAGAAATGCATATACCAAGGGAGAGAAGACATTATGTTAATAAGAAAACTTTGTATTGTTTGTGTTTCTTTATATTTTTTTTCTTGTTTGCTTTATGGTGCTTTGAGTTATGTTTAGTATCTATGTTTTGCTGTTCTCATTGCTTCGTGTTTGTGTGTTGGACATACATACATCCTTATGCTATTATGCTTTATTGGTTGCATGTTTAGATGATCATTTGCTTTGCTAAATGATCATTATAGTCATTTCCATATAACTGTCATGTGTTTGATCAAATTGCTCATATGTTTCACAACATATTTACTTGATCGCTTTTTACTTGTTACATTATACTTGTCCTTTTATTACTTGCTTTATCTTGAGGGTCTAATGTGTTTTATGCAAGTGTTTCAAGTTACAAGTATATATGTTCCAAGTGCATCACAACTTCTCATCATTTTAAGGGGGAGAAACTTTAAACACTTTTAGTTTATATTGTGCATTTTCTTTTGTACCCATGCTTTGTAGCCTCGTACTTGTTGTTAAATGTTTTGCATTTTCTTTAAGTACATCACTCTTGTGCCATTTGTTGGATTTTATATCCTTAATGCAATTACCTTGTGTTGTTGCATTGGTTGAGTGTTGGACATGCAAATGATACTTTGCAATTGAGTTTATTACCTTGCATGTCCGGATGTTTATTCCTTATGTGAATGAGCATTGTGGTCACTATTTATAGTGATTGTTCCTTTTTGGTTTAGCCATGGTCTATTACTTTATTCCATTTTTCTTAATCACATTGTGCTTGCTCCATATGCATTGCAAGTTTTCTGCATACAATGATCATATTGTGTTTTTGTGTTTCAAGAGATACTTGTTCTTATGGTTCAAGAGCTTCACAGATTCTAGAGTTAGGTGTGAGTGAGTTTTGTTCAACTGTTCCCAAATCACGCGTTAAGTCCAGAGTTTGTTGTAGAGTTTTGTCACGGAATAGCCAAAAGGGGATATTGTAAGGTTGAATTTAATCAACCATTTTGTTGGCTTTATTCCGTGCCAAATTTGCTTGTATTTCAGCATATCCTATATTTAGGTGGGAATCATATAAAGGTAGTTTGTGAAAAAGTGTGAAGAAAAGCTCAAAAGTGTGCACTGAAATAGGGCATCGTGATTGGATCTCGCAACTAGCTCGCGGCTTGCAAGTCGCCAAAGCTGGCACATGCGTGAAACATGCAGGGGAGCTGAAGAGTTACGTCAGTTGTTGCACTACAGGACAAAAGTCCTAGGCTGGCCAGGCCGTTAGCTCACGGCTTGAACTCACGACTTAGTCCAGTCGCGAGGCCAAATCGCCAGACCACTCTGTTTGGGAAAAACTGACTCTTCGCATTCCAAACATACACTAGTATAAATACCTCTTATACCCATGAAATGTAGAGAGCTTCCAGAGAGAATTTTGAGAGAGAAACCCTAGAGAAAAACAAGATTAACTCATCCACAATCTTCATCCTTATTTCTCCAAATTCCTCTACTCTCACCCTCTCCATTGTTACATCCTTGAGAGGTACATTTAGCCAAGTCCTTTTCTCACCATACCCAATCTGTGAGAAGGTCATTTGGTACTTGGGAAGCAGTTAGGAAGGGACCAATTGATATTGGTTGATGCTATAGGCTATAGCGAAATCTAGTAAGTTAGAGAAGACAAAGGTTTGGCATAACCTCGTTGGAGCAAGAAGCTTGGAGAGTTTAGGTACAATGGGTAGATTAGGCTTAGAGGGTCTTCTACTGTTCATGTATCCCAACTTGATTCTCTAGTGGATTATTGACTGCTTGGAAGGCGGCGGAGAGGTTTTACGCCGAGAACTTCAGTTTCCTCTTCAATAACACATCACTGTGTTATCTTTGTGTTTGCATCTCTCTTCTCTTAATCTTTGCCATTTAATTTCTGATTTGAATGTGATTTTATTTGGTTTAGATTATGTTATCAATTCTACTTTAGCTTATTTACATTTTCTGCATGCACATTGTTTGTTAATAAGCTTGAATTGGTAATTTGTTATTTGGGGGTCTAAACGTTCAAGGTGCTTTACACACTATTTGAACATTCAAAATACAAGTTCAAACAAGTTTTTCATAAGAAAAGAAATTTTCCAATGCATGATGGGCTTGCATTATAAATGGGGCATATATTTTTGTGTTTGAATTCATTGATGAGACCATTTTCATAAGGTTAAATAGAGCACAAGATGTGGATAACCTTGCATAATTCATGAACAATCTATGCTTAAGCCCAAATGACGATGTGAAGGCGAGATGAGTGACTTGTAATTGGATTCAAAGCCCAAAGAAAAAAACAAAGAAAAAAACAAAGAAAAAGAAAGGAAGAATGTTGGGCTTGGATTCAAATGAGGAAAGATGAGAGAGTGAGATGTGTAAATGATGTAATTGGGCTTTTGTTGACACCCCATTTTGCAACCCGTATTTAACCTCATTTGGAGGGTAAAAGGGTAATTTCGCCTTGGGAATATGCATCTTGATTCTAGTCATTAGATCCTTAATCTCATTTCATCAAAATGATCTTGATGTTGTAACGATCAAATCAACTGGTCATAAGCCCTAATCGGACCACCAGATTGAAAGTTATCATCAAATCAAGTTTTAATGGCTGAGATGCACTATCACAAATTGAGTCCAACTATATGTGATTATGAACAATTGATTTCAATTGGTTATAAGTGTAATCAATTGGAGATCAATGATGTGTCATAATTTAATTGGTTAGGACTACATTTTATGGTGAGGTTGCATACACCTAATTAATTAGATAGTTAAACATTAATTATTCAATGAGTAATTTGTGTAATTATCTTTCAATTAGAGTAAATTTGGAACCAATTGATTCTGAAATGGGAGTGATTGGAGCCATTTAGTATTAATTGGGAGCTAATTTGGGACCTATTAATGTTAATTGTGCTGAAACCATTTTCTAACAAATGACCTCTGCTCACCATTTCATCAATATCTCTCAGAATATTTTGAATCTGTGAATGACGTTAATTTTCCCAGAAACTAGACATCCGGGGCTTCAATTTGAGCACAAGAACGAGACAATTCCGATCAGAATTGGATCAGATATGATTTTTCGAAGTTGGCTCTACAAGCTGTTACAGCAGCTACGGGAAAACCGAATTTTGGCTTGCTCCCCACTCCCACCAATCTCTCCATTTAATGCACCAGATTTTCCCCAAGGCTAAAATGAGGTCTAGGTTCATAATCCTTGTCAACCCTCATTAAATGGCATTCCATTCATATTCTCTCCACTACTACTATATAAACCCTCCCCCTCCTTCATTCCATGGCACCAAAAAATCCCCTCTCTTCTCCTCTCTTGAGTTCTAGTGAAGTTGAGTAGTCTTGTCATATCTTGGTCTTCCTGAGACTCAAGGTATTGAGGAGACTCACTCTTCCTCTCCTAACTCTTCTTTTCCTCCACCCTAGGACCTCCCTCAAGAGTCTCCTCTTCCACCATATGGATCTTGCATGAAGGTATAATCTCTTTCCCTAATTGTTTCTTGTGTTGCTATGATGAGAATTTAAGATTAAAGCATGATAATGATCATTTAAATTCCTTTGAATATGTTTGAATGTTCTTAGTTGTTCTAATATGTTCTTCACATGTTCTTGGTTGTTCATCACATGTTCATGCATATCACTAGTTTTAATCTTAAATCCATATCAAAAATATGAAAAACATGTTTGTTTAATAATTCTTTCAAATCCTTGACTCTAGGTTATCACCATCCACACACATTCACTAGAATTTATTTTTCAATCCAAATGTAATGCTCAATAAATTGAATTAGGGTTTATCACATGCACACACCCATCAAATTCAACATGCAAATTGATTGACATATTGGATGATATGATATGATTGTTGGCCACCATAGTCTAGAAGACCGGTTTCACCGGGCAAGTTGGGTGCCTAACACCTACCCACCTTGTAACATAGCCTCCGAACTTAGATCAAGGGTTAGTAGATCAAATGCTTATCCTTGTAATTTTCAATTTTTAGATTGTAACTAGGAAACAAAGCCATGTACTTTATCTTAGATTGTATCTAGGACCAAAGCCATGTAATTTTCCTATGATCAATGTAAATTCAAATTTCAAATTAATAAAATGAGGAATTTTTCAACTATGGTTTTCTTATTTTTCCAACAATTAAATAAGTGGCAACTCCATTGTAAAACCCTCAATCTAAAGGGGAAAATATAACTAGTCGAACCTCCATTTTGAGAGGCAACACACGACTCCACCCATTCACGTGGGTTTGGCCCAACATTTCATTAAAACGGGCCAGGGGCGCGGTCTCTCACAGCTTTAAGCATGGGGGAAAGCTTGAATTTTGAAAGATTGATGTAGCTCGTTCTATTTCTAAATCCAAGATAATGAAATGATGCAAGACTTAGAATACAAATGAGGCATACATATAGTCCTCAAGTTGACGCAAGCAAGGATAGTTGGTTAAGATGTTGGGTCCAAAACTTTAAGACATTGGGAGCAAATGTTTATATAATCAAATTCATTTTGAGGGATACTTAAGATAATCTCAAAGAACGTCCCTAATCTTGTCAAGATCTACTCGCTAAGGAAGATACCAAGAAGCAATGAAGAGTATGAATGAAAGTATCGACATCATGAACAAGACACTTATTTGCATAAAGAAGCTAATGAAGGATGTAAGCACTCAACTACAAAGGCTTGAAGGAATACATGGCCCACAAGTCAAGGATGTTTTTGGCAAGCCAAAAGAAAGAAAGAAGGCTATTGCCAATGACACCCACAGAATGAAAAGGGAATTTGATGACATTCACATTTTGTTGTCAAAGGCCCTTGAAATCCTATCTAAGAAGGGTTGCCTTAAGCTGCTTGAACCTACTCTTCTTCCAATTCCAATCCCAAACACTTGGAAAATGAATGAGTGTTGTGCTTTTCACTAAAAGCAAGGACACAAGACAGATTATTGCTTTAGATTAAAGCATGAGATTCAAGATTTGATTGATGATGTAGTGATTGCCAAGCCAAGATGCTAGAGATGAAGCAAGATCAAATGAAGGGAAGTGCCTAAGAGATTTGATCTATGCAAACACCTTTGCTAGAGGGTAAGCCATTTTAATTTTGTTAAGTCTTTTTCAATTGTCGTTTCTCCAATTTGTTAAGTTTATTCAAGTCTTTCCCTTGTTTTGTTGTTAAGTCTTTCCTTTGTTGTGTTGTCGAGGCTTTCCTTTTATCATGTTGAGTCGTAATCTTTTGAATTTTCAAGTCAATGTTGTTTCACTTTTAATAAAGATGGCCATTCAAATATAATGTGTATCATGTGATCTCTTTTTGCTATCTTTGAAATGAATGAATCCTTAAACCTAACACATTGGTTAATCCAAATAAGGAATCAAAAGATGAGATTGTCTTAGTTCATTCGATCATAAAGATTAAGCATGAAAATGAGAAAGAGGGTGAGAAATAGAGAAAAAAAAAAGACTTCGATCAGGTGAGAGAGTACATAAGAATGATAAGGATGAATGATGAGAGATTCCTTAAAGCACAAGACATTAGTGAGTTCAAAGATGGGAAAGAGAAATTGAATGAATGACTTGCTGTTTCACATGGATGAAACTACAATGATGAGAGCTTGATGAGATGAAAAGGATAACCTAGGTTTGGAAAGGCTAAGCAATCAAGGTTGAAGGGATGAGAGGCCATTTTTCTGCTACTCTTTTTACAATGTGAGATTATTTCCACTTGCTAACCCCGTTAAGCCTAGATAAATTCCTTCCTTATACATATGCCAATAGATTACCCCCTACACTAGGGGCATATTCTTAAGAGATGGTGATTTGAAAGGCTTACCCTTAACACTAGGGGCATACTGTAATATTGGAAAGGATCAACCCTATACTAGGGGCAAATTTTGTGGATGAATGATGGAGGGATGTGAGGATGATTTATAAGTGAAAAGATACCCCTTTTCCTAACAAGGAGCATGGAAAAAGAAAAAAGAGAAAAGCAAAGAACAGGAAAAAAGAAAAAGAAAAAGAAAAGGAAAGGAAGAGATAGAAGAAAACAAGAGAAGAAATGGAAATGAAAGTGAGAATCAAAATGGACAAGGAAAAATGAATGAAATAGAAGAAAACAATGCAAGCACGAAATGAGTAGTAATAATTGGCAATTAGGATACCCAAAGAATAAAATTGAATTTGAGCCTCGAATACCCTTCTTTTCTTAATCCTTAGAATCCTAGCCTCATTACGGTTCATAAAAAAGTCCTCTTTGATCAATTGAAATTGTTTAGCCCTACAAAATTTGGAAAGCCTAGCCTTAATTGTGAAAAGAAAAAAGAAAAAAAAGAAAAAAAAAATAAGAAAGGTCCGCAATGTTGAAAACCTAAAGAGACAGTCTAGGCAAAAGTTAGGGCACCTTGAAAAGAAGTGAAGAGGAGCAACAAGGAAAATGGTGAACGTACTCCAAGCTAGGGGCAAATCATGAATGGGAATGACAAAGGAATGAACATACAGGGGAATATGAGACTAGCTCCAAGCTAAAAACAGCCATGATGAAGGTAAAAGTAACCATACATGAAAGATGAGTTGATTTAGGAGAATGCAAGAAGAAAGATGTTAGAGAAATGAGGTGTGCATGTTAAAACGAGGACAATGATCGAGTTGATTAGAGATGATCAAATTTTAAATTCATATTGGGACTAATCAATGAAGATGGTAGGTGATTCATGCAAAACTAGTTCAAAGAGAATACACATTGGTGTGCAAAGTCATCTAGATATATGATCCCTTGTTTTTACCTCCTTTCTCTAATTTCTCCAAATTTTCTTCAAGGTCCTCTTTGTATTCAAATCATGTTATGCTTTACTATCTCTAAACTCTTGTTGTATTCAAAACATATTTGGTCTAGAGTCTCCTCCAACTTGTTATGTTCATAAATATTCATTGGTTTCAAAACTTGTATTGTGTTTAGAACTTCTTTGATCTAGAGTCTCTTGTAACTATCTTTGATCTTCGTCTAGAAGTGTTAGGAATTCTAGGGAATTGATGGTCATCCAAAGGCAAAAGGTGAATAAAAATAACAATGACGTGAATGAATGATGTGTTGAGTAAATATGTGCCCCATAAAAAGAAAAGAATGCAATAAACCCATGACCTAATCAACTCTTCTCTGCTAATGCTCTAAAGAGAAAATTCTTTTCTTAGAAGTCCAAAAAAAAAAGGGAAAGAAATTTTATAATATTAAAAAAAAAAAGTGAGATGTTGAAAATAAAGAAAAAAAGAAAAGAATGAAATATGAATATTCACAAAGAAAATGAGGAATTGGAAAATGAGAGAAGAAAAAGAAAGGATGGAGATAAAGATAAGAAGAGAGAGAATAAAAGAAAAGAAGATGGAAGAGAGAGAAAAAACAAAGGAAAAAAAAAAGATGAGTAGCAAGAAAGAAAAGATGAGAAGAGAAAAATAAATGATGAAAATGAAAAAAATGATGAAAAAAAAAGAGATGAAAAAAAATGAAAAGAAGATTAAGAGGAATGATGTGACTTGTTGTGATTGGTTCTGTCTTGATGTGTTTGGACCAAACCTAATGTAACTCACTGTGATTGGTTCTATCCTGATGTGTTTGGATCAAATTTGATGGGAAGTGTTGTGATTGGTTCTGTCCTGATGTGTTTGGATTAAACTTGATGTGACCCATTGTGCCTTGGTTCTGTCTTGATGCATTTAGACCAAACCTAATGTGATCTGTTGTGTTGATGTGACCCAATAGTTGTGAAAAATCTAAAAGATTCAAAAAATCTCAAAGTTCCAAAGAGGAGTTCAAAAGTTCAAGAAGGATTTGACTTAAGAAAAAAAAATTCATAGTTCGAAATAGACTTTCAAAAAAATTCAAGTGAGAGATTGGCACTTAAGAAGAAAGTCATGAATTTCTTAAGTTTAAGGAGAATTTCAAAAGAAAGATTTCAAGTTTCAAAAATTCAAGAGAGATTTCAAAAATGAAAGGAAGTTTGCTAAGATGAATGGATTTGAATGATGGATTTCTTAAGTGATTTTGATTTCCTTAAATAATGAATTTTTCTAGAGATAAATGATGTGTGTCTTGAATGATGATTTCCTTGATGTGTGATGATGAGTCTTTTGAGCTTTTTTATGATGATATGATGTTGCATAGGTGTGCTTATGATGTTGTGTTGATATGTTTATGATGTTGTGATGATAACATGATGTGTGATGTGCATTCTTTGGCTTAGGATAGTAGTCATTGATGTGTGTTGATGGTGTGTTGATGTGTTTTTTGGCTTAGGATAATGGTCATTCTTGGTGCGTTCATGATGTCGTGTTGATGTTGTGTTAATGATGTGTTGATATGTTTTTGGCTTAGGATAGTGGTCATTCTTGTTGTGAACATGATATGTTATTGATGTAATGATAACATGTTATGATGATGTGATGTGTTTTTGTTTTGGCTTGAGATAGTAGCCGCTTTTGTTTGTTTTCTCTTTTACCCAAGGTTCTAGATAACGGACCAAGGAGAATAGGGACCTGCAAAATCCAGGGATTCGATTTTGTACCCACACTCCATATTTGCTTGTTTGCTTGCATGTTTGCGTGTTTGTGCTCTGTGTGTGTGTGTGTGTGTGTGTGGACTTAAAGTTTATTAACCTACAAAATGGTTCGCCTCTTCAAGCTTTTGACTACACTTGCGGAGCAAGTATAGCCAAAAGAGGGGCATCTATAGACACCTCATTTTGTACCCGGTTAATAAACTTTACTCTTAGTCCCAATGATGATCTTGACATGTCTACAAAAGGTAATTGAAGTTATTTTGATAATTTGGAAGTAATCACAACTCAAAAGTGCTCAAATCGCTTTCAAAACGATGCTGAGAAATAACATTTACTCACTGTTTTGGCCATAACTATTGATCCACAGAAATTTTGAGTAAGACTTGTCTCATAGAAAGTTGACATCTTGGGCTTCAATTTAAATACAAATTTTGCCTAATTTGGGCTTAAATTGAGTGAGTTATGATTGTTTGAAGTTGGGCCAACCGGGCAATCCAATTTTCAGGGTTTTAAAACTTCATTTTAAAGGCTAAAAACATAATGCTTTGATGTGGGCCTGCCCATGGACCCTTGAGAACATCCAAAGTTAATTAAAAATTCTGAAAACCCTAATTTTAACTTATAAATACTCATCTTATGCCTCCAATCAAAACTATAGCTAGAGGGAGCCATTTTTTAGCCTCCATCTTCTCTAAAACCCTAATTCTCTTTTTTGAAACACACACACAACACCTTTGCACGTTTTTTACAAATTAAAAACCTCTCTTCAGTTAGTTCTAAGGCATAAATTATTTTCCCAATTTGATTTCTCAAAACCCTTTTCAAAACCAATCTTGTTTTTGAGTTATGATTACCAATAAACTATTGAAATCTTCTTTTACCTTGATATCTCATTGAATCTTGTTGTGTAGGCATTGAGGGGCGGGTTAAATATCAATCAAGTTTGTAGTCCATAGTAAGGAGAGTCCCTCTTCATGGCTTTTCCTTGATTTGGTTTTTTTACAATTTGTGTTTTTGTTGTTCTTAATTAATTTATATGTTATTCATTCATGCTTAGAAATATGTTTTGTTTTGTTTGATTTTATTTTGTTTTTTCTCATCATGTTTTGATTGGAAAGTTGATATGATTTGATATATTGATGAATATGTTTTGATTTGTTAAGTGTTTCTCTTATTTGTTGTTAGATCTAATGCATGTTTGGAAATAGATTTTGTTTTGTTTATCTTTGATATCTTTGTTGTTAGCTTAGGTTGTTTAGTCTGATATTAGAAGCATGCTAGGTTTGGTTTGATTGTTATTTTTTTGCTTTCTTTAAAAATATGTTTTCGGGCATATATGCATGTGCATACATATGTATGCGTATTCATACTCATGTATGCATATGCATATTCGTGCCCAGAAATGCAAATTTAAGGTTCTTGCAATTTTGATTGTTTTACATAGTTCTAAATCCTCTGTTTAAGTTTTGTTGAGTCTAATTTTCACATGTTTAGGCCTAGAGTTAGTAGAATAACATGTTTCACATGCTTTGATTGTTGAATTGATAATTAGGGTTTATATTTTTGTTTGAACCACATGAACATGCATATGAACATGAATATGCATTGATGCATAGGTGCTGTGGTGCTATAACGTAAGTGAAGTAAGTCATGCATAATTACATGAACATGCATTTGATTGTGATAAGCATGATATGGTTTATGAACATAATGAATATGTTTGGCTAATACCATGATGCTATGCTTGGATTTTTGGGATATGCTTGCATTTAATGCCTTGTTGATGCTACCATATTATGATACGCTTACTGTCCTGGATGAGATGAGATAGATGTATGCTTGGGCTATGATATGCCATGATAGATGAGTGAGTAGGTTTTGGGATGATTGATACCATGTTGATTGTTAGTTGTATGCTAGCGTGTGTGTGCATATAGATGCAATGTTGAATGTGCCTTTAATTGGGTTAAGACATAAAACACAATGATGGGAGGCCAACCTTAGGGTTGGGTGGTCTTGGGTGCCTAGCACCTTTCTATGAATGTACCTAAACTCTGAAACTATATCTCTAGTAGTAAGATCAATGGTCCTTCCTCGAAAGGATGATATATACATGGTTCCTAGACCATTGCAAAAACTAGGTGGCAACTACCCCTTATGTCCACACCTGCAGCATAGTGGGAGGCATAACTACATGTAGTTTAGTCATCAAATGCCTTCCCACCTCTTCATTTTACTCCAAAGGTTACCGAACGTTTCTTTTATTCTTATTCTTCTTCATCTTCCTTATCTCTTCACATTCTCTCTAACTCTTCAACTTCCATTTTCTCTCTACTAAAACCTCTGCCCTTTCTTCATTTCTTCATCTCTCACAATCTAAAACTCTCATTTTCTACAAACTCTCTCTCTTCTAGAATGGCACCTAAGACCATGACCAAGAAAACCTCCTACAAGATTTTTGGTGAAGTCTTCAATCTCACTCGCAAGGATGGAGCCTTGAGGCTAATAAAGTCTCCTCCACTAACGTTTAGGCCACAAAATCACCTTTTAGAGGGTGCACGAACTGGATCAGTAAGTTTTTCAACTTTTCTCATTTTCAACTTTTGCTTCTGATCTTCTATTTTAATCCATTTTTGGACTTATGAATTCTTGGGTTTTGTTGTGGGATTGGTCTAGACAAAATCCTAATGTCCTAGGAGGGCTAGGAACATGTTTAGGATGATTTTGATTCAAAGCATTCTGAAACTATTGAGGGAACCATTCTGTGTATGTTTATGCATTTGCATGCATGCACAGGTGGTCTTCATGTGTATGCATCTTTGTTCATCAGTTCATTACAGATGCATGCCTCAGCATGCATACGCATGTAGGTCCCTACATATGCATGTTGATACTCAAAAACCTCATTTTTTGCTAGTTTGATTTTTTTTTTTCTGCTTATTTTCTTTATCCAATCATGATTCTTATGCTCCTTTTCATCCTCTTTTGTAGGTCTTACCACCTTTCACGGGCAGGGGCTGTACTAGCCGTATTTCTTTATGGTATAGGGCCTTAACCAAGGATACACAGCCGGCTTCGAACTTGTCATTCTTCTACTTCCAGAGGGTTTTGCTAGTGGCATTCTGGTGTAGACACTAGTTGAAAGGTGGTGGGATACCACCTATACCTTTCACATCTCTGAGTAGAAGTTGACGATGACTCCCCATAACTTTCATCGAATGATGAGTCTGATATTCGATAGGCCTTTCATTAATCTGGAGGTTAAGTCTAGTATTTAGCTAGGCGTAGACCTACTAGGGCATAGGTACTTGAGTGATATTATCCACTACTTTGATCTAGAGGCAGACTACAAGCCTTGTTCTCAGGTGATGCTTGAAGATTGTGCTCGGATGGCTAGCGCATTCTTGTTGTATCTACTAGGGGTGTATCTCTTCGCCAATGGAGGGCAGAAAGTATCCTTAAGGTGGCTAGCTCTCTTCTGTGACTTTGAGCACGCTCAAGAGGCGAACTGGGGCCAAGCTTGCCTTGCCTACCTCTATTCGATCCTGGATACCTTAAGTCAAGGTACCCTACGTCAGCTGGTGGGAACTTGGATGCTCCTTAAGGTTAGACCCTTTTCTTTTCCTCATGTAGTTACACAAATTTTCTTCGTACTCTTGCAAACTGTATTTGTTCATATGTCATCTAGGTTTACAAAGCTACATTTCTTGCTCTTTGCAAATTGTATCCATGGTCTATCTTGCAAACTACAATATCTATCTTGCAAACTGTATCTCTATCTTGCAAACTGTCATTTTTCAAACTGTCATCTTGCTCTTTTCTTTGCAACGTTGGGCCTTAAACTATGGCCTCGTTGCCCGTGGTAAAGTTATGGGCCTGAAGAACTTCCCCTTAGTCTGAGCTTATCTCAACAACCTTTCCTCTGAAGATTTGAGTAGAATTCTTCTTTCCTAGCTATCATTGCATGTTTCAAAGGTTTTCTCTTTAACCATGAATGCTTTTCTTAGGTGGGTGTTCCTCCCATTATTAAGTTTGGAGGCGACTGCCATCATCTCTTGGAAGGTGCTGGTCCGAGTGTTCTTTACTTGGCTAAGAGAGCTTCTTGTTAGCTAGCAAGTGTGGACACGCCTTAGGTTCTGATGGATCCTCTTCCGTTCATACTGGCCCTGCTCTCGATGACTGATGCCGAGTATCAGCTATGGAGGAATGGCATCCCCTATGCTAAACGGCTCATAAGTGATCTTGACTATGAGGAGTTCAACGAGACTCGCCTAATGCCCTCCTTTCCTATTGGAGAATGTATCCTCTCTCTTTCATCTTTCTTTTCTCATTATCTTGCATATGTTGCAGGTGATGATGCTCAAATGTGGTGATTATATCGGGAAATGGTTGGTCCTACCGCGGGTCAGTCTACACTTATGGTCCAAATGGATTTACTCGAGAGTGTCCTGTGGGACGTAACCCGAATGTCATGGGTTATCCCTTCCCTCCAAGTACACGAGTAGTGAATTCTCTTTATCCTTGTCCTCCGTCCCTTTCTTTCTTTCCTTTTCTCTCTCTCTCTCTCTCTCTCTCCTTTTTTTGCATCCTTCAGGCTTATCTTAACATTATCTTCTTTTCAAATCTAGCCCATTATGCCGGAGCATAAGGAGCTCGTTTGGCTTGCTGGGAACCTCAAGTTGGAGGTGACCGAGTATTCTAGGCAAATCTATAGGCCAGGAGGGTATACCCACTTGGGTGATGATGATGATGATGGCGATGACCCTGAGACGACTCCGAGCTATCGGCTGAGGAAGAGGCACTACTAATGATGACTTTGTATTTCACACATATAGACACAGACAGACACAGTATAACATATTTCTAGTTTTCTTTTCTTTTTAGCATATATATATATATCTTCCACACTTTTGATTTTATTTGAGACATTGGGTTATATTTTAAGAACACCTTTATGTTTCCTGCTTTTATTTTAGGTCATTTACTTATTCTGCTACTCATGGGAACTTTGGATATGTATGTATTTTATTCCATCTTGCTATTCCTTTTCTTTTTCTCTTTGATACGTGAAAATCTAAGCATGAATCTACCTTGAGTAATCCCTAAGGCCATAGGAGTCATCAGAGAAGCCTTGGTAAGGAAATCACACTCCAAATGGGAAAGGTAATTTGAAACCCTAATAAGCCTGTGCATGCATACGCACACATGCACATATAGGCGTTGACCACTAGTACGCATCTAAGACCTTGCGCATGCATGCCGCCAAACAAAAAAACCCTAGCCAACTTCTTTCACTATAAAATAGTCATGGGAGGCTTCCAAACCTTCATAAAATGTGGTTTAATCCCAGGAAACATTCTGCAAGATTCCCAATGGTAGAATTCACTCCATTGGAGGTCTCGATGTGGATTAACAAGCTTAATCTCAACTTCAAAGACACTTTCATCCCTCTTAGTTTTTCTTGTATTTCTATCTTCCATCAAATCAAAGTGAATGAGCCTCTTATGTGTGCTGCCACTGAATTTTAGATCCCTACCCAGCATTTCTTTCAATTCAATGGCGTGGAATTATGCCCTACTCTTGAAGAATTCGGTGCAATCATGGGTGAGCACAACTTCAGTGCTATCATTCTTCCTACTCTCAAAGAAGATCTTTCTAACTTAGCTCATCAACTCTAAAGGGTTCCTCTAGCCATGGCCAAGAGATGGTGCAAATCTAAAAAATTGAATGCCTTCATGGTTTTCAAGTATTTCTCTAGATGGATGCCCCTTTGGCCAAAGCAAAGTGTTCTTATCGTCTCAACATTTTTTGCCTTTGTATTCTTGCAAGGTTCTTCTTGATGCATGAAACACCTCGTCTGGATCCTAGAATTCTTCATGTGGTCAAGAATATAAGGAGCGGGAGTCCAATAGCCATCTTCTTGGCTGAAACCCTCAATGGTTTGGATGCTATTCGTAGGGAGGAAGCAACATTCTTTGTAGGAGTCCCTTTCTTTTTTAGGTATGATCCCTAATTTTTGCCTAGGTCCTCAACCTAGCGGGATTCCCCTAATTTTTGCATGGATTTCCTTTTAGTTTTCAACCTATTGAGGCTCCTTATATCAGCTTTGAATATTTCTCTCTTTTTCTTTTTATCTTTCCTTTTTCCCCTCAACACTTATGCTTTCTTTTTCTCTCCCTCAGATATGGCTATATGAGAAGCTTAAATTGCTTTATCCTCCCATTGTTTCTCTTAGTCGATATCAACCAAAGTACTATCGTGATCGCAAGCTCAAAGATAAAGAGATGGATCCCACCAAACTTACTGAACTCTTGAAGTGTCTTACTTCCTTAGATGTCTAATAGGTGGTAGAATGGTGGCGCATCGAGACTTTGTCTAGCTATGGCTTTAAGGAAAACTATATACCATTGGTTAGGCTTCGCTGCTGTTCATATTATCCTACATGTCGCATCACATGAAAATTTGGTGACCATCAAGGGGTACCTTGTGGCAACGGTTCTTTTCGTTCCTTAGCATTCACTGAGAAAATGCTAGGTAGAATTCATGAGAGTTGGCCGCAAAGGGTGATGAATAGGGACATCAATTTTCCACAATTTCCCCATCCAACTTTGGGATACAAGGATTAGTTATCCACTGATATGAGAGTAGTCCATAAGGAAGAGAATGATCATAAGAAATCCAACAACAGGAAGAAGACTAAGTGACTACAATGATATGTCCCAAATTTTACTTTTCCGCAGTTTATGATTCCGTGTCTTTTCATTTGAATTAATAAATGATTGGAATGTTCCAAATCCCCTATGAAAATAATTTATCATCTTTTAATTTGAGCAATGAGAGAATCTATCATTTTATTATCTTTGCTTATTGTCCTTATTTTTCTTTTCTTTTCTTTTCTTTTCTTTTTTCTTTTCTTTTTTCTGTGCCATGTAATTTTTGCCCATGACATCCTTGTGGGAATTTTTGCCATGCCCATGGTCTTTCCCCCTATCTTTTGCCTAGATCACTCTTTCGGGTTTTCAACCTAGTGGGTTTTCTTTGCCCGAAATTTTGCCTAGGCCTCCCTTTCAGTTTTTCAACTTAGCAAGCTTTTCCTTTCAAACGTTATATTTCCAAAGCCTATCGATGTTGATTGGACGAAGCATCTCTTCTCCATTTAAATCCGTAATTCTAGTAGCACCTCCTGATATGATCTTCTTGATAACAAGAGGCCCATACCATCTTGGCTTCATCTTTCCTCTTGGATCAAAAGTTTCATCTCTAAGCACTTTTAAGACTAGATCTCCTTCTTTAAGGTTTCTAGCTTTCACCTTCTTGTTAAATGCTCTAGCAATTCTGTTTTGGTAACCCTATGTAAGGTATTGTGCCTTCATCCTCTTTTCATCTATCAAGGCTAACTGTTCATATATTTCTCTCATCCAATCCTCTTCTAGGACCTTGGTCTCCACCAATACTCTAACAGATTGTATCTCCACTTCAATGGGAAGCACCTTTTCATTCCTGTAAACCAAAAAGTAAGGGATTTCCCTAGTTGATGCACGGATAGAAGTTCTATAACCCCAAAAAGCAAAAGGAAGCTTCTTGGCCCAATCCTTATATGTCACTACCATCTTGGCTAGGATGTTCTTGATATTCTTCTTGGCTGCTTCTACGGCCCCATTGGTTTGTGGTCAATATGGTGAAGACTTGTGATGCTCAATGACGTACAACTCCATAATCCTTAGGACTTCCCCCTCAAAGTGGGAACCATTGTCAGAGATGATCTCTTGTGATACTCCAACTGGCAAATGATGTTGTTCTCTATGAAACGGGCTACAAGTTTGGCCTTCAATATGGAATAGGAAGTAGTCTTTACCCATTTGGTGAAGTAATCAATTGCAACTAGGATGTACTCATGCCCATTCTAGGCTTTAGGATCTATTCTTCCAATCATATCTATTTCCTATACTGAGAAAAGCCATTGAGAGATCATGCTGTATAGCTCATTAGCTGACATATGGTTCAAGTAAGCATGGGTTTGGCAATCATGGCAACTCTTCACAAAGTCAATGCAATCGATTTCTATCATATTCCAGTGGTACCCTATCCTCAAGATCTTTTTGCCAACATCCTCCCATTCATGTGAGGACCACAAATTCCTTGGTGGACTTCTTCCATGACCCTTTTTGCTTTTTCTTTCTTTAACAACGAAGGTGTATCCCATCATGGTATCTCCTACAAAGTTGGCCTCCACATAGAATATACTGCATTGCCATCATCCTAACCGAATGACGCTCCTTCTAATTAGCTCCATCAAGATAAATTCCTAATTCTAGAAACTTTACGATGTCATGATACCAATGAACTCCTTCCTCTTCTATGGCCAAGATTGTCAACTCTATTTTCTCTTTGTATAACAACTAATAACTTTGCTCGATTTTATATGGGTCGTGTCCATACTCCTCCAAGTATTTCAACCATAGAAGCCAAGGTGGCCAAAGCATCTGCATACTAATTCTGAGCTCTAGGGATGATGGTGTATTTGGTTCCATCAAAAGTTTTTGCCAACTCCTCCAAGTATTATTGGTAAGGTTTTAGTTATTCTTCCTTTACCTTCCACAACTTTTATGCTTATGCTATGACCAAAGTCGAGTCTCCAAAGACTTCAGCTTCCTTTATACTTAGCTCTCATAGGGCTTCCATTCCGACAATATAAGCTTCATATTCTGCCATATTGTTGGTTGCTTCGAAGTTCAACTTAACAGCCAAAGGCACATGAGATCCATCGGGGGTAATCAAGAGCACTGCTATCCAATTTCCATATTGGTTTACGGTTCAATCAAAATACATCTTCCATGCCCGTAGTTCAATATCCAAAATGTCCTCATCTGGGAAATATTCTCTACCCCTTTCTCCTTCTATAGGATTCTCAGCGCAAAAGTCTGACATGACACTTCCCTTGATGGTCTTCTAGCCATATTCTTCAAATCAAATTCTGCCAACAGGATCAACCATCTTAATAGCCTTCCACTCAAGGTAGGATTTTCGAATAAGTATTTCAACGGGTCCATCCTAGCAACTATCCATACTTGGAATGGTAGAATGATATGTCTTAATTTCTACACAGTCCACACAAGAGCAAAGCATGACTTGGAATTATGTGACCTCCTCTATCCTTGGATTTCACAATCATAACATCAATGTATACTTCTACCTCATCGTGTATTAAGTCATGCAATAAGGCTTTGGCCATCCTTTGGTAGGTTGCTCCCACATTCTTGAGCCCAAATGGCATCACCGTGTAATAATAGATCCCCCATTTAGTGGTGAAAGTAGTCTTGGTCATGTCCTTAGGAGCAATTTTGATTTGGTTATATCCTAAGAAACCATCCATGAAAGAAATCAAGGCATTACTAGCGGTATTATCTACCAACACATCTATGTGAGGTAAAGGGAAGTCATCCTTAGGGTAGGCCTTGTTTAGGTCCCTAAAGTCCACGCATATCCTCACTTTCCCATTCTTCTTGGGTATAGGCACAACATTGGCTATCCATTTGGCTTGGTGTACAGGTCTAATGAACCCTACTTTCAACTGCTGCTGAGAAGCCATTTAGTTCTTATGCATCACAATTTCTGCTTGATGGGTACCATGTGAGAATGTGTATTAATGTGATGCTATGCTATCTCAAGATCAATGTCGACCATATCTTAGCAAGACCATGCTAACACTTCTTGGAATTTAGTGAGAAGTTCTTTGAGATCTTTTCTTTCTTGTTCATTTAGAGTTAAGCCAATTTTAATTAAGCATGGATTCTCATCATTGTCCAAATTAAGAGTTTCAAAAGTTGGTTCCATAGGTTAAATTTTCATTTCCAATTTTTTATTAATTTCATTTTCAAATTCATTTAAGTGTAGAATTTCAATATTATGGGATATATCAAAATAAGCCAAATCAGAATTCATCTTATTAAAAATGTTAAGAAGTACATTAAAACTTGCATTACAAGACATCTTTCCCATGCTATTAGAAAACCCAACCCAAGTCCAATTGCTAAGTTGCCCATTAGTAAGCATGATGAATTCTGTCTTTCCTTCCTTTAGGTGCCCTTGGCGTCTTCTTCACTTTCTCCTTCGAACAGAGTCTTTAGCTCCATGGACCAATCCCTTTCTTCCCATGGCTTCCATGTGTGCAGTTGCTCAGATTACTCATCAGGGCCCTCTTCTTGATTGGAAAAGGTGCAATCTTCCTCTTTAACGACCAATCAAGCTCAATAATAGTGTAGTAGTTTATGTGGCTAAACTTGTCATCATCTTCTTCCTCATCATCCTCATCTTCATCTTGGGCCAAGACGAAGTACCATTTAGTGTTGGGAGGTGGGGCAGTGTCTTGTTCAATCAAAATGCGAGAAGGGATGACTTGGGTTGTTACAACCGTCAAGGTCCAATTTGGCCAATCATGATCTTCCTAAGATCCACGCTTCCTATTTCAGAAAAGCCATTGACATGAGCCCTTGTAAAGGTCCATGGCCCAGGGATATGCTTTAGTATAGGGAAAAGCAAGCGGGCCATTCCTTCAATTATCATATGGTTAACCTCCTCTTGACTCGTGTGGTTAGACAACGTGGCACATGGGAAATCTAGAAGAAGCCACCAAAAGTATGAAGGAATGTCACCTAACAAAAGCTTCTTTTATTTAGATGTTCTTAGAAAGTCTTTTAGTTCATTTTAATTTAGGCCCAATTACAAAATCACTCCCTTTCCTCTCATGAACTTTCCCCCTTGTTTCATATGGGCTTGGTCCATTTACAGTAAAGCTTTCAACTTACTCTCATGGGCTTTCATTAGAACCTGCTTATGGATTTTCAACCCTTTGTCTCAAATATAGGCCAATAATGTATTCATCACCTTCGAGCTCTTCTTTTCTTATATTCATTATCATAATTCTTTTTGAAGTAGCCTTCTAGCTAGAATATATTGTGGCCTTCCTCTCAAAGCCCATGAATCTCTCATCATTTTTAGCCTTGGCATGCAATAAAGAGGCCCAAGATTAGGGAGATTCGTATTGACTTTGAAGGATCTTGGATGCTAGGTCCATAGCATACCTGTTACCTTAAACTCATATAGACTCTACATTTTGTACCCCTTACAGCTCGGGCCCCCTTTCTCCAATGATGCTCAAACTCTAAGGCCCAAGACTAGTTTAGAGCCCAATTAGATATCAAATTGACTTAAGAAGTGTTAAAATGGAAAATATAACTTTTTAAATGAGAAAAAATCTATTTTTGGAAATAAATGACCAAAGTGGCCCTCAACCCATATACGTGGGCAGCGGCCTGCATACATGGGCCAAAGCATGCGTAAGCAGGCACATTCCTGCGTACGTAGCTAGGGTTTCAGAAACATGGATAAGATAAGTTTTTTGCAATAATGGCTGAGGTTTGGAATGAATTCCACATCGTCTAGAAGCCATTCCAAACCCCATTTTTTCCACTATATAAAGCCTTATATGGTACATTTTCAAAACATACACAAAAATCTCATGGGAAGAACCTAAGATTCACTAGAAAATAATGAGTCAAAAGGGAGTTTTTCACAAAACACCCTTAAGTCAATTTTATTTAATTGAGACATTTTCTGGACCCAATGCTCTAAGTTTAAGATTACTAATCACGTGTTTATTGACTGTGATAGATTTAACCGAGGGGAACAGTCAAAATCAAAGCTTGGGAAGTCCTTTTGAGGTATCAAGCTTCAACCCTTTCTTTTTTATTTTATGTCTTTCTTTTCTGTTTTAATCTTGCTTTTTTGCTTAGTTTATGTTTATACATGTTTTCTTAGGTTAGTTTCATAGTTCTTTTTATGTTTTGAGCATGTTTGGTTGTTAGAATTAGGGCTTTTTGTTCATGCTCTATTTTTAGCTTCATGTTTTTGGGTTTGGGTTCTTGAACAAGTCCCACGCACGCATGTCATAAGCATGCGCACACAGGTTAAATCCTTAGGTCTCTATCTTATATGCTTGCTTGTCTTCAAAATGCTTAGATTAGGGTTTTATGTTTGTTTAATGACATGAACATGGATTCACATGCCCATTCAAGATGCCATAGGTGCTATGTTGCTGAAAGGTAAGTGAAGATAAGCCATGCATGGATATAACATGCATGTGATGGTGTATTTTGTTGAATGCCTTGCTTTGTGTCTTTCAATGCCAATTATATGCTTTACATGACCTTATGATTGCCATGATATGCTTGCTGCCATGTTTGGTTTACTGCCTTGCCTTGAGATGTACAATTGGGTGTTCATATGTTAGATGTATGTTAAGGTTCTTAAGCGTGTTTGGATTAGGCTTTCTTTTGTTTTAGGTTGATATATATGTTGTTTTGGGATAAAGATGCCATGATTGTATGTTAGATTCATGTTAGTGTGTGTGTGTGTGTGTGTGTATGTGTGTGTGTGATTTTAGAATGCAAGTGTTGAAACCGTTCCCCAATGATGTTGGAATTTTAAGGCCCAGGGTTAGTTTAGGGTCCAATCATATTGAAATTGACTTAAGAAAAGTATTTTTGGAAAACATAACTCTTTTTATGAATTAAATAAGCTATTTTTAGAAAATAAATACCACGAAAATCCTAGGGCATGCATACGCATACATGCATATGCGCACGCATGCTCAAGCTCTGCGTACGCATACACGGGCATGCATACGCATGTTAAGGTTCCAGAAATTATAAAAGGAAAGTTTTCTACATTCAAGCTTGGTTTTAAGATGAATCCCACATTGTCTGGAAGCTGTTCCAAACCCACATTTTTGAACTATAAAAAGCCATACATGGTACCTTTTCAAGACACGAAGAAAATCCTAAGGGAAAACACAAAATTCACTAGAAATAATGAATCAAAGAAGGAGTTTTTTAGAAAACATCCTCAAGTAAATATTTTTTGATTGAGGCCTTTTCTGGCCTTAATCTTCGAGTTTAAGCTTACTAATCACTTCTTTTGTTTGATTGTGAATAGACTGACTAAAGGGAACTGTTAAAATCAAGCTAAGGAGCTTTATGTTTTGAGGTATAGGTTCTAGTCTCTTCTTTTCCTTTTCTTTGTTTTAAATTGCATTTCTTTTGTTCGGTTTGTTTGTTTATGCTATAACATATCTACTTAGCTTAGGTTTTCTTTGCTCTATTGTTTCATGCATGTTAGGTTGTTAGATTAAACTTCTATTCTGCTGCATTTTATGTTTTCTAGGTTAGGGTTTTAAGGTATGTATGTGTACGCATGCTTTCTGCATGCACACACATACTCAAAGAATGCATATGCATACAACTAGGCTGCGCATGCAGCCTTATGTACTTGCACGCATACTCATGCCTAGAAACCCTAATTAGATCCTTTTTTGCTTCTGCTTCTTTATTCCTCTTATATCATGCCTCTGCTTCAATTTATCATGTGCATATGAGTCCTTGCCTCCACGTTTTGTTTGGTGTTTGTCCTTTAAATGTTAGATTAGGGTTTCTTTCTATTTCTTGCTTTGATATGCCATGAACATGCATAGGATATGACCATGCATTGATGCATAGATGCTATGGTGCAGTAAGGTAAGTCATGCATTCATATGAACATGCTTTTGCTTAAGATAGGATCTTGATCTTACTTTGATGAATAAGAATGATACTTGTAAATGCTTCGCCTTAGATATGATAACATATTCATTTGATCTTAACATGCCTATATTTCTACTTTGCTGTCTTGGATATGATGTGATGAGGTGTATGATAGGTGCGTGCTAGGGTTTGAGATGTGATGAGATGAATGATAGTGTATGTTAGGGTTTGGGATGATATGATGCCATGTTGATTGCTAGATGTATGTTAGTGTGTGTGTGAGCCTAAAATGACAATATTGAATGTGTCTTTAATGAGATTAAAGACACAATGAGTGGAATCCGACCCATGGGTTGGGTGGGGATAGGTGCCTAACACCCACAGTGGCAAATCTGCTAGGGATAGAGAGTTTGATTCCAATGTGTCTTTTTTCTTAATCTTTATAAAGGCTTATTCAATATTAGTTTGCACACACTTCACTTGGTTTTTTTGTCCCTTTCACCCCGGTTGGTGATGAGTGGGAAGATGAGTACTCTCCATTCAAGCCAAAGTCTTCTGGAGTTCATCCCACCAACTCACAATCTATGCCATTGCCTATAATGGGCTTTGAGTACGTTAATGGTTTGCCACCAATCCACTACGGTCCATTTAGGCCCAAGGTTGGTATCATGACCCACCTAGTTATGAGTGGCCTACTAATCTATCCTTTTAGCTCTAGGAAGCCTACCCACACTTAGAGAGATCCTAGATCCTATCAATAAAAGGGTACCGCTTATATCTCTTGTTTGTTCAACCATAAATTTTGTGTTCACCTAATTCTAAAGGAAAAATAAAAGATGTAAAAATTTTAAGGATGACCCAAAAGTTATGGCATACCCTAACACGTAGGGATAAAAGAAAAGAAGTCTCACATATAAGAGGCTTATCCCAAAATCTGAAGGTATATCTTAACTTGAAAGGTTCATAAAACCATAGCTTAGTTGCAATCATAAGCCCAAATCAAAGGCCTCCTGAAAAGGAGAACCTTGGGCCTAAGGTAACAAATATGTTATGGACTTAGCATCCAACATCTTACAAAGCCAAAATGAAATTCCCTAATCTTGGGCCTCCTTGTTACAAGCCAAGGCCCAGATAAAAAATTCATGAACTTTGAAAGGAAGGCTACAATATATTCTAGCTATAGCACTACTTCAAAAAAAAAAAAATGGAAAAAGGAAGAGCCCAAGGGTGATGGATACATTGTAAGCCCATATTTGAGACAAACGGTTGAAAATCTCTAAGCATGTTCTAATGAAAGCTTACGAGAGTAAGATGAGAGCTTTATTGTAAATGGACTAAAGCTCAATGAAACAAGGGGCAAGGTTCTTGAAAGGAAAGGGATTGATTTTGTAATTGGGCCTTCATTAAAATGTGATAAGCTAAGAATGTATTGACCCCTTGTGATATATTAATTGATTAATTAGCCAAGTTTATTAATTAATCAAATTAACATGCAAAGCGCGTGGTAGCACAAACAAATCTACCAATTTTCTAAAGTACGCGGCAAAAAATAAATTGACACGGTGATTTGTTTATAAATAGGGAAAACCTACATGGCAAAAACCCCACCGGGTAATTTTAAGGTCACCACTCCTGAGAATCTACTATTTTCAAAACAAGCGGTAACAAGTAAAGGAATCCCAATACCTTATACCAACCTACAGTTGAACCCTTACTCCAATACCCAATTAGACTTATTCTGTAGTGACAATCTCTCCTTTTCAATGCACGACTCCAAGTATGGGACTAACTAATGGATGTGGATCCTAATACACGACTTAATCACCAACTTGAGAAGGATGTTGGCTGCAAAGTTCTTTAGTTCATCAGACGATGAAAATCAAGAAGCTCCTTGGTCACAAACCCCTACGGTGTACAAACACAACTTCTTCAAGAGAAAGATGAACTAGGGAAAATTTTGTCTCTGGTCACAATTTGCATGAACAAGACTTTGCACTACACTTGTGCAATTGTGTGTAACCTTTGACGACCCTCAAAATAATCCTTATATATGTTTAGGGTAATGAGAAAAGAAAGCCTAAACACATACTCACGGATTGGATGAAAATCAAAAAAGAAAATATGTTTTTCATAAATCTCAATAGATACCCTATCTGTCGAGCAGCTGTCGAACTTCGGGCTGAAACAGCTCTTTTAAACCTCAATAAATACTAACTGTTGAGCTTTAATGAACAGCACTTCTTCACTTGATTCTTGGACAGACTTGTATGGCTTTAACACTTGAACTTGAAACCTTATTTCTTGAAGCATTAAACACATCCTAGATCTACCCAATTACAAGTAAAGTGTGTTTTATCAAAGGATTAGCCAATTACATAAAATAGAGACATATGTTCCTAACATTGAATCACATATGTCCTAAAAATCTCCCCATTTGACAATCTGTGACAAAACCACAACAAACAAATGAACATATGAGAGAAGTCATAAATCACTCAACTCATACTCATTTGTTAAGTATAGTAAAATCTATCCTAACACAAACTCTTAAAAAATTTTGCAAGAAGAGAGTTCATGGCAAGTAAACTTTGACAATCTATATTTCTGAAACACTTTAAACAAAACTCATCAAAGCATCTTAGCATGAAACAGAAATAATAGATTACATACATTTTATAAGAAGCATGTGCATAAAGAAAGAAAAGGAATAACACATTTAAAGATAGGTGAAAGAACTGTAATAACAACCTCAAATGTATATATATCAACAAGTACAAGATTTGCTATCAAAACATGATCACAAGATCCAAGGTACATGAAAAATGTATCTAAAATAGAGAGAAAAGAAAAAGATACATAAATTCCTCACTACATCCCTCAAAATATGAACACTCCCCCAACAAAAATCTCCTATACTAACCCTCCCCCTATGAGTATGACTACTCTCATATCCAAAACTACTCCCCCTTTTTGTCACGAGTGACAAAGGGTAAGTATATCAAGTAGACATCCCATCAGCACTGGAAGAGCTAGCACCATCATCCTCAATAGCATCACCATCATCGTCCTCATCCTTAGAAGCCTCTAGAGTAGGAGGAAGAGAAGCAACGAAGCCACCCATGACAACCTGTCGTCATGCAATACGACCAACATGGGTGTTCACCTAACACAACTCATCGCTGAGAGTGTCAAGGCAAGCATCCATGAGCACAAGCTATGCCATGATGTCCTCGACAGTCACTATGCCCAAAAAAGAAGAGGGAACAGATGTGGATAGAGCTGTAGAAGCTGGAGGAATCGCCGTCTCGAACCGCCTCAAACGTAGCTGTGCCTCTCTCCGTTTAGCGGTAGCAGCGTATGTGGCACACATGACATGGAAATGGTCAGAAACGGGAAAGGGGATAGAAAAGTGGCGTAGAATCCTCGTGATAGCTGAAGGGAAGATGAGCTTATCACAGGTCACCGTATCCCTATATACATCTATAAAGGAAAGAATGAAATGAAAGGAAAAATCTATAGTAAGATGCTCTAAAAGGGAAAGCAAAAATTGAGCACGGGGCTCTGTAATGGAGTTATAATGAGATAAAGGATGCAAAACAAAAGTCATAACCATGTTAATGAACCTAGGACCTTTAGCAAAGGCTGAACAATGAGTGAACTGATGATCACCCCAATCAGAAGGACGCTCACAAAAAGCAGACATAAGCTCGTCTTTAGACGTAGTCTTAAGACGATCACAGCTAGGGTAGTCAAGATGCGCTACCCTTGGGACATAGAGCACCTCAAATACAATATCCAGTGTGACCACAATATGCGTACCTCGAATACGAGTGACAAAGAAAGGTACTGAATAATCAAATCCATGCATGTTGGAGTAGAACTCTTGTATGATCATGGATAGACAAGTGACCGAGACGTCACACAGTGACTCCCAACCCCTACTGTGAATGACAATGGGTAGGTCAGTGTTGAAGAAGTCTGACAAAATGACTTGGCATTCCAAATGAATGCCTCGTCTAGAAAAGTTCTCTGAAAAGTCCTGTCGGGCTTTATCATCACAGAACCGAACATGAGAGGGAGTAGGATCAGAAGAAGAGGATGCCAGGGAACAAAGAGGGTTCTGAGATGAAGTAGATTTTCATTTAGGTGCCATAGAGCAACTAACCGAAAGAAGAATATAGGGAGAAAGAGAGACACACAGAAAAGCACCAATCACAATCAATATATAAGAATATAGAGAATGTAAGGTATGTATGCATGAAAATGCATGTGCATGTGATATGCAATAGCAAAAACATCATGGGCCTGACCCAATCCAATCCTACCAGCACACAATTATTTCAACAAAGTAAACACACATCTAAAATGCATGAAACATTGTTATAATGCAAATGTGATGCAATGCATGATGATTTAAAGCCATTTTCACAAAGCCCATCCTAAAACTTTCACAAAAACTCCATCAATTTTGAAAAACCCCAATATTTTTCAAAAATCCCAAAAAGTTAGGTCAAATGCATGAAGAATGAGTGAAAAGGATCATACCAAATGAAAGAAGATGATCTTTAGGCCGAAAAACTCTTAGGAACGAAGTTTGAAGTGAGAGAGAGAGGTTTTGGGAGGTGAAGAGTCAACAAGAGTCGAGAGAGATTGAGAGAAATGAATCCTGAAATCGCGCGGATCCTATATATAGAACCTCTTAAATCTCGACAGATCGAGAGGTGTCGAGGTTTAAACTTCGACAGATGCATCTATCGAGCAACTATCCAGAGGTGTCCACGGCAAAAAGGGATCGATGGATCGAGGAGCTATCAAGATTGTGATAAAAAGAAGCCGAAGAGCTCGATAGATAGCCTAGCTATCGAGAGGTGTCGAGGAGCTATCGAGATTGCTAGAAAACAGTTTTTCAAGAAAAGGAAAACACAGACATGAATGCAATCAAACATGCAACTCAACCAAGAATCCAAACAACATTTTAATCTCTCAAAAGCATCTCTCAATAAGAAAAATGCTAAGCACATAGATCCTAAAACACACACACACACACACACTAAACAAGTCTAACCAATTTTATATTTCAAAAATAAGTTAAGACAGTTTAGTGAGCATACATTGTACTTGCACATGTATCAAAAGTAGTAAAGAATATTGCGTGTTGTGTGTGAAAAACATCGCAAGATTGCATAAGTTTTTACATGTTATGATGATTTAAGATATGAGAAAATCACTTTAACTCACACACAATCATAACTGTTTGATGGGGACTATCACCTTCGAGGTACATCCTATAACTCTCACATCTCCTAGAATACACGCTTGCTATCATATATAAAGCATTTTGATCTTTTTGCTTTTATTTTTCTTTGCATATTTTTCTTTTAAGCAAACCATGCATGGGCATATATGAGATTGAAAAGAAATACCCAATGATGTTAAGGATTTGACATTCCATTTTTGCTATGCCGAAGCATACAAATGTCATTTCATTATTGGCGGGCAACAGTGGTGAGATGGTTATTTATGCCTTTCTCTTAGCATATTCTAGTCCTTCTCGTCAAAAAGGGTGATACGAGTGTTAAGTACAAGAGATCACTTAACCTTACTCATCACAAACACGAGCCACAAAGCTCACTTGCTTAGTTGTGCATAGAGATGCTCATCTAAGCTACGAAAGATACAAAGTTTAGAAAACTTTGTTTTAATAGCCATCCAAGGTACACAAGTACCAATGTACACAAACACACATTGTTTTTGTATTTTTCAATTTTTTTTTTATTTTTATATGAAAAACAAAATAAAGCAAAATTGAAAAGAAAACAACCAAAAACATGTTGAACAAAAACAAAGCAATGCATAAAACTAGACTGACTCAAAACTAGAAAGCAAAACACACAAGTAATGCAAAACCAAAAACAATAAGGGGAGAGAGAGAAAAAGTGACAGAATCACTTGGAGCCTTTTTCCTTCCACACCTTGGAAGAACCTTTCCGTTTAGCAAACCCTTGATTTGGCAATGAGGGGGAAAAGTTAAAACCGTTCAAGCTCGAAAGGAATATGAGGGCTTTGAGAAGATCTCCAAGAGGCGCAAAAGAGGATGGAAGATGATTCTGGTTTCCCGACGTGATCTTGCTATTACTCTGTTGAGTGGCTAACCAATTATAGAAATTAGGTCGAGTATGTCCAACTGCGCCACAGTGATGACAGAAATGTTGCTTTTTCTGTTAGAGTTTTTGATTATTTCCCTTCTTAGCCCTAGGGTTCTTGACCTCTTTCACATCAAGCTTAGGGGGTGCTCCTAAGATAGATTTACTCTTATCTACGTTCTCACTAGCTAATTCATTCTTAACATTGTTGTTCTCAATTTCAACATTATTACCAGGAGGAACAAGAACAGTAGTACTAGTAGAATCAATACTAGGAGAAGAGAAATCATACCCTAAACCGGTTCGATCGAAAGCAGATTTCTGAAGACTGAGCATCTCATCAAGCTTAGCACTTGAAGTCCTTTTTGACTAAGCTCTAAATTGGAATAGTTCTGCCTCAAGCTTCTTGGTCTTCTTAGCCAAGAAATTATTCACAAATCTCAGTGCTCCAATAGTCTGATTAGCTTCATCAAACTTTGTAGAGATTTCTTCTCACTCAAGCTCCACATCACTAAGCTTCTTGGTGGCTAACCTATACAAATTCTCATGCTTTTCAAAGACCTTGTATAACTTTGCATAGGCTGTGTAGATGTCATCTTTTTCATCCACCTTTTCAAACTTAGACTCCACCAATTCCTCTTCTTCATCCATATCTTCAACAATCCCTTTAGTAGAATTTACAATGGCAGTGAAGGCATTTAGGATTCTATCATCCTCATTATCGGAGTCATCCTCAAGCTCAGTGTCGCTCAAAGTAGCTACAGTGCCTTGCTTTTTCCAATGGTCTTGAGATAAGTAGGGAACTCTTGTTTTATACGACTAAAACCTTGACACCCAAAGCACTTTGGTCCTAAGGGAACAGTGTATTGACCACCATCCCTAGCAACCTTCTTCCTTTTGTCTTGACTATTGAATTGCGAAGAACTGGATTGCTTTCGGTCCGTGTCAAATCCTTTCACTTTGGCATTCTTCGTGACCTTCTTGAATTGCCTGGTTATGTAGGACTTCATCTTAGAATCCTCATCATAAGAATACTCATCAGTGTCACTGCTTTTGGCCTTTAGTACCATGCTCTTGTTCTTACTCGATTCCCAATCCTAGACAAACCCAACTCATAGGTCTGCAGATTGCCAACCAACTCTGTCAAAGGAATTTTTTTAATATCCTTTGATTCCTCAATCACGGCGATCTTGGCATGAAATCTCTCAGGTAGAGATCTAAGCACCTTTCTCTCAATCTTGGGTTCAGAAATTGTTCCCCAAGATTAAAGGCTGAGTTCACTATGTCCTTAAGCTTGGCATTGAACTCCTCAAACAACACATCCTCCTCCATCTTGATCTCTTCAAAGCTTGTAGTGAGCCTCTGAGGCTTTGAATCCTTGACAGCCTTGGTTCCTTCATAGGTTGTCTGGAGAATGGTCCATGCTTCCTTAGCAGTTTCAGTAGAGAATATCTTATTGAATTCCTCATTCGTGACTGCACTGAATAAAGCATTCAATGCCCTGCTGTTAGAGTTTGATACCTTGATCTTAGCATCATCCTAATTGGCCGGTGTTTCCGTAGGCTTGGTCCAACCTATCTCCAAAGCTTGTCACACTTTCTCATTAAAAGACTACAAGAAACCTCTCATGCGCACTTTCCAGTATGCATAGTTAATGCCATCAAATAAAAGAGGTATAATAAAAGACTATCCTCTATCCATGACAAGCAGGGGTCAATGGATCACACACAAAGATTAAAACCTAATCAAAGTGTGTCTACTCTAATACCACTTGATAGGCCAAGAATATATTGACCTCTTATGATATATTAATTGATTAATTAGCCAAGTTTTTTAATTAATCAAATTAACATGCAAAGCACATGGTAGCACAAATAAATCACCAATTATCTAAAGTATGCAGTGGAAAATAACCCACCGGGTGATTTTAAGGTCTTCACTCCCAAGAATCCACTATTATCAAAACAAGCAGTTATAAGTAAAGGAATCTTAATACCTTATACCAACCTACAGTTGAACCCTTACCCCAATGACCAATTGGACTTGTTCTATAGTGACAATCTCTCATTTTCAATGCATGGCTCCCAGTACATGACTAACCAATAGATGCGTAGATCCTGGTATGTGGCTTAATCACCAACTTGAGAAGGACGTTGGCTCCAAAGTTCTTCAGTTCATCAAACGATGAAAATCAAGAAGCTCTTTGGTCACAAAACCGTACGGTGTACAAACACAGCAGCTTCTTCAAGAGAAAGATGAACTAGGAAAAATTATGTCTCCGGTCACAATTTGCATGAACAAAACTTTGCTCTACGCTTGTGCAACTGTGTGTAACCTTTGATAGCCCTCAAAATAATCCTTATATATGTTTAGGGTTATGAGAAAAGAAAGCTTAATCACATATTCACGGATTGGATGAAAATCAGAACTAAAAATCTGTTTTTCATAAATCTCGACAGATACCCTATCTATCGAGTAGCTGTCAAGCCTCGAGCTAAAACAGCTCTTTTAAACCTTGATGGATACTAGCTGTCAAGCTAGCTGTCCAGCTTTAATAAACAGCACTTCTTCACTTGATTCTTGGACAGACTTGCATGACTTTTAACACTTGAACTTGAAAGTTTCTTGAAGCATTAAACACATCCTAGATCTACCTAATTACAAGTAAAGTGTATTTTGTCAAAGGATTAGCCAATTACATAAAATAGTGACATATGTTCCTAACATTGAATCACATATGTCCTAACAAAATGGACTTAAAGATCTTCTAAGAACATCTAAGTTAAATAAAAGAGAACCTTTTATTTGGGACATGTGCTTATACTTCTGATGGCTCCTCCCAACTTTCCCACGTGCCATAATATTTGACCATGTGACTCAAGAGGATATTGATCGCGTGATGATTGAAGGAATGGTTCATTTCCTCTTTCCGATGCTAAAACATACTCCTAGACCATGGACTTTCAAGAGGGCTTATGCCAACAACTATTCTGAAATGGGAAATGTGGGATCATAAGAGGACCATGACTGGCCAGAATTGACCTCGACAGTTAGGACTACGCAAATCGCCCCTGCTCACTTCTTGATTGAATAAGACCTATGCCACGCTGTGCGATATTTCATCCTAGCTCAAGACAAAGAGGAAGATGAGGAAGATGATGATGAGGAGATTAGCTATTGGAGTGGGAGTGATTGTGACTGGCCTTTAGACAAAGAGGAAGATACCCCTTCCAACAAAGATGGATTCTCATGCAATGTAACTGGAGCCATACATGTTTGAGGGCCCTTGAAAGATGAAGACTGGTCCATGGAGCTACAAATTCTCGTCAAGGAAGAGAACGAGGAAAAAGGTGACACCGCCTAAGAAGAAGGAAGGACAAAATTCATCATGCTTGGTAATGGGCAACTTAGTAATTGGGTTTAGGTTAGGTTTTCCAAAAATATGGGAAAGAAATTTTTTAATGCAAGTTCAGATGTACTTTTCAACATTTTCAATAATATGAATTTGATTTGGCTTATTTTGATGTGTCCCATAATATTGAAATTTTGCACTTAAATGATTCTACAAAATTTGAAAATGACATTAATAAATAACTGGAAAAGAAAATTGAACCTGTGGAACCAACTTTTGAAACTCTTAATTTGGGCAATGATAAGAACCCACGCTTAATTAAAATTGGCTTAACCCTAAGTAAATAAGAAAAAAAAAATCTCCAAGACTTACTTATAGAATTCCAAGAGTTGTTTGCTTGGTCCTATAAAGATATGCCCAATACTGATCCCGAGATAGCTCAACACCACATCGATACTCATTCTCACTTGATGCTTGTTAAGTAGAAATTGAGGCGTATGAGAACCGAATGGCTCCTTAAGATCAAAGAAGAGGTCACAAAATAGTTCGAAGTAGGGTTCATTAAAACCGTGCACCAAGCAAAGTGGATAGTCAATGTTGTGCCTGTACCCAAAAAGGATGGAAATGTGAGAATGTGTGTGGATTTTAGGGACTTAAACAAGGCTTGCCCTAAGGATTATTTCCCTCTTCCTCATATAGATGTCTTAGTGGATAACACCACCAGTAGTGCCTTGATGTCATTCATGGGATTTCTCAAGATATAACCAAATCAAGATGGCTCCTAAGGACATGACCAAGACCACCTTCACCACTGAATGGGGGATTTATTGTTATACAGTAATGCCATTTGGGCTTAAGTATGCAGGTGCGGCCTTTCAAAGAATGGCTACAGCCTTGTTACATGGCATGATGCACAATGAAGTAGAGGTATATGTTAATGACATGATAGTGAAATCCAAGGATAGAGGGGAGCATATCACCAGCCTAAGGAAGTTTTTCGAAAGGGTCAAGAAGTATAGTCTGAGATTGAACCTGCAAAAATGCACCTTTGGAGTAACTACCGAGAAATTGCCAGGCTTCTTGGTAAGTGCTAGAGGGATAGAGGTTGACCCATCAAAGATCAAATCCATCTTGGATATGCCTCCACCCAAGAGTGAGAAAGAGATAAGATGATTCTTAGGCCAACTACATTACATCAGTCGATTCATCGCCAAGCTCACCTCCACTTATGAGCCCATTTTCAACCTCTTGAGGAAGAATGAACCCAATACATGGAACAATGTGTCAAAAATCCATCAAACTTATCAAAGAACACTTTCTCCATCCACCCATCCTAGTACCCCCGAAGCATGGAAAGCCACTACTCCTTTATCACTCAATCATAGAGAATGTGTTTGGAAGTATGCTTGCACAAAAGGACGGCGATAAGAATGAAAGTGCCATGTATTACTTGGGAAAAAGTTTCCATGACTATGAGACTAGATACACACACATAGAAAAGTCATGCTTTTCTCTAGTGTGGGCCATGCAGAAACTAAGGCACATCATCCTACCTTTCCAGATATGGATAGTAGCCAGAATGGACCTGTTGAAGTATCTATTTAAGAAGCCCGCCCTAAGTGAAAGATTATCAAGATGGTTGATCCTATTGGCCAAATTCGATTTTGAAGTATGTGGCTAGAAAAACCATCAAAGGAAGTGTCATGTCAGACTTTTGTGTCGAAAACCCCAAAGAATGAGAAAATGGTAAGGAGGATTTCCCAGATGATGATTTCCCATATGAGGATATATTGGACGTCAAACTAGGGACATGGAAGATGTATTTCAATGGAGTCGTGAACCAATATGGAAATGGGATAGGAATACTGTTGATTACCCCTGATATATCTCACATGCCATTGGTAGTCAAATTGAAATTCAAAGCAACCAACAACATGGCAGAATATGAGCCTTGTATCGTCGGAATGGAAGCTCTTCAAGAATTAAGGGTAAAAGAGGTAGAGGTCTTTAGAGATTTGACTTTGGTCATAGCCCAAGCCCAGAAATTATGGAAGGTGAAGAAGGAACACTTAAAGCCTAATAAACAATATTTAGAGGATTTGACCAAAACCTTTGACAAAATTAAATACAATATTATCCTTAGAACTTAGAATCAGTTTGTAGATGCTTTGGCTACTCTTGCCTCAATGGTGGAAATACCCGAGGGAGTATGGACATGACCCCTGGAGATTGAGCAGAGTTATAAGTTAGCATACAAGGAGGAGGTAGTCTTTGGTTTTGGCTATAGAAAAGGAAGGAATTGCTTGGTTTTATGACATCATGAAACTCCTGGAATTAGAGTACGTTTGGTTGGAAGGATGGAAAAATTGGAGGATAAAAAATGGGGAGTGGATGGAAAAGTGGGAGGGTAGAAAAGATTTTATTTCCCTCATTTGGTTCGTCCATCCATCCCATAGGTAGGATGACTTAAATATTGAACAAGCACTCGTCAGTGGCTTGGTTTGTCCATCCACCCATTACGTAGGAAGACTTATATTTTTTGACCAAGGCACTTGTCAGTGGCTTGGTTCGTCTGTCCAACCCATACGTAGGAAGAATTACATTTTTTATCAAGGCACTCATCATTGGCTTGGTTCGTCCATCCATCCCCATACGTAAGATGACTTAAATTTTGGACAAGGCACTCATCAATGGCTTGGTTCGTCCGTCCCCCCTATAGATAGGATTACTTGGGTATTTTTTTACCAAGGCACTCGCTGGTGGTTTGGTTCGTCCGTCCCCTCTTTAGGTAGGATGACTTAGATTTTTGACTAAGGCACTTATCAGTGGCTTGGTTTGTCCATCCCCTTAGTAGGTAGGATGAATTAGGCTTTTTCTACCAAGGAACTCATTGGTGTCTTGGTTCATCAGTCCCTCTGTAGGTCGGATGACTTAAATTTTTTTAACAAGGCACTCGCCATTGGCTTGGTTCCTCTGTCCATTCCGTAGGAAGGATGACTTAAATTTTTATCAACACACTCATTAGTGACTTGGTTTGTCCATCCATACTGTAGGTAGGATGACTTAGGCTTTTTTACCAAGGCACTCATTGGTGGCTTGATTCGTCCAACCCCTCTGTATGTAGGATGACTTAGATTTTTTACCAAAACACTCATCGGTGGCTTAGTTCATCCATCCATCCCGTAGGTAGGATGACTTAAATTCTGACGAAGGCACTTGTCTGTGGTTTGGTTCGTCCGTCCATCCCTGTAAGTTGGATGACTTAAATTTTGATCAAGGCACTCATCAATGGCTTGGTTCATCCATCCCCCCAATAGATACAATAACTTAGGCATTTTTACCAAGGCACTCGATGGTGGCTTGGTTTGTCCATCCCCCCTGTATTTTGGATGACTTAGGCTTTTTAAACAAGGCACTCGTTGGTGGCTTGGATCATCTATCCCCCTATAAGTAGGATGACTTAGATTTCTTTCCAAGGCACTAGACGTTGGCTTGGTTCATCCATCCACCCCGTAGGAAGGATGACTTAAATTTTCATCAAGGCACTTATCAGTGGCTTGGTTCGTCCATCCCCACTGTAGGTAGGATGACCTAGGCTTTTTTACCAAGGCACTCATTGGTGGCTTGGTTCATCCATCCTCCCTGTACATTGGATGATTTAGATTTTTAACCATGACACTCGTCGGTGGTTTAGTTTGTCCATCCATCTTGAAGGTAGGATGAATTAAATTCTAACCAAGGTCCTCATCAGTAGCTTGGTTTGTCCATCCACCCCGTAGGTTGGAAGAATTATATTTATTGACCTAGACACTCGTCAATGGCTTGATTCGTCCATCCATCCCATATGTAGGAAGACTTAGATTTTTTACCAAGACACTTGTTTGTGGCTTGGTTCGTCCATCCATCCTTGTAGGTACGATGACTAAAATTTTTATCTAGGCACTCATCAATGGCTAGGTTCATCCATCCCCTCTGTAGATAGGGTGACTTAGGCTTTTTTAACAAGACACTTGTTGGTGGCTTGGTTTGTTCGTCGCCCCTGTAGGTATGAAGACTTAGATTTTTTTACCAAGGCACTCATCTATGACTTGGTTTGTCCGTCCATCTCCGTAGGTAGGATGACTTAAATTTTGATCAAGGCACTCGGTAGTGGCTTGATTCATCCGTTCCCCCAATAGATAGGATGACTTAGGCTTTTTTACCAAGGCATTCGTTGGTACCTTGGTTCATCCGTCCCCCTTGTAGGCAAGACGACTTAGATTTTTTACCAAGGCACTCATCAATGGCTTCATTCGTTTATCCACCCCGTAGGAAGAATGACTTCATTTTGATCAAGGTACTCGTCAATGGCTTGGTTTTTCTGTCCCCACTGTAGGTAGGATTACATAGGCTTTTTTACCAAGGCACACGTTGGTGGCTTGGTTAGTCCATCCCCCCTGTAGGTAGGATGACTTAGATTTTTTACCAAGGCACTTGTTAGTAGCTTGGTTTGTTCGTCTCCCTATTGGTAGGATGACTTAGGTTTTTTTACCAAGGCAATCATTGGTGGCTTCATTCGTCCATCCCCCCTATAGGTAGGATGACTTAGATTTTTGACCAAGGCATTGGTCAGTGGCTTGGTTCATTCATCCTCCTATCGGTAGGATGACTCGGGCTTTTTTACCAAGGCAATCATTGATGGCTAGGTTCAACCCTCCCCCTTGTAGGTAGGATGACTTATATTTTTTATCATGGCACTCATCGTTGGCTAAATTCATCTATCTACCCTATAGGAAAAATGACTTAAATTTCTATCATGGCACTCGTCAGTGACTTAGTTCGTTCGCCCCCTAGTAGGTAGGATGACTTTGGCTTTTTTGTCAAGGCACTCGTTGGTGGGTTGGTTCATCTGTCCTCTCTGTATGCAGGATGACTTAGATTTTTTACCAAGGCACTCATCGGTGACTTAATTTGTCCGTCCATCCCATAAGTAGAGTGACTTAAATTTGACCAAGGCAATCGTTAATGGCTTGGTTTGTCCGTCTAGCCCATAGGTTAGAATATTTATATTTATTGACCAAGGCACTCATCGATGGCTTTGTTTGTCTATCTGTCCCATAGGGAGGAAGACTTGATTTTTTACCAAATCACTTGTCAATGGCTTGGTTTGTCCGTCCCCCATGTAGGTAGGATGACTTAGGCTTTTTACCAAGGCACTCCTTGGTGGTTTGGTTTGTTTGTCCCACCTGTAGGTAGGATGACTAGATTGTTCACCAAGGCACTCATCTGTGGTTTAGTTCGTCCATCCACCCCATCAGTTGGAGGACTTATATTTTTTGACCAAGGCACCCATCAGTGGCTTAGTTTTTCCATCCACCCCATTGATAGGAAGACTTGTATTGATGGGTGCCTTGGTTCATTCGTCCACCGTGTAGGTAGGATGACTTAGATTTTTTAGCAATACACTCATTGGTTGCTTGGTTTGTCCATCCATCTTATAGTTAAAAAGGCTTATATTTTTTAACCAATGCACTTGTCGATGGCCTGGTTCGTCCATCCACCCTGTAGGTAGGATGACTTATATTTTTTAACCAAGGCACTTATCGGTGGCTTCGTTCGTCTATCCAACCCATAGGTAGGAAGACTTAGATTTTTGTGATGGGGTGCATGCTATCATCCGGTATGCCCAAAGGATACTAGAGAGCTCATTTAGCCATATCCCCTTTGCCCCCTTAAGCTGGGTCTTGATCATTTTGAGCAAAGATTGGTTTGTTACTTCGACTTTACCATTGGCTTGGGGGTGTGTTAGGGAAAATTTGTGGTTCTTCATCCCTAATTCTTGGCAGAAGTTTGGAAATGCATCATTGTTGAATTGTTTCCTTCTTTTGAGTGGAAGATAATGGGAGTAATCCAATTGTCACCTAAAGTAATCGATAAGACGTCTTCTTCGTCAGTCAAGGGTCTGTATTGTATGAATGATAGCCCCTACTCTTCCATCGTCAAGGTGTCTAACGATGAGATTTTAGCTAGTCGATTAGCATCAATGTTTTATTCCCTAGGGACTTGCATGAACTTGTCATTCAAGTTTTGTCCCACATAACGCTTTACCAAGCTTAGGTATTTTTTTTATCCATTCTCCCTTTGTCTCATATTCCCTATTGACTTTATTAACGATCACTTGGGAGATACTATAGAGTATCATGGAAGTGGCATCCGCAGCTTTGGCTAAATCAATGCCTACAAGGAGGGCTTTGTACTCTGTCTCATTGTTGGTCGCTGGGAAATGAAGTCATATAGTACATTCTATTATGTCTCCTTCAAGGGATTGTAGGATGATCCCCATTCCTCTAACATGTCAGTTGGATGAAACGTTGGTCTGGACTATCCATGGTGTTGCCCCCTTAGTCACATCTTCCATTAATATAAACTCCACAATGGAGTTAGCCAAGGCTTTGGCCTTGATGGTAGTTCTTGGGCAATAATGTCGGATTTATCTCAATCGCCTAGAGGACCAATCATAGCACTGCTTCCAGGTTTTTTGTCACCTTCTTTAAGGGCTTATTTGTCAAGGCCACTATTTTTATGGGTTTGGAACTATAGTCTTAGCTTATGGGCAGCTATGACTAAAGCGAATGCTGGTTTCTCCATAGGTGGGTACCTATCTTCAGCTCCCCTTTGGGCCCTGCTTGTATAGTGTGTCGGCATTTGTACCTTTGCATCCTTCTATATCAGAGTAGAGCTGACAGCAGTTGGTGATGTTACGAGGTAGAAGTAGAGTTCCTTGTTTGGCTTGGAAGGGCTAAGGAGAGGTGGAGATGCAAGGTTTTTTTTTTTCAAATCTTTAAAAGGTTTCTAACTGTTGTTAGTCCACTCAAAGGCCATCATCGAGGTCCTGAAGAATGGTAAACACTTGTCTGTGGCCCTTGATACGAATCGGTTGAGGGCTACGACTCGTCCATTCAAGCCCTCTTTGTAAGACCATGAACCTGAGGAATTTACCTAATGACACCTCAAACACACATTTGCTAGGGTTAAGCTTCATGTTGTAGCACCGAAATGTCTCGAACGTCTCTTGAAGGTCTTGTAGGTGACGATTTTCCATAGTGCTCTACACTATCATGCCATCTACATATACTTCAATGTTTCGGCCAATTTGTTGCTTGAACTTTTTTTTTTAACTAACCTTTGATACTTCATCCTAAATTGCATCACGGTATAGTAAAATATACCTTGGCTAGTGAGTTTTCTCTTGGTCCATTTCATCCATCTTGATTTGGTTGTACCTTGAGAATGAATCCATGAAGCTTAGGAGTTGATGCACCATGGAGGTAGGATCTATACTTGTCATGTCCCCATGGCTCCAGGCAAACACATCTAGGTTGTCCTTCAAGAAGAGGACATGGTCCTGACGTGTCGAAGCATTCATCTGGGTACCGACACGAGTGGCTTAGTCGGGGTGTTGGTCATCCAAAGAAATATCTTCCAACTTTTCTTCTAGTTCTACTACTACCCGTCGATCTTCAATATTCATTACTGGAAAATGACCATCCATTTCAAGCATCGCCACATAGCATTCTCTAGCGACGTCTTGATTAGTGGATGTGATGGCCCTCTAAGTTTGAGGGTTGGTCACCCTATGATCGCGTTGTACACCGAGGAGCAATCAACGACTAAGAAGTTCACTCCTCTAGTGAGCTACATGGCATAAGTCCCATTGGTAACTGGCAGGGTGATGGTTCCTACCAAGAACACCCTAGTTCTTCCAAAGCTGACAAGTGGGGTGTCTAACTAGATGAGTCTCTCTTTGCCAATAATCCTCATTTTTTGGAAAGCCGGGTAAAATAGTATCTCGGCTAAGCTACCATTGTCTACTAATACCTGTTTGGTGGTATAGTCGGCCACAAACAGGGTTATCACAAGGGCATAGTCATGGGGGTAATAGAGTCATCGATCATCTTCCTCATTGAATGAAATGGGCGGGTCGGCTATCCTTAAGTACTCTAGTGGTCGACCCGTGATCTGTACGCTCTGCAACATGCGAAGAAAGGTCTTCCTTGATGATTTGGAAGATCCGACAACCGTTATACCCCCTATGATTACTCTAATCCCTCTAAATGGTGCTTTAGGGCATTCTTCCACCCTACCATAAGGTTCTAGCCCCTTGGGGGGGTTCCCATCAGCCTTCTCCCGCCCAATGAATCATTGTAGCTTTCCTTGTTTAATAAGGGCCTCAATTTATTATTTCAAATCGCAGCAATCCGAGGTATCATGCTCGTGGCCATGATGGAATCGACAATACTTGTTCCTTGGCCGCTTGTTGGGATCACCCTTCAGATTATCTAGCCATTTGAGTTTCGGGCTGTCTCTAATCTGCATGAGAACTTGCTCGAGTAGGGTATTCAACGAGGTGAAACTCATAGTTCATCTGACAGGGGATTTTGACCTCCTGTCTTCCCTTTTCTCATTTGTCCAGGCGGACTTCCTTCTTTCGTCAGGTTTGGCATCGTCCTAACTATCCCTCTTCTTCCCTTTACATTCTCGAGCTATCATGGCATCTTCAGCGTTCATATACTTGGTGGCTCTATATAGTATATCCGCCATAGTCTTCGGGCCATTTATGTAAACTGAGAAGAGGAATTCTCCAGAGCAAAGCCTATTGATAAAGGCTGTGACTAAGACCTTGTCGTCCACTTCGTCAATTATGAGTGCTTCTCTAATAAATCGAGCCACATATGATCTCAAGCTTTCATCATCGCATTGCTTGATATGTAACAAGCTGGCCGATGATCATTTGTGCCTCTATCCCCCGATGAAGTGTGTGAAGAAGAGGCTACTTAATCCTTTAAAGGACGAAACGTAGTTTGGGGAGATCTTGTTGAACTAAACATGGGCTAGTCCCTTAAGAGTGGCAAGGAAGGCTCTACATATGATCTCGTCAGGGATGTCCTAAAGATGCATAAGGGTCTTGAAGGACTCGAGGCAATCGAGTGGATCTTTTGACCAGTCATGGGTCTCTAACTGAGGTGGTAAGGGACAAGACATGATTTCTACTGTGAAAGGGGAGTTAGTGTGATGGACTAGGTCATCTAGACTAGTGGCCACCCATCCTCTCATGGTGCTCATCATCATGTCTATTTTGTCTTTCATCGTTTGCATGTCCTATGCCATGTGGATCACACCGCTCTCCAGTTCTGACTAACGATCAGTATCTTCCCTCCTATTGCACCTGCTAACGATTAGTATCTTTCCTCTTGGTCTTCCCTCTAGTCACCCGTCAGGAGTTTACTATCGTCATGCTGGTCATCAATTTAAGCGTGGTGCTCATGCATTAGGTTCATTTGTTTTTTGAGCTCTTGGTTTCACTAGGTGAGTCGCTTGACAGCCGTGGCAAGGGTTCGCACTTGCCTCTCCAAGGTGTTGAAGGGATTTCTGGTTTCGAGATTGGTGGTAGTTATTGATCATGTTTGGACAATACAAATCTTTGTCTTAGGAGCGGTGCTATGGCTAATCACTCGGTTCCACAGAAGGCGCCAACTAATGATGCACAAAATCATTAATGAGTCGATCGTCTAGATGCACAACGACAGGGGTACCTCAAGAACAAAAGGTGAAGATCCTATAGAGAGCACCGATGGGGTGCCGGCTAAAGACCCTCCAAAGGCTAAGTCAGTGAATGAATGATCTCTAATAACTCAAGAGTATGAGAGCTAGAGAGTTTCTTGTACCTTGGAGAGGAGGGGGCTTGGTGCTTTATATAGTGATGTAAAGCTGACCAAGATCCAGTGGGTGTAGGTTCTTTCCTTATAGGGGAGATATTGAGTTAATGCTTCGTGATATTCGGGCTTAACTTCCCATGTTTGGAGGATATAACCATGTAGAAGGATCTTTGGTCGTGGTGTGCAAATTCTTTCCATATGGAGATACTTGAGTGGAGAATACGCAAGATGGCCACTGAGGCCAAGTGCATCCTCTATCACCCTGGTACATGTAAAGAGTGGGCATAGGCTAAACTTCCTTTAGAGGTCGTCTGACGTATAGGGTCTCGAAGGGTCTGTGTCTACCTAGCGACTCCCATGCTCCTAACTAACCTGTGAAGTCCTATAGATGCAAATGTCTTGGCCAAATTTTGTAGTAGCCAAAATATTCCCCATCAACACCCAACATTCCAACTTTTTTTTTTTTAACATACAACACATTAAAATAATATAAAAATTATCTATCTCTCTTCTCTCTCTAATTTCTGTCACTGCCTTTTTGTCACTCTCTCAACCACACCACCACCAACGACAGGAGACACCTCCACACCAAAACCCATTATTTAACACCACCAAACCAGCCAAGATTTTTCTCAAAAAAATAAATTAAAACTCAGCCAAGAAAAAAGTAGTAAACCCACCACACAGCAACCATCGTGACCTAAGAACAAAGCAACAAAACCACCGTGACCTAAGAACAAACCCACCGTGGCCCAGCCACAACCACAACCTCAACTTCCACCACAAACACCACCTTGACCACAACCTACAATCTCCACAGCTTCACCAAAAACCCAGCCACAAACTCAAAATCCCACCAAAACCAAAAACCCAAATTTTAAAAAATAATAATAATAATAAAACCCACCACAAACCCAGCAAATACCCACCACCACAAACACCCACAAACACAGAAAATACCCACTACAACAGCCACGATGAGATCGACCTCCACCTTGGTCCGTGAGCATCGCACCACCTAGACGCCTTTTGCTACCAGATGAAGAGTGAGGTAGAGAGTTTAGGGGTTGGATAGAACAAGCAAGCCACCACTATGAGTGGTGGTGGCAACAAAGAGAGCAACGAGAGAGAAAAAGAAATAGAAGAGAAATAAAGAGAGAGAAGAGTGGTGGTGGTAGTGATAGAGAAAGAGAAAGAAGAGAAAAAAGAGTGGTGGCGGTGGCTTGGTGATGGTGGGTCTGGCCATGGTGGATTTGAAGAGAGAGAGAGAGAAGAGAGATAGAGAGAAGAGAGGGAGAATAAAACATAATTTGAAAATAGTAGAAACTTGCTATAGTAATGTCTTACATATAAGACGTTACTGTAGCTTGCCCAAGATTTGCTCAATTGCTTGTTTCATGAAGGATATAGGCCAATTTTTTAGTTAAACCTGCATGATTCAATCAAAGTAATATTGGATTCGATTTCAATGAAGAAGAAAAATAAAACGATAATTCTTCTTTTTCTTTTTTAAATTCAGAAAATTTTGAAATTAGGAATATGATTGCACTATAAAAATATCAGTTATGTGTTTCACCCACTTAAATTTGAGGCTCAAGCAAGTTGTTAGATGTTGTTTCCTTGGCTATTCAATTATTGAAGGTTTATTTCATTCCATAAATTGTTAAAATAATATATTGTGATTAGTGCAACATTACTTTAATTGACACTAATTGCATTGCTTTTACAACAAGACAATCACAAATTTACAAATTGCTAACAATTGTGAAAATATTGTGAAGTTTATTGTATCATCAGATTTTTTTTAATATATATATATATATATATAATGTCCCAAATTCCATGCTTACATCCATCCATTAACTAGAGATTTTTAATTATGAGGATGAGTACCTGCCATTATTTAGATGTTTTTTCGTGAAACAACTGAACTAACGTATTATTATGTTTGGCTCCTTCTGAGTTTGGTTTTAGGATCTAACTCCAAGATCCCAATATGGGCAGAATCCTTTTGAAAGGACGTGAACACTATTGAGTTGGTATTACCCTAAAAAACCATACTCTCCCCGAATGTCGAACCTAACTCTCTATGCATGTGAACACTCTGTATTACTCTCAAAAAAGTACATACACTCCCAAAAAGTCCAACCTAACTCTATATGCATGCTAATGTAGTTCCAAGTAAAATGTTCAAGGTTGGCTTGCCCTCATTGGATATAATCTTCCCATTCTTCATTGTTGGCGTCATACAAGTTCCCAGAGTTCTAGGGACATTGTTCGTGAATTTCGGAAGGACATGCCAAGTGCCGTAATTACAGAAGGCTTAGATCATTATTGTTATCTCTTATCCCTCAAATATTTTGAACATCCAATATTAGTGTATGAGAGAGGACACAAGCCATTAAGAAAGATACTAGAAGTCAACATTAAAAGGTCTGATGCATTTCACATTATCCAAATGAATCTAAGGTACATTTGGTATGTTGTAATAACCTATAGTAGAATAGTTATTCATGTGTAATAGCAATTTGATCATTTGGTTGTATCTTTATTACATTGATTAATTATTACATTGAAATAATTATTTTTTAAATTGAAAAATAGTTGTTCCTCTTTAAAATGAATATAATAGCTATTCCTTTGTACATATAATAACTTTTAAAATTAATATATCTTTAAAAATTTCCTTATACATCATTTTTTACAAGCTTTCTATATGTAACATCCAAACTTTTAGATACTAATAATTATTCCATTACAATGTCTTCTTTTTCCAGCTCTTTGAAATTTGCCAATATAGTTCAAAGTTCACACTGCAGTTTATTACAATATTCTAAAAAAGCTTGCAAATTTCTCGCAGCATAACTAAAGAGCTAATTGGTTAGTTAATAGACTACAAACTACCCTTTCAAAAATATTCCTATGTTAACAACTTCTCATGCTTCAATGATCATTTTAAGGCTTTTAAAAATACCACTTGCCAACCTTTAAGCTCATTCGAATTCCTATTTATCCATTCAAAGTTTGTTTATTGTAGGCAATCCTTGCGGTAAATCTTTACCCATTTGCACGTGAGACATCCCTCCATGGCTTCAAAGGCGCGTGATTGGGTAACCCACATCAGATGTATGCTGCGATTACAGACGCCAAATTACAGATACCTCAACTCCAAGAAACATTGCGGAGTTTTGAGTTACATATACATCTATCGGACCATCGGAGCACAATGAAACAGCACAAACATTGTGGAGTTCTGAGTTACATATACGTCTATCAGACCATCGGAGCACAATGAAACAGCACAAACATTGGAAGAGGAAATCAATTTTTTTTTATTGACAATTGTCCCAAAAAGATCTTTACCCATTTGCACGTGAGTCATCCTCCATGGCTTCAAGGGCGTGCGATTGGGTAACCCACATCAGATGTATGTTGCGATTAGGTAACCCACCACATCAGATGCATGTTTGAGATCAAGAAAGAAATTAACATACAGATGCCAAATTACAGACACCTTAACTCCAGGAAACATTGCGGAGTTTTGAGTTACATATACATCTATCGGACCATGGGAGCACAATGAAACAGCACAAAAACTGAACGAGGAAATCAAATTTTTTTTTTTTATTGACAATTGTCCCAAAAAGATCTTAGTCCTGATTTGCTATTTAATATGGATTGGTACCCAACATGATTCACATCACATTCCACCCGACTATTCAAGTAAAATGACCAACTTAAAAAGTGTACACAACAAACCATATCTCACTACAGCAGCAGTAACTACTAAACTTACAGCCAAATATGAGTAGAAATTCAATTCAAGTCAAATAAGTGTTGAGCATACCTCTCAAACACAAAGTTGAAAAAACCTAAGCATAATGTCATTATGTCCATCACAGGAGAATTCACAGCTCAACTCTCCTAAAAATTTAGAGAGAAACACAAAAAATTATCTTTCCCCTACATGAGTTTTAACACTGACCTAGACAAACACATTTTCAAACGCTTGCTCGACAGTGAGGACCGTCTAGTACCGATCGTAACGCCTGAAAAAAAAGAGAGTAACTAATTAGATAAGAACCACCAAAGGCTTCCACGTGCATATAAACGAGAGTGGATATATGAAATACACCAAGGTCATAAATTTTTTTTATCAATTCAATACATCCAGGACATATCTACAGGAATTATTTGATCTCTCATATGGTCAGAGTGTCCTATGGACTGTTCAGTGACCATAATAAAATGATTAGATTATTGGGTTGGCATCTAGCAGGATAGATAGGCCCACTGCATGGTGTATGGACCAAGACATACAAGCAACACAAATTTGTGCAATTTCAGGCAGGATACTTATGTTTAGACTAGAAAAGTAAATGTCCTGGAAGAGACAAAGAAGTTTCCACTTTAAACTATCACACGAAAAAACATCCTTTTAGTGTGGATCTGAAAGAACTAGTTATAATTTGTAGTTCCCACCTGCTGAAAAAAATTACAATCATTTTTAATCATATGATCATATCATTATACGTAAAAACTTCAGATCAAAAAACACCCACAAATTGCAATCATCCAATAACACTGTCTAATAATGACACTCATGCATGAAGATCACTCCCAAAATACATCAATAACAATAAGAATGAGCTAAAACCCCTAGCTCCACTCTTGATAAGACACAGACAATAATAGACTAGAAATACTTGCAAAATAAAATGAGAGAAAATACCTGTGGCGATCATAATCCCTGGAACGTTCCCTTGACCGTGAGCGTGACCTGCGGCGGCTTCTTGAATCATAACTGCGGGACCGATCGGAATCTCTGTCACGATCCCGATCATATCCACGTTCACGATCATGATATCTATCACGATCTCTGCTCCTACGATCATAATCCCTTCCCTGATCACGACTATCTCCACGTTCCTGATCCCTGCTAGGTTCCCTGTCTCTGTCCCTACTTCGCTCTTTTGATCTATATCATTAATAATAAAATGAAAAAGGGTGAAATGAATAACATTTATATAAAAATCAGGTACAGAATACACACACACACACACAATATAAGTTACCTTCTTTCATCATGCCGATCAACCTTTCGGCTCTTTTCTTTCTCTTCCTGACAAATTAATTACCAAAAAATGTAACCATTGAACCCACCAATTTGGATAACACAAACTAAAAATTAAATTGGATATTTTAACTGAAAAAGGAAGAACATCAACAGATACAGTATATCACAAGGAAAAGCAGAACTACTTCAAGTTGGATATTATCATGAGGCAACAAAGAAATTAAAAATATACCTTTTATTGATTGGCAAAATCTTTAAGCCTTACAAATAAATGGCAGAATGTTTCCAGAGTATAGGAAATGAAAAACAAAATTGTGACAGCCACAACACAGATATTTAGACCACAATTAAGCAGATCATTCGCCAAAGTTGCCACAATAGCAAACTGAGTGTACACTGATGGAGGCAACACGTTCTTGACATGGAAATAGATTGCTGAAAAAGGATAACTTATGGTAAGGAAAAGACAAATCCCAACAGATATCACCGCACTTCCCCTCAGTCAAGAACTGTAAAATTCAATTTCCTTTCAGTCAAAAACTCTAGAAGTCAGTGCTACACCAAAACTTGATCCCAGGTATGTATGCTCATAGCAAGCAAAGATGCAAATTAGACCAAAAACAACTCCTTTGAGAAAGCTAATTCTCCAAATCTTATGTACATCTGTTTTTTCATTTGGTAAAATGACAAACCCTAAAGCAAGCAGCACATCAAATGACATATAACCAATAATCAATTAACCCAAATCAGTTCACCAATGCCCAACCATATCCTCTATCCACAACTCCCCAAATAGGCGGTGCTATCTTCCTGTCAGCTCCAACTCATCTTCTTGTATAGTTTTATGCCAGAAACCAATAGAAAGTTACACTTTGAACAATGTATTACCATGATAATGCAGTACCACTGTACCAACCACCAGCCTCTAGTGAAAACATTCCCCCCCCCCCCCCCCCCCCCGCCTTAAAGTACAGTGCCTCCCTTAAAGTAAGTGCATTCAACCCTTCGGGAGAACAAGAAAGAGGGTGGGGGGCAGGGAGGAAGAGGGAGGCACATAAAGTAAAATGCTACAGCAGCACCTAAGTACATCAACATATATGGATGACACCATTGACGACAATAATCCACAAACTGATTGTCATCTTCTCTATAGTTGACAATCATGCTCACCTTTAATGATGTTTGCACAATTTATGTAAACATTATTCAAAAGCCAAAAATCCTTAGGTAGCAAATATAGGATACAACTAACTGACATGGGCCTTTATTTGAAAATGTTACAGGAGCAAAATGTATCTTATGCAATAGGTGTATGCAACACTCCTCCCCCACGTATGTGGCACCCATATATGCAACCCCACATGTCATTGATGTTGCATATACCCGTTGCAAAAGATACCTCCTACAGCCATTCTTTGGAGCAAGGCTAATATCACCTTTCTCCAATGTTTTGAGGACTTCATGCCAGTGAATTTTTTAACAGCTTACATATCTTGAAAAGATTCGTTTTCTAATATAATATACATACACATACATTCAACTTACACTTGGTGTAGCTATTTGTTAATGTTGCACCACTTAACAACTTTAGATTGAGTTAAAATCTGAAAAATCTCACTGTTAGAATACATGTTCTCTTATATATATTTGTATGTAAGCATGTATGTATGCATTCAAGCACACCAATGTGCACAGGGACAGGCCACATCCAACCTGTAACTGCCTTCAAAACCAACTCTAAATGCAGGAACATGAGGGAAGCACATTTTCCACACTTAAGGACAGATCCCATGTATATCAACGTCAAACATGTTTTGGACTCTATATACTTCTTCCTTGAGGAGTCATGCTCAAGAGTCTAACAATCTAAATGATAATGAAAAGGACATCAGAAAAATGCATAAAACATCCTTCTCCGAGGTAAGAAAAACTCACAGATCGAATACTAACTGAGAATCTCTATAGAAGAATGTCAAACATTAGACCAGCACCTGAACCAACATATTCAGAATACCAACTTAAGGACATTTCAAAAAATATGATAGGTAAAAAAATAGATATATCACATTAAACACTGCAGCATCAGTTTGATTATATGTTTTTTGACATTTCTTTTGCCAATGAAAAAACAATAGCATATGTACTTGAGTATTTTACGTAAAAACAATAGCCCGTAGGTTACTGGAAGAAGTAAGCAGACTTGGTAGCTAATGAAACTTTTGTTCCTGCTCAATTGCCCTATGTACTACTGTTAACAGTTAGGTGGAACCAACTTAAGTCAAAATAGATCAAATAAATAGACAATAAAAATAATCAGAACATCTTACATACCTGAAGCTCTGCTAACTTCTCACGGATCTGCATATAACCTAAATGAAGTTTCCCCCCAAAATGATCAGCTAAACGGCGGTCACTGAAAATAACAACAAAAATCAAAATGTTTTGCTCATACTTAAAATGTCCAAAAGCTCTGACAGAATATATACATGTACAGCACAGTTGCCCAATAATTTTCTAGCTGATAATAGCATGATCTACAAGCATAAAAAAAAAAAAAGACGCACATTCTTTAGCTGCAAAAGTAATCCTCGTAAAACTGGGCCCAAAAGCCTGCTGGTGACAAGGAGGTATAATTGTTGGGTCAAAAGCTGAAGCACTTGAATCCCCAAATACTAACTCTATGTTTCCCTAAGAAGAGCTAAGAAAATGTAGCAAGAATTGAGGACACAAGATAAAACATTACCTGTCATAAACACTCAAAAATGCTCCACAAATGTCACAAACACGTAACTTCTGATCAGTCTGAAAATAAAAACAGAAGAGTTATGTTAGCTTATCAAATTAAATAAACAAGCATATAATTTGACTTTGAGCCATGGAATCAAAGAGACTTGTCAACCAAGGGCACATTTACATTTCAAAATGCATATGGGTACTTCACTTTGAAGAATACAAGGATCTTCTAAAGAGTTTAAAATATCCACAAATCAACTAAGTATAAGTAGCCCCACCACTAACAGTACTTATTACTAATAAGTACTGTTAGTTATTACACTCTCTCAACACTTTCAAAAGTTTAATTATTACACTCTCCAAACTATCCACGTAAGCGAAAGAGTCGCATTCTAGATGAGCTATTTTTATGCCAACTGGACAACCCTTGCCAACTGAAGTACACATCTATCACCTTTTTTGTCATTATCAAATAAATTCCAAAGGCAGAAAATACAAAAGACCACAATTTGCTCGCAGATGAGCAGTGCAGCAGCAGATGACCAATGGATTCACTACTACACTTACAAAGCCAAAATTTACAAAGATAATACATTCGGTAAGGTTATCCAGTGTCACAACTTTACCCAAAGCAGCGGTCATCCAAAAAATAAAAATACATTCAACTTAAATTTTGATTCACACTTATGTGAAGTTCAGCTTTCGTTTTTTCTATACCACAAGAAAGGTGATTTATATTAACAAATGAATAAATTGGCTTGGGAATAATGGGCTTACAATCCGCACATCAGCAGCAGTGTACTTGGAGGAATCCAGAGCAGGCTCCTGTCGGGCAGGTAACTAAAATAGTAATAATAAATGATTAAAATACAAAACAGAAAGAAGGAAGATAATGGAAGATAGAATGAATTCATAACAGAAAAGAGATAAAAATAAACCACAACAAAGTGAACCAAATAACTCCATAAAACAAGCTAGATAAGCATAAAAGAACCTTCTTAAGTGCTTCAGCCTCCTCCAATGCCTTCTGTGCCTCTTCAACCAAACCCTGCTCACCTGAAAAGGTTTAAAAAATAATTAAGAACAGTTTAACTAGCCAACAGACTGTCTTAAACTCATATAAAAAAGTTTAATTCCACAACAATTCTTAAACAGTAAAATCAGACTCATAAGTAAGATTCTTAAAGTAATTTGAACAAACAAAAGTCTCATGCCAAATCACTGCAGCTATACAAAAATAAACAACTCGTTTTGATGAAGAACCTTATGTGAAGATAGTTTTTTTGCATTTTCCAGTGTTTGGTAGTATCAGGAAAGAAAAGAAAAAAAGGGTCAAAGGAAAGCTTTCTCAAAGACTTCCCTTAGCAAAGAGGAAGCAGTGAGCCCTGGCTACCTCGGATTAGTCACATATGAGGCCTGGCTACCTCAAATAAGCCATAGATTTTTCTGTCCATCTTTTTTTAGAGGTTTTGTTGCCCTTCGCTTTCCTTTTTTCTTTCATTATGGGTGGTTCTACATTTGTTTTCGTTGAATCTAAATCTTTCGAGTTTGTTGTCGAGGAGGGGGGGATCTTTCTTCTTGTTACATATTTATGAACGAGGCCAGATTTCATTACGTTGTGTTTGTATGGGGAACGAGAGTGCTATGAGAATATTGACACACGTTGAGGATTTAAGCAATCTATGGGCCAATGTGCGAGAACAGTTAGGGAGGGTGACAAAGTTTTTATTTTGTAACTGGGGTCCAACACCCATGGTTCTTCTTTGATGCTATCTGAATTACATAAAGGCAGACATAAAGGGTCCATAGTAGTTCTAGAGGGGAAGTTGGGTAGTGGTTGGAGAGGATTCGGTATTCAGATGACGAAGACAATTGCTCCAGTTCAACGGGGCTTCCTCAGTAACCAAAAAGGTGTCTCCAAGATAGTCATGGTGGCGGTGGCAGAACCACAGAAACACAATGGTGAGTTAGGGAAAAAAGGAAAGGAGAAAATCTCAGAAATTCAAATTTCAAACAATAGAATTTCCGGTGGAGATCGTGTGCCACTTAAAGGAAAGTCTGAGAATATAAAGGCTCAATTTGGGGCAAACATTACGTCTGTCATTAATAGCCTTGCAAGTAGCGGTATCAAAGATACACCGACCTTGGATGTTTTTTTGCGTGTCGAGCGTGGGAAGGAAGGTAGGTAGGGTGTGATATCATCTAATGTAAGTGAGATGAGTCTACGTAAGTGAGGTGAGTCTAAACTCTTTTAAACCTACAAGGACAAAGCCTACTGGGATTAATCATTCGGTACTACCTAAAGAAAATGGGCTGAAACCCAAACTGCCTAAAGGCATTGGGCCGAAGCCCAAATTGTCTGTTTGGAAGCCTATTAGTGTGAAATAGGCTGGGCTCGATTCTAAGCCCAAAACCCAGCATCTAGACTCTGTTAAAAGACCAGAAGCGTGTCCCCAACATATTCCAACTCAACCAAGTGTGTTGTGCCTCGTTTTGATGCAGCTAGAAAGTGAATCTTCAACTTCAGTCTCTCCAATTGCTGGTGTTCCTACTTCCGGTCTCCATCAGGCGAGTTCTAGCAAGTCATTCCAGCCCTCCTTTGGTCCGATTGTGAAGGAGGTGGCTCCTAGCCATCCTCCGCACCATGTGATAGCATCAGGGTCAGATTTAGAGGAGGTTAAGGTTGCTTCAATAGTGTCATCTCAAAGTTCAGAGCCTATTGTACATGCTTCCGATGATGGGTTACAAAATCAGCATCTATCACTTAGGGATTTTGTTGGTGATATGGGAAAAGTATGGGGCAATTCTAAAGATTGGGTACTTAGAGCTAACTCAGTCCCCGGAATTAGTCTCGGATTCAGTCTCAGAGATTGAAGTTCTCCCAAGTACGGATTCTTTTCTTGGTGATGGGCCAATTATTAGTTGGGCTGATCAGTGTAATGGTGTGGTGGATTTTGCTATTGCCAGTATGGGTTCGGAGTGTGAGTTTTGAATCTAATGAAGGTATTTTGTCTTCTGAATGTAATGGTGAGCCGTTGGTTGTGGCACCGTTGGCAATGGAAAATCCAGTTGTATCTGATAGTAACCATATGGAGGTGGCTGAAAGGAACCAGTGGAGGTTGGGGGTTCGGAAAAAGCTGATAGTTGTTAGTTACATTGTCGGTAACCAACAGGATCAAAACCTTCAGCAAATCTATGGGGACTTTGTTGGAAGGTTTTGAAGAGAAGGTTATGGGTTTGTTTTCAGCTTTAGAAGCTTGAAAATATATATATATATATATATAATATAAGTTGCATGTAGAAGGCTCACGGAAGAAAATGGTCAAGGTGGGCCAGAAAGGTCACCGGGAATTAATAAGTTTGGTGAGTACATGTAGTGCTGAAAATGAGTCAACTAGGGGAAGAAGTGTCAATAGGGTGGCTGTTGTGTAACATCAATGAATTTGAAAATTACTTCATGGAATGTCAGAAGATTGAATAAACAAGAAAAAAGGCTTCTGGTTTGAAATTTGATTAGGAATTAGAGGGCAGATATCATTTGTAAGGGTGCTTGTACTGTGGGACAGAAGGGTTGTGGAGATTTCGGAGGAAGCAGAGGGGTTGTTTTTTGGTTTCCTGTATGTTTAAAAATGTGGTTAATCAATTTGAATGAGGGTTTCATAGAAAGGACATGCTCCTAGTGGGAGTCTTATAATTTTCATGGAGCTCCTAGTTTTATTTTAGCAAGTAAATTGAAGGCTCTGAAGGTTGAAGGTTGATCTCAAGAGATGGAATGTGGAGGATTTTGGTAATATAGAAGTGAAAGGGAAGAAGTTGTGGAGTGATCTTCAAGTATTGGAGACTATTGAGGAAATTCGTGTCTTGCGGTGGAAAAGCTAGATAAGGAAAGAATTAGCGGAGAGTTGGAAGAAATTTGTTGGAGGCAGAAATCAAGAGTTATTTGCATTCAAGGAGATAGAAACACAAAATTATTCCATTGTATGGCCAATTCATTTAATTCCATTGATATGCTTATGGTGGATGGGGTGATGTCTTCCAGCCAAGGATCCATTGCAGAGTGTATTACTCATTTTTATTGAAAACTTTACTTTGAAAATGAGGTTCATCGCCTTGTTCTAGATGATGTGGAGCTTGGAAGAATTCCTGAGGAAGATAATGTGGTTGGATAGACCTTTCGAGGAGGATGAGGTGTTAGGGGTAGTTAGTGGGTTCAACAGGGATAAGTCACCAGGTCTAGATGGTTTCTCCATGGCTTTTTTTCAATCTTGCTGGAGCATTTTGAAATTGGATATTATGGCTTTCCTTCATAATTTCCATGAGCAAGCTATGTTTGAAAGGAGTCTTAGGGTCCATTTGTTTTGGCTTCAAATGGTTTCCGAAAATCATTTTCCGTAAAATAAGCTGTTTGGTTGGCTTTGAAAATAGAATTTTCCGAAAATTATTTTCATTTGACCGTAAAAAATAAGCTTTGATCCCGAAAATTATTTTCAGTTCCTATTTCCACTTCAAATGGTTTCCGGAGAGAGAGAGAGAGAGAGAGAGAAGGACCAAACGCGTAAAGAGAGAGAGTGAGCCGAAACAGAAATTGCGCCTCAACCCCAGACATTGAAGAGAGAGAGAGAGAGAGAGCGAGAGCACGAAGAGAGACTAGAGAAAGTGAGATCAAGCTCGCGCTGTCGAGCTCAGCCCACCGCCCCAAGCCCAGACGTGCCGTCGAGCTCGCGCCGTCGAGATCACGCTGGGGAGATCGTCATGCCGAGATCGCACCCCTCTAGATCGCACTGTGATCACTCTCTCTTCCGTGATCGCACCGTGAGATCGTCCCTTTCCCTCGATTTGTAATTTTGCTTACTTGCCGTCGGTTGTGGCTTTTGATTGTTGAAGTTTGCCGCCGTGGGTTGAATTGGAGTTTCGATGGTGTGTGGTGTTGTTTCGATGGTGGGTATATATTTCGGTGGTTGTGGGTTGTTGGTGGTTGCAAGTGATGGGTATTTGGCTGTGATTTGTTCTATGGATTGGGATTGGGGTTTTTCTGTAATAAAATTTGTTTGGATGCTAAGAAAATGGCTGAGAAAATGTAAAAAATTTGTAAGAAAATAGCATTTTTAGAATGTTACTTAACACCAAAAATCATTTTCCAAACTATTTTCCATTGCACAACCAAATAGCTTGAAAACATTTTCCTTTCCCGAAAATAACATTTCCGGAAAATATTTATTTTCCGGAAAATATTTTACATGAACCAAACACAGCCTTAATGTTTCTTTCCTTTCCCTCATTCCCAAGAAATCTGATACTGTGGAAGTCAAGGACTTTCGTCCTATTAGTTTGGTGGGACTTGAGAGGTATGTATAAGATTATTTCTAAGGTTTTGGCCAATCATGTGTGAATAATTAACTCAGATTCTCAAAACACTTCTGGACTCTGTGTTTAATTGCTTTTGAATGTATTGACAATAGGATGAAGACAGGGTGTCCAAGGTTATTTGCAAGTTGGATGTTGAGAAAGTTTATAATCATGCGAATTGGAGTTTTCTTACGTATTTGCTTAGGCGGTGTGGCTTCTCAGCAAAATGGAGGTGGTGGATTATGTGGTATATATCAACTGTCAAATTTTCTATTATGATTAATGGTACGCTGGTTGACTTTTTTGGTAGCACTAGGGGTATTCATCAAGGGAACCCATTATCTCCTCTCATTTTTTATATTGTCTTGGAGGCTTTGAGTCGTATGTTGGATGCGGTTGCTATTTTGGGACAATTTTCGAGCTTCACAGTAGGTAGTTCAGTTGGTACTTTTTTTTTTTTTTTTTTTTTTTATAGGTAATAAGGATTTATTGATAATGAAAAGAGAGAGACATCCAAGTACACAGGAAGTATACAGGGGTAATTTTCTTGATTTATGTAATTTTTGTATTTGATCAGTTGGTACATTGCTAACAATGTCTCATCTCTTACTTGCAAATGATACACTTATTTTTGTGATAGTGACTCACACCATTTAGCTGCTTTGTGTGGGATTTTCGCCAAATTTGAAGTGGTGTCAGTGATAAAAAACTTGTTGAAGTCAGAATTGGTACCAATTGGTAACATACATAATATGAAGGAATTAGTGGAGATTTTAGGTTGTAGGCAGTCTTCACTTCCTTTGAAATACTTGGGCCTTTCGATGGATGCTACCCATAAAGAGGAGACAATTTTGGAGAAGATGGAGCGACGTCTAGCTAGGTGGAAGAGGTATTTATCTAAGGGGGGCAAAGTAATTCTTATTAAGAGTACTCTATCCAGTTCACCTACTTATTTCCTCTCTCCTTCCTATTCCAAAGTGGCTAACCGTATGGAGAAAAGACAAAGAGACTTCCTTTGGAGTGGTATTGATGCTCCTAAGGTACCTCTGGTGGAATGGTCTAAATGTTTGTATGCTGGTGCAGAATGGAGGTTTCGGGATTCAGCAGCCAAGAAGATTTAATTATGCTTCATTAGGCAAATCGTTGTGGAGCTATGGAACGGAGAGAGATGCCCCTTGGAGGAAGGTCATTGAGGCAAAATATGAGGACAGAACCAAACTAGTGTCAAGGCCTAACGGTGGTAGTGTGTGGAAATCCATTAGAAGTGGTCGGTTGGACTTTCTAAATTTCTTCAATTTGATGTGGGTGATGATACTAGGGTAAAGTTCCGGGACAATGTATGGTGTAGGGATTGTTCTCTTAAGGAAGCTTTTCCGGAATTGTATAGTATTAGTTGGACAAGGAGAATTCTGTGTCAGAGGTTATGCGCTTCTCTAATGGGAGGCTGCATTGGGACATTTTATTCCATCGTCCATTGTAAGATTGGGAGCCAGAATCGTTGGATCTGTTTTGGGATGTGTTTTATTCCACGAATGTACAACGCATCGGTGTTGATAATCTTTGCTAGAAGCCAGCAATAAGGAGATGTTTTGAGGTTCGAGGTTTCTATCACTCTTTATCTCCTTCTTCTGTCATTGATTTTCCTTGGAAAATGGTGTGGCAATTGAAGGTGCCTCCTAGAGTAGCATTCTTTTCTTGGACTGTTGCCTTAGGTAAGATCTTAACTAAGGATAATCTTTGGAAGAGGCATATTTTGTGCTAGAGTGGTGCTTTACATGTAAAAGGTGTGGGGAATCGGTGGATCACTTTCTTCTTCATTGTCCTATAGCATATGAATTTTTTTGGTACACATTGGGTTATGCCATATAAAGTTAGTGAGTTGTTAGCTTCTTGGCAAGGCAAGTTTGGTAGACATCAAAATATAGATTTATGGAGGTTTGTGCTGCATTGTTTGTTTTGGTGCTTATGGCGGGAGCAAATGCTAGATGCTTTGAGAATTGTGAATAGTCTATCCTTGACATTAAGTCTTTCTTTTTCCATACTCTCCTTGATTGAAGTTTAGTTTTGCCTTCTTATTCTTGTTTTCTCTCCCCGATCTGATCGTTGTAATCTAGGTTCTTGAGTAGTGCCACTATAGTACACTTCCAGTGCACTTGGTTTTTTTTTTTTTTTTTAATAAAATTTCTCATGTTACTCATCAAAAAAAAAAAGACTTCCGTTATTTAGATTGGCCTAGGATGGAGTTGCTTTCCACTAAAATTTTCTAGAAAACAACTCTAATCTAGGTTCTTGAGTAGTGCCACTATAGTACACTTCCAGTGCACTTGGTTTTTTTTTTTTTTTTAATAAAATTTCTTATGTTACTCATCAAAAAAAAACAAAAAAAAAGACTTCCGTTATTTAGATTGGCGTAGGATGGAGTTGTTTTCTGCTAAAATTTTCTAGAAAACAACTCTATCTTGCTGCCAAGATAAATAAGGGAAGTCAAAAGACAGTTTTTCAGCTTATTTTAAGGTTGCTACCAAATATAGGAAAATGAGATAGTTTTCTCAAAAATGCTTTTTTGAAAATGATTCATTTTCCAGAAAATGTTAATGTTAAATGTCGAAACAGTGTAAAATGCGTAAAATGCCAAACTTCACATGTGACAATAAATTGTGAGCAAAAACTACATTTCATTTATTGAAAAGTTACACAAGTAACTACTGGGTCTTAAACATAAAGACTCCACCATACACTCCATTCTTAAAAGAATGATTGGTGCTGCAATTCATTGGTGGATAAAACCAGAATTAACCATCAAGAAAACTTTGCTTAAACCAAAAATTTATTTTTATAATCGCAGACAGCTTTCAATGGCCATTAAGAGGGGACGGCAGATTTAGAAATGTACAAAAGCTTTTGATGGTTTCAAACAACCCCTTTGAAACAAGGAAAAGAAAATTAGAAAAAAAAGGGAAAGGAAATTAACAAATGGAAAAACAAAAGGAGAGCCACCCTTTAGGGTGGCAATACTATATGAAAGGTGACGGTGCAATAATAGCAATGTTAGAGAAACAATATCCTCTTTTTTGAAGTCTAAGGTTAAGGCAAAGCCCTAAATAAAAGGCAATGGTAGTCATTAGTTTTCGATATTTTATTTTGAGTTCTATTTAGTTATTTTAAAGTCAAGGGTATTTCAATCATTTGAAATGGTCAAGTCTGGCCATAGTTGTGTGCCTTGGGCTTTCTTTTATTAATAAGTAAGCCTTATTTATTTTATGGGTCTACATGTGGGCTTTGGTTCAATTCAATTAGGTTTTGGTTTTTCGGTCAAGTAGGAGTGCTTCTTTTTATTTATTTATTTTTGATAAGTAACAAATTTTCTTAAATCAAAATAAAGGCACAACCCAAGTCCAAAGTGTACAATACGTACACCCAATTAAATTCTAACGTTGCAATGATCAACCAAATCTAATAGGTTAGAAGAAGAAATAATCCCGATGCAACCATCCATTCAAAAAAGATCTAAAAAGCATAAATTTCATAGCCAAAAGAGTCCGTTCACATCCCTCAAAACTTCTAGAATTCCTTTCACCCAAATGCACCACATTAAATAATGAGAAATTGCCTTACCAATTTCTATGTGCCAATGTCAACCAAAACCACACTGCCAACAAATTAAAGGCTCTATTATTCCTTTAGGTATAACCCACTAAACCCCAAAAAGGCTAAACACCACTTTGACAATAGAAATGAAAAGGTAAATAATCAATTGTTTCTCCATTTCTCTTGCTCGTGCAACACAAACTACCATAGATATACGTCTTTCAAGTTGTCTATAGTTAAGATTCTTCCCAAAGCTGCAGTCCATAGGAAGAACACAACTCTTGTCAGGGCCTTCTATTAGAAGTTAAGATTTAAGGTCTACATATGTGCGTTATTATTATTATTATTTTTTTTGGAATGGTAAGCTACACATACACTCAATGCATGTTGAACGCACAACCTCATTAGCCATCCCGTTATTATGGAAAACCAATTAAGCTAAAACTAATTTGCCTATATAAGTGTGTTTTGTACGCAAACAAGTTAGAATTGATCAATAAAATATTAAATGTTTTGAGGATTTAGTCAAGTTGGACATATTATTCTTTTCTCCCTTTATCTGCTCTCTTTGTTGTTGTTTCTTGTGAGTTGTGATAACATTCACTGATGTTCGTAAAACCTCTAAACACCTTAAAACTATCTCTTTTCCTCCTTCCTTACAACCTCAAATCAAGTCATTTTACCTGTCAAAACCCAAAAACCCCACATAATTTCTTCTACCAAATCACCATCAGATAACTTATCTAATCACCCTATAATTCCAATAACAATCCTAAAACCCTTTTTGACTGACTATCATGAAAAGAATTGTAATATATAAGTGATGGAGGGCAATATTAGTTAACCATAGACCCCAGTTACTAAATGAAGTTTCATTGCTTATTGGCCAACTCCATCTCATGGGTAAAGCAGAGTCCTATGTTTTTCATAAACAGTTGCTACCCCCAGCCATGTGCCACTTTCATAATCAAAAGCTAGGAGAGCATCAGTTATCCCAAAGTTACACGGTCATCTTGCCAAGTAGCTTTTCTACTAGAAACTTAGGTTGGAAACTACTATGGATTGTTGAATTGGGGTCCATATCTCATTTCCTTTATATGGAAGGCAGTCTTCAGAGGCGCTGGGGCCAACCTTAGCAAGACAAGCCAAGAACAAGCTAAAGCTTACGATTTGAAGACCAAGTCATAGACTACTGAACATCCTGCAAAGTGACTCTTGAGAGGGACAACTCACTTTTCAAAAATCACCCCACAAGTTGAATTTTCAACAATTTCTAAACCCTAGATCCAGAAGTGTCCTAACCCTAAACCCACCCTGATTACAAGTACGACAAATTGGGAAATTTGTCATTCGTCAAAAGGCTACACTTTAAAGGGTACATTCTTTGCCTATTTGGGGTTGGGATTTTGTTGACTTGAAATTGGTCAGAACAAGTAGAATTTTTTTTTATAAATATAAATAACATACTTTATTGAAAAATATAGTCAATGTATAAAGGAGTATACTAGAGACAACCCATCAAGCCATCATATTTGTAAATTACAATGGTCAATAAAATCTAAAAGAGATGGAAAAGCAAAGGAACACATGATCATTTACCAAGATAAATTCAAATTTTCAAAAAAATTCCAACAAGAAGTTAACATAGGTAATTTAAATTCCTTCACAAGTAACACTTGGAACTGACATGTATTCACAAATACACAAAAGGATCTAATTAAAAAAAATAAATAACGAATGATCAAACATAAAACTGGTTGAATAGAGGAAAATCCCATCCCCAACGAAATTTAAAAAAAAAAAAAAAAAAAAAAGAGAGAGAGAGAGAGAGAGAGATCAGTAGAAGCAGTTATCGAACATCTTGTACAAACACACACTTATACTTCAACCAAAAACTTAGGAGTAAATAGAATACAAAGAATTTGACCAAAGAAAGGGGAATTACTAAGAACAAAAATGTAAATCAGATGTTGTTATAGCATGACAAGACCAACTCAGGAGCTTCCCCAAATAATTGTGTAGTATAGAGCACATATAAGGAACGCTTTAGATTCAAACAACAGAAATCTAGGACATAACCGAATAAATTTTAGTAGTGACTTACCAAGACCCTCAGCCTTCTTCAACTTTTCATTTATCATTTCTTGTGTACGAGGATCAGGAGTAATTACAGGCAAGGGTGCCAAAGGTGGTGGGTTTGGGAGGGGTTGAGGTAAAGATGCCCTATCCTTATTGAAGGCATCCAGGAGAAGCATGGACTGCACCAAAACAGATGAAAGATACACGTATGAAAGTCAGAATATAACTATATAAGTCAATAATTTTTTTTAAAAATAAAATAAAATAAAATCATGGACCTTCTACTTATAGGTCAACATCATAGAACAATAAACCAGAAGAACTTAACAATACAATTATAGCATCGGCATTGACAAGCCAAAATTTGTCTCAAAAGCAATCATCACCTGTTTGTCCGCTCTTTTGGTTCTCAGTTCTTCTACCACCTCCAAAGCTCGAATCTTAAGATCTGTTTTGCCTTCAAGATCTGCAAATGTCACATTAAACTTTTCATTAGTTGCTTAAGATTTAAGCAACCTTCTGGCACATATAACTAACATTTCCACCTTTAGAAAACTTACAAATCAAACTCTCTACATATGTAGACCCAATCAAAATGAAAAGTGTCAGGAACTTTTTCTTTTTAACAAGTATATACAACTCACATGTCCATAAGGACCGAACCAGCTACCCCAAACTCAAAGTCTCAAACCCTTGATTAATTGGATAGGAGACGTCAATAATTAATAGAATCAGAATTGATATACAAACAAAAATACAAGATGGAAAAATGAGAAGTCTGCAAAAGTTAACTATGCCAAAGTGTACTAACTCTATACAAAGGACCACATGAATTAGTACATTCCACAACTTAACTGACAAGATTCCAACTTCTTCTAACCCTTAGTTACTGTGCTCAGTGTTGGTAAAAAGCACCAAGGCTCTAGCACTTATTGCCTCTACAGCAAGGCACACTCAAAGAAATGTGCTTTAGGTGTGCTTTTTTTGCGCTTTTCCAGTAAGCTCAATGCGCTTTTTTGGAAATTAATTAATCTACAAATAGATTTTTTAACAAGCTTTTATAAACCAAAACTAATTTGTTGCCATAGGATGTTAACACCATTGATATAAACCATTTATTTGGTACATAAAACTCAATGTTATGGTCTACTGCTACCAAGTAAGTCAAAGACGAAAGGCAACCTTGAGGCGCTAAGGCCTTGTATTGCTTGAGGCATGAGGTGACAAAAAAGTGCTAGCCCGATTAAAGCAAGGCGCCAAATAATAAAAATAGTTATTATACATAGATAACTTAAATCATATGTACCTCATGTATTGAAATATTATTATCGTGTTTTACATATGTTGAGTGAAGAAATTAGGTTGAATAATAGGTTTATAACAATAGGTTTTATAAGAAGCTTTCATAAATTAATTCATCTAAAAATAAATTTTACAACAAGCTTTTTTTGTTAATAAATTAATCTAAAGATAGATTTCTTAACAAGCTTTTATAAATTAATAATCTAACAACAGGTTATACAACAAACTTCTATAAATAATTAATCTACCAATAGGTTTTACAACAAGCTTCTATAAAAGAAATATGTAAAAAATTAAATTAAAAACAAAAATAAAAATTACCGAGGCTCTCAATTTAAGTTGCTCGCCTAGGCTCTAATGGCGCCTTGCACCTCAGGGGCTCCTTAGTGGTGCCTCTCCTCACCCGGGTGCCTAGGCGAGCACCCAACTCTCCTTTGACTACCATGGTTGCTATATATTTCCCAACCATGGTTGCTATATATTTCCCAAGCCCTCCAACATTACAAATTCTATAAGACCTACATGGGACTGCAATCACCCCACACTCCACCATTGATCTCATTTGACTAAATCTTATAGACTTATACACATTAAGTGATTAAATTATCCTGATAATCAGCATTGGATCAGCCTGGCAGAAGGTACTACTTGCAATATCAACATTCAGGAACCGTTTAAAGAGAATCCTAATTCCTAGCAAACCCAAGAGTGAGAATTGTTGTACAGTATGCCCTGCAACGTGCAACTAATCTGATTGAAGTTCTCCTAGATAGTGAGCATCCAATAATAGCATTTACTATCTCTCTCTCTCTCTCTCTCTCTCTCTCTCTAAGACAAGATTCCTAGACAGACTATTATATACATTACCATATTGATCAGCTTCTTTCAACTTCTCCTTGATCTGCTTAGATAGCTCAAGTACCTCAGGTGTCTGCAAACCCAACAAAAGAAAATCATACATCTAAATTCACCAAAAGATAAATATACAATATATTAGGGGTCAACTATCACCTGTGTAACCTCAGAGACAGAAATTGCAATAGCAGCCTTTGCATCTTCAGCTTCAAGGCGTCTAAGAGCTCTAGTAATTTTCCTGTCACACTCAAGAATGAGCCTATCTATAACATCCTCGAGGTCTCTCTCATAGTTATCAATCGCTTTTGCTTTTGCTTCTTCATATCTACAAAGAGTTAAGCAGAACTAGAGATGAAGTTTGACCATAAAATATGAGACTTTTGAGGCTTAAGCCCTAAAAATGCAACAATGCCAAATCACCAGGGCTCATCCCACATGAAGGGAAGTTAGACACATGAAAGTAATTTACTTGGCAGACTTAAAATGGTCCATAGCTAGAAACCTTAAATATGCAAACTCTATGACTTCAACATGAACTAGATGACTCATTCTGCAATTAGCTATTCTTTAATATGTTACAATTATTAATGTCCCAATATTTTTATCATTTTTTCAATATTATCCATATTGTGACAGCATGTAGGTTGAGGATTCCAGCCTGCTTCAAGAAAGGGCTGAAATTGAAAATATGGGGGACTTCACCAGCTGAACTTTACTGATCAAAAACAAAATAAAAAATAAAAATATAAGGAATGGGAAGTCCAGTATGGAATTGAAAGGTCCAAAATGTAACATGACTCTTTATCATGCTGAATTTTACCAGTCATAAACGAAATAATGGGATTCCAACCCTGAGAATTGTGAGATGCATCAAGAAAAAATAAACTAGGCCATCAAATTAAAATCCCTACCTTACAAATTTTCTGCCATCGATCTAAAAAAATAACTAATGTGTGTTGTAAACATTTCTATAGAATCTACGTTTGTTTGAGCACTCCATCCAATTTTGGCAGTATACTAGGATTAAAAAGTTCGCAGATATTTTTTTGGCGTTAGGCTTATAAACACAAACTATGTACCCATAGTTCATTGCATTACGAACATTATACTTAATCAGTTAAAAACTCTAACAATGTGCAAGATTTTCCTTTAGAGTCGATCCATATGTAGATATTTTTCAAATTGTAATTCTTTAGGCTACTTCGTGTACTTTCATGACGTAGTCTCATTTCAATAAAATTATTTTTACCTATCAAAAATAAAAACAAAATGTGCAAGATTATATGTTTCAGTATCAACCCATTCACACTTTATTAGATACTTCTTTTTTTCCATTTTTACTATCAGTAAATTACACGTGCATCCAAAATGTGTGCTATTTGAGTAACAGCTAATTGGCAACAGGATATTTCATACCAGCACATCCATTTACAGGGTTAAGACATGGAAATTTTGGGCGTAAAAGAAAATAAACAAAAGATTATTCATATTCAATTATTTATTTTCAACATACGTACTCCTCCCCCCAACTCATCTATAACTATGCATGCCAACCCACTCATATTGCAATCAATAACAATTAATTGACAGAAAAAAAAAAAAAAAAAAAAAAAAAAAAAAGGTGAATAAACAGATTCTTCAACAAAATAAATCAAAGATGAAAACAATTCTTTTTTATTATAATGATGAAAACCCATATTGACCCAAGATCATGCTAGTGGATTAAAACTACATAATGGATGATAGATTTCCATGTCCAGCATCTTGCCACCAGTTATATGTCCGATATTTTAATTGGGGAAAAAAGACAAAAATGAATAGATTTCCCATGAGTTATAAGGATACTCTTTTCTCAGCTGCAATGAGTGAACCTTTGGGCAAGGACCCATATCCATTTTCTGAAACCAAAAAGAAAATGACAGATTTAGAGAATTAGAAGAGATTAAATAAGGGCAAATTACAACTCATCCACCTGTGGTTTGATCGAAATTTAAGTTGCCTACTTGTAACTTAAAATCTCATAATGCAAGTGTTCCGCTGGATTCTTTTTGATCTTGTATTTTTATGTTTTTTGTGTTTTTGGAGAGAGACATAAAAGTGGAGCAAAATTACAAATTTAACCATGTTTTTAATAGAGGTGGGTTATAGAACTCTAACTGAGCTAACCTCCGGTAGGTCAAGTGTCAAATTTCAAACCACAGGTAGGTGCAACTTAAATTTCGGCCAAACCATAGGTAAGTAAGTTGTAATTTGCCCTTAAAATAATTATCTAAATAGACAATAATGGCATAGATAGCCAGAACAAAATACTCCTTGATAAAAGAGTGTATGCATTCACAGCTTAATAACCATGTGATATTTTACTTAAAACAGCAGGTGAAAGAACCCATAAACCAACCATGTTCCCATAAAGATAAAGAGGGAGATATAAATGGAGAAGAATTCCCTCTAAATAAATTCATGAATAAACCAAGTCCCAAATAAAACCATACCCAGTCATCATAAATCAAGATTAAAACCTAAATCAACACAATGAATATATATATATATATATATTTTTTTTTTTTTTTTGATAAGCAACACCATGATAAAAATTCAACCATATAAGTAGAACTATCTCCAACAGAGTTGTATTAAATGGAGTAATTTTTTTTTTTTGATAAGTAATAAGATATATTGATATCAAAAGGGAAAGACCCTAGTACAACAGAGTCGTATTAATTGAATATTTACCTATTTTTAAAAATCCAATCTAAAAGTTACCAAAATGTATGTGAAATTTCAAATTCAAAATTGTCCTACTATAAACAAAAGAAACCAGCTAAACCATGGGATCCAGTACCATCAACCAGTCTGACAACAATAACAGAACTTGTCCACCTAGAGGTGCACTCCAACAATTAGAAACACTGTTACAACATTCAGTGTTGAAATCTAAATACTAAAGGATATCTCTAACAATTATGCAAAGCATTGTAGTCAAAGGTGAGCCAAGCGCTCACCTAGGCGCTCGGGCGAGGAGAGGCGCAACTAAGGTGCCTTAAAGGCTCTAAGGCGAGGCGCCTTTAGTGAGGCACTCGCCTTTAGAGCCTAGGCAAGCAAGGCGACCGCCTTAAGCCATGAAAAAGGCGCTAAGGCAAGAGCCTCAGGGTTTTTATTTTATTTTATATTTTTTTTATAGAAGTTTGTTGTGAACCTATTATTAGATTATTGATTTAAAAAGGCACGTTATAAAACCTATTGTTAGTTAAATTAATTTACAAATATATGTTGAAAAACTTATTGTTATATAGAAGCTTGTTGTAAAACCTATTTGTTAGAATAACTAATAGTGCCTAAACCATGTCAATCCTATTTTGAAATAATTTGATAGACCTAATTTCTTTATGCAATACATTGAAAAAAACTCATTATAATATTTTGACATGCTAGGTAAATATGATTTAAGTTCTATATGTATAATAAATATATTGAGAATTTGGCAGCTCACTTTACTCAGGCGCGCCTTTTATTGCCTCACGCCTCAAAGGCACTAAGGCGAGGCGCCGCCCCTGGAGCCTAGGCACTCGCCTAGATATTTTTTACTAGGCGAGAGGAGAGACCCTTAGTAAATTTTGGCTTTTAAAGCCACTTATGGCATTTTTTGTAAATTTAAAGGGCTGCAAGGTTGATTTTAAACTTATTATCCTTAGTGTGGATGAGCTGTCAACCACTAGTTCAAATAAATTAATATTAAATAAATAAATAAAATAAAACAAAAGATCCAAAAGAATCTTCAAGAACCACTCTTCAACAACACTATTTAGCAATTTTCAGAGCAAAGCATTGCTCTTTCTTCTTCTTAGGTAATATTTTTATTCTTTTAGTTTTTTTTTTTCTTTTTTACACTCTTTTTTTTTTTTCCTGAGTTCTCTCTCACTGTCTCCAACAACTCTCTCCTCTGTGTTTTTTCTCTACTTTTCCCCCCTTTACCCTTCTCTCTCAAACTCTTACTGTCTCCAGCAACTCTCTCCTCTCTGTTTTTTCTCTGCTTCTTTTTTTCCTTTACCCTTCTCTCTCAGACTCACTATCTCACAGTAACACTCCCCTATCTTTCTAATATGAAGTTATGAACAATATTTTGGTTTAACATTCAGACTTAGTTGATATTTCGATGGAGACTAATTTTTAATTGTGATTTATGAGTATGATGCATAATGCATGTATTAACTGTTTGACACAAACATAGGCTCTGCTGGGATTCAAACCCAAAAACTGGTTTTATAGACCAGCTCCTATCCACTAAGAACAGATTTAGATTTATTTATATAGTATTCTTATACATCAAATACATTAGATTGGAACCCTATATGTAAAAAACCTATATTTAAACTTTGGCGCCTTGCTTCACTCAGGCTAGCACCTTTTTGGCGCCTCCTTGCCTCAGGCGATACAAGGCTTTGGCGCCTTAAGGATTCAGGGTTCAAGTCCCCCCTCCCCAACTATCGAATTCATAAAATAAAATAAAAATTAAAAAATAAAAAAAAAAAAAAAAACATCGAATTATCAACAACAAAAAATGTAATGATCAATTCATGTGGTTTGACTGGTTTCTTCTCGTACATGTAGGCCTGTTCATTTTAGCTCACAATACAGCTTATGTACATCTTTTTAAGAACCACATTTTTTTCTTTTTTCCTCAGATTTCTCAGCAGATCAAATGTTAAATATTCTCAGCAACCAAAGAGATCAATTGTACTCCAGAAACAACAAATTCGTTCCCCTTTCCTCTAATTTCTCAGCATCAAAACAATCATTCCATCCACAACAACTACCTTAAGCTCGCACAATTTTCAACAGTTAGGATTTCACCATTTCAATTCTTGTTCTAATTTAATAAAGAAACTAAAAATAACAGAAATCAAATCCAAACTCCTAAAGCTCACAGATTATTAAACGATTAGGGTTTTGAATTTGGTTCTAAATCCATAGACAAAAGCAAACTAATTAGATTAACAAAATTAATCAATACCGTTAACTGAAAGAGCTCGTGAGGACAAAGTCCGACGAGATAGAGACGACAAACGTCGCGATCATAGTACTTGCGATTCACCTCACGAACGTCGCCGTTTCGATTCGCTCCCATTAACACATCGAGTTGTTTTCTTATCGCATCCATATCTCTCTCTCTCTAAAGCTTTCTCTCTCTAGAAATCTAAAAACTTTCTAACTTCCTCTCTCTTTCTTTCGCTCTGAAACTCTCTATCTCACTGAGAGTGAGATTTTTTAGGGTTTGAGTGTTTTCTTAGCAGACTAAAAGGTATCGGGGTTGAGAGGTTTGGGTCGTTTTACTTATACGCCCTTGTAGTTTGGTGTATTATGAGAGGATCCTGAGCTGTGTGCTGACCAGGATAAGGGCAGTTTTGGTATTTGAGACTTCACCCCCTTTGAGCTTTTTGTTGGGCTGGGTCTGGCTGGTCAGGTCGTGATATTATTAGCACGCCAGCACGACACTTTACGGCCAAAATTTAAAGTGTAGGATTTTGTTAATGAAGCTAAAGAATAAAATTCAATTTCTCAAATTTAATGTTGTAAAATTCAAAATACCTACTTTCAAAAAAAAAAAAAAATTCAAATTACCTTAAACTTTAAGAGTGTGTTTTATAATTTATCTATATAATAAGAGATGAGTTCAAGTTACACCTGGTATAACTCTACAAGAGTTACACATTTTTTAAGTTATAGATTTCCAAAAGACCTAACAGTCAAAATAAAACATCATCATTCTCTACATCATTAAATGATTATCTAATTAATAGCATCCTCATTATCTCTCACCTTATTAAATATTTTTGTGTCTTTTTTTTTTTTTCTCTACACCTTCTATGCTTTGTCCTTTTTTTTCTCCCCTCAATGAAAACTCTATCGTTTTCCTTATCTTTTTTAGGAAGTTATTCACCAGGACATCTTTTTTAGGAAGATATTCACCAGGAGCTGCAAATCGTTCATTCTTTACTCTGTATGTATTGCTTTTATTTTTTATTTTTGGTTCATACAAAGTTCAAGTTCATTATTTCTTCTACCTATCTAAATTGAATTTTTTATTATTTAAATTTGTTCTATGTGATTATGTCAAGTTCTCAACTCCTACCATTATTTTTTACTTTTATCACCACAAGTAATACAACGTTTTTGGTAATTAAGATTTAAAATTCAAACACCTATTGTAATGCTAAATGATCAAAGAGTGCAATAGTTGAGGAAATTTTTTGGACTGAAGAAGCAGAGATTATTAATCAGATCCCTTTAAGTTGGAGGAAGCCTAAGGATAAGCTTATCTGGGCAGGCACAAAAGATGGTCGTTACATAGTACGCACCATTGTTTTTTTTTTTTTTTTTTTTGGGAGAAGAATGTGTTAAGAACTTAACTTTATAAGATAAATGTTGTGTCTACGTTGCAAATCAATTAGCTAAGCATTAGAAATTGGAGAGCGAAAAAGGAGACATATAGAAATATTTAATAAAGAGAAAGATAATAAGGATGCTATTAATTAGGTAATCATTTAATGATGTAAAGAATGATGATGTTCTTTTTTTGACCGTTAGATCTTTTGGAATTCTAAGGCTTAAAAAAGGTGTAACTCTTGTAAAGTTACACCTGGTATAACTTTAAAGAGTTACACATTTTCTAAACCATTAGATTTAAGTTAATCCAACGGAAAAAAAAAATGCACTCATTAATGCTAATATTCTGATAAGGATATCATTTATTACCCTTATTTATAACATTCCATACCTATCTCTAATCCCAAAAATAGGTATATTTTTCTCTCTGCTTTCTCCTTTTCATCCACTACACATTTCTCTCTCCTCCATTGCTCTTTCACCTCCATTTTCATAAGGTTCCACCTCCACAGCCACATAGAATTTGATACAAAAAATCTTATGAAAATGGAGTTATCTGGGGTTATCTCAAGTCAATTAACATGCACATCAAACATGGCAAATCAAACTAAAGTCATCCAGCATGAAAATTTTCGAAGTATCAAGCATCACAAAATTTATAATATATGGAAAGAAAGAAATGATGGCCAAGAAACTGTAGGTAAGAAGGAGTACAATTAAGTTTCTTTTTCCTTTTTCTTTTTGGGAATTGTGACAGAAAAAGTGTTTCACTCAAGACTTAGGCTGTGTTTGGTTCCCGTAAAATATTTTTCGGAAATGCTATTTTCGGGAAAGGAAAATATTTTCAAGTATTTGGTTGCATTATGAAAATTGTTCTAGAAAATATTTTTACGTGTTTAGTAACATTCTAAAAATGTTATTTTCCACCACCATTCACACAAAACCCACCACCACAAAACTCACCACCACGCAACAGGAAAACCACCAAAACACTACCACCCACACCACCACAACAACAACAAAAATCAAAATCACACAAAAATCAAAATCACACAAAGAGAGGGATCAGTTCGTGGGTTTCTGGCAAAGTCAAAGGCCAAAACACCACCACCCACACCACCACAACAACAACAAAAATCAAAATCACACAGAAATCAAAATCACACAAAGAAAGAGATCAGTTTGTGGGTTGCCGGCGAAATCGAAGGCTCTGGGTTGCTGGCGAAGTCAAAGGCTTGTGGGTCGAAGATCGGTGGGTCAAAGGCTCTAAGTCAAAAGCTCTGGCTCTGGGTCGAAGGCTCTGGGTTTGTGGCGTGATCTGGGCTCTAGGTTCATTGGGGAAGTCGAAGATTGGTTCGTGGCGAGAAGGCTCTAGGTCGTCGGCGAAGTCGAAGGCTCGTGGGTCGCCGGCGATAGGCTCTCTCTTCTTCCTTTCTCTCTCTCTCTCTCACTCTCTCTCTCTTTGCGCGTGAGCGCGATCTCACTCTCACTCTCTCTCTCTCTCTGTTTTTTAAAAAATGAGATTTGAAGGTAAAATAAAAACGGAAATCATTTTACACCTAACACACGGTCAACTGAAAAGCATTTCCGGAAAAGCTTATTTTCAAAGCCAACCAAACAGCCTATTTTACGGAAAATGATTTCCTGAAATCATTTGAAGCCAAAACAAACGGACCCTTAAATGCAAAATTCATATATACATCTTCTATACTGTTAGCAACCAAATAGAAAGAAATGGAAGTATTTCCTAACTATTGTTTGTCATGTTGTATATAAAAAAATAAAATAAATAAATACGAAGAGAAAAAAAACAATACATAGTTGAATAATTGATAGTATAGATTATGCATCTACAATGCCCCATGGCACTTATGAAGAAAGAAGTAATAATAATATCAACCAATTGTTTTGATTTGTCTTTGAATCAAAGCATCGTAACCTAAGAGCATATCAAGGAATTTAAAGTTAATGGTTTTAAGGTCCATTTATCAAATTAACGGCTTTAACCATAGATTTTAGTCCAACCTAAACACAGGCTTTAGTAGTATCAGTCCAACATAAAACGTGATTTTCACAAGGTTCTACCTCCATAGCCTTAGATTTTTTGTATTAGATTCTATGTGGCTATGAAGGTGGAATCTTATGAAAATGGATGTGAAAGAGCAATGGAGGAGAGAGGAATGTGTAGTGAATGAGAAAGAAAGAGTAGAGAGAAAAATACCTATTTTTAGGATTAGAGATAGGTATGGAATGTTATAAATAAGGATAATAAATAAGATCCTTATCAGAATATTAGTATTAATGAGTGCATTTTTTTGACCGTTGGATCTACTTAAATCCAATGGTTTAGAAAATGTGTAACTTGAACCCATCTCTTTATATATATATATATATATATATATAAGAGATGCTATGTCTACAACAATTTTATAACATTTTTACAACAAATCATAGGCGATTAGTTGTTATTGGTTCAAATTTGAAACTAACATTAAGATTACTTTTTTACCCCAACAATAACAACCAGTAACAACCTGCCACTTAGGATTTGTTGTAAAAATATTGTAAAATTGTTGTAGACATATCATTTCTTTAAAAAAAAGGATTAAAAGCATCAATTTGTACTTGGCACAAGTGGACAAGAAAGGATGATATGATGTATCACCATATCATGTGTGGCTCAAAACTTTGTAAGAGCATTGGCATTGGAGGGTGTAAAAACCTCCCAGTTGCTATTTTACCCACTAGCAAGCTAAAGGCCAGCTCCATCCCAATATGCATTTCTAAAAAAATTTACCAACTGTGAACGGTGGGTTCTTAAATATAGAACCCATTATAGCCAAGGATGCAAAACAAAATTAATATTTTATTTATAGCTCTCATCCCCGATACCTTAAATAAATTGAAATTTCGACGGTTGGATAAAAAATTATGGTCTTGGGAAGTGAGCTGACGTGCGATTTTCAGGAGAAAATGAATTCAATAATCTTTGCAATAACGCTAGTCTCAACTTATTTCGATGGTCGGATCAAAATTAGGGTTTTCGTGGTCGCTAGGAGTCAATCTCGGGTCAAACTTGGTCAAAGTTGACGAAAAGTACCGAGTAGCTTGAGTTTGATGTAGAAATATGAAAAATGTTATTTTGGAATGATTTTAACTAATTTTGACTTTCGGTCAACCCAAAGTTGACCAATGGCATTTTGGTTAATTTGATCTAAAATGACATTTTGAGTGCTCTAATGCTCGAACGGGTTACGCCACATCAATCTAGATGTTTTCGTGGCCCCATGGAAGAACTAAATATTTTTGAGATTTTGAAGTCCGGCACACAAATCGAAGGCGGACAAAATATGGTATCTACAACTCTAATGAATCGTTTGAAAAAAAAAATGTAAGTGAACTTGCTAGGTCTTTTATAAGGAAAATATTATTATTTTATGGGTTTAGTTATTGAGTGCCCTTAGGGAAATTTGTTAACGGATAATTTTAAGGAAATTTTGATATCATTTCTATGGAAAATATAACAAAGTTATAAAAAAAAATTAGTTACTTTTTTTTAACCAACAAAAGATTTCTTAAGGCTCCGCTTGAGAGTTCATAAGGGAATGGAATGGAAAGGAATAGAATGAAATGAAATGTATTTAAGTAAGGGAAAATAATGGAAAAGAATGGAATGAAATTAAGTAACCTTAATTGGATGTTTTAAAATAAAAGAATGGAAAAGAATGAAAATAAAAGGAATGTAAGTAATCCTGTTTGAGAGTAACATAGAGGGAATAAAATTAAATCATTTTATGACAATAGTACTATTAGATCCTTATTTTAAAATAAAGGGTTGAATATATAAGGGTATTTTGGGAGTTTTAGTAAAAATTATTAAATTTAATTCCATTCCCTCACATTCCTCTCAATTTTGAGGGGAATGAAAATATGAAATTTTAAGGGAATAGAGAGAAATGAGTGTTCCATCATTCCCATTCAATTCCCTCACACTTAAACTTCTAAATAAGGGAATTGATTTTCCATTCATTCTATTAAAATTCTCAAACAAGAAAATGAAAGAATATTCTAAAATTATACTTTTTATTTATTTCTATTTCATTATCTCCTCCTAAGCAAAGCCTAAATCAATCATATTACTCAGTGTGGAGAAATAAAAAAAGACAGTAATATGATGACCTAGGAAAATCCATGAAACCAACAATTTCACAATAAAAAATCTTAGGGAGGATTTAACCTAATCTATCCTTAAGGCAATAAATTCACTGTGATAGAATGAAAGTTTTACAATAGATTTAAACCCAAAATCTAAAGCTACCTCTTGTAGTACTTACTCAGATGACCATGTGCAGCTCTAAATCCACGAACTCTTCTATCTAAATTTGTCACACACAAACACCCAAGTTTGTGACTCTGAGATCCCACTCAAATCTTTAAATCATCAGCTATGTATGATCTTGTATGCAACAACTTTAGGTCTACCGGTTTTAATGGTATGTAAATGGAATTTCGGTAGTGGCTTTTAATGGAGAAGGCACGGTACCTTTTAGATCTCAAAAGAGAAGCTCCAAAGTCATAATAAAACATGTCCTAGGGTTTTCTTTAAATACTAGGAGAATTACATCTGAAATCATAATCACTTAATAGGCTTAATGAGCTGTTAAACCAAAATTTAATTCTGTAAATCTGTGTTTCAATCAGTCGAACCTATTCTCTCGATTGGTCGAACTTGAAAAGTTTTGTTTTCTAGAACCTGCAGCTTCCTTGTTCTTGTGTTTTGACTTGTAACACCTGAGCATTGTCTAATTTATCCTATAGGCTTAAGAATCTATATCTAAACTGTTGGGAAATTTAGACTCCGGTTGATAGAATTAACTAGTTTTAAACCCAAGTTATTAATTGGATTTATTATGAATAAAACTTGTTAAAAACAAATAAACATCAATATCATGTCAAAATGATACAGCGGAAAAATAAATAAGACAAGATATGGTGACCTAGGAAAACCAATGAAACCAACCAGTTTCACAGTAAAAAACCTGGGGGGAAACCTTCCCGAAAAGCAATCCACTATAGTAAAGAGAAGTTTCAGATCTAATACAGAACATTTGTCCTTAGACTCTACAATCTCCGTAGATGAACTCATAGTAGAAACATTTTACCGCTTTAGAACTTCTGAACTCTTCAATATATGAACGCCACCCTTTTTGTGTTGCACGAATCCTAGTACGTGACTAACTCATTTGCACGAATCCCAATGCGTGACTCACTCACCAACTTAAGGAAGAAGAATGTTGGTTGCAAAGTTCTTCACTTCATCAACAATGAAGATCAAGAAGCGCTTGGTTACAAAACCCTAAGGCGCAAAGATGCAGTAGCTTCTTTCAGAGAGAATAAGGCATCGGTCACCTTTTGAATTTGTTCTCCTTGTATTCTCTTATGTGACGGCCTCTAAAATAAGCCTTATATAGGTCTAGGGTTGTGAGAAAAGAAACGCTACACAAATACAAAAGCCTGGCCCAAAAATTAGATCTGAAAATTATGATTTCCCGTAACCTCGATCGATCGGGAGGTGTCGAGATTTAAACCTCGATAGATAGCTATCTGTCGTGAAGTTATCGAGGAGCTATCAAGAAAACAGAAGATTTTTCGATCGATCCACTAGCTGTCGAGAAAGTGTCAAGATTGCGATAAGAAAACACTTTAAAAAGCTTAATAGATAGCCAGCTGTCGGGAGGTGTTGAGAAGCTGTCAAGCTATCTGTCCAGCTTTAATGAACACCTTTTCTTCACTTGTTTCTTGGTCCAATCTTCATAGATTTAATACTAGACTTAAACAACATGTTTCTTCTAGTATTAAACACAACTTAGATCTACCAAAATACAAGTAAAGTGTGTTTTGTCAAAGGATTAGCCAACTACATAAAAACATGACATATGTTCTTAACATGTGAACCACATATGTCCTAACATAAACAAGTTTGTGCTCACAATTTGCCAATTGTTCTAAACTTTTAGAACCTAACAATAATAATGCATTTTGGTATGGAAACTTGTTAGAAGAAGTATACATGCTTCCTCCTCCAAGGTTTGGAAACAAGGGGAACCTAATCTAGTTGGCAAGGTTACTGAATATTTACATGGGCTTAAGCAAACAAGTAGGCAATGGTTTTCAAAATTATCCACCACAATCATCTGCCAAGGTTTTGTTTAATCCCAAGCTAATTATTTTGTGTTTGCTAGAATCCAAGGCACCTCAATCATCACCTTTTTGGTTTATGTTGATGATATTTTGGTAGCTAGTAATGATTTGGATGCGGAATCCAATTCAAGCAATTCCTTCATGATCGGATTAAATTGAAGGATCTTGGACCACTAAGTATTTCTTAGGTCTTGAGATTGCAGGTCATCCAAAGGCATTGATGTTTGTCAAAGGAACACTTAGAATTACTTGCTAAGTCAGGTCAGTTGGGATCTAAGCCATCAAAGTTTCTGCTGGAAGAACACCTTAAGCTTTCAGCACATGAAGGTTATCTATTAGAGGACCCATTGTATAAAAGACTTGTTCGAAAACTACTGTATCTCACACTAACAAGACCATATATCAGCTATAGTGTCCACCATTTAAGTCAATTTCTAGCAAGCAACCTCATTTGAATGCAATCTATATAATTTTCATGTATGTGAAAGGTAGTCCAGGACAAGGTTTATTCTTCTTAGTTTCTTCTTCTATAGAATCTATACACCTAAAGGCACACTGTGATTCAAAATGGGTTGGTTGTCCTAACATCCGAAGGTCAATTACTAGTTTTTGTGTGTTAAGAGATTCTTTAATCTCTCGAAAATCCAAAAAACAACAGGTTGTGTCTTAGTACTCAGTAGTGTCAGATTATCGAGCTATGGCTACAGTGGTGAGGTCGTTTGGCTTCTTGCTTAATTGCTTAAGGAGTTCAAAATACAACATTCCAAACTTGTTCTTCTATATTGTGATAGCCAATATATATTGATGCTAACACTGTTTACCATGAAAAGACCAAACACATGCATTGAGCTGAGTTGTTTCTGTTGGGGCTCAAATAATATTATCACTAGAAGTATCAATTCAAAATAGCAATCACACAAATATCTATGTGAAAATGTTTTTTCTTTGAAGGAAAAAACCACGGAACAAATTCCGAATCAATTCACTATTATCAACTCAATTATAATAATTCTCAAGTTTACTCCTAATTTGAGATCTACCAAATACAATAATAAAACCTCTAGTCTATGTCTCATGGCCAAAGAAAATCTCCTTATTTTCTTTGCTCTCACACACTAATTATATATCTCGAAGGCTAGTGGTGAAGCCAGAAATTTTTTCCTATAACATAATTCTTAAGTACAAACAAAATTATACTTAAGAAAATACTTTTATTCCATCAATTAAATTTGCCCCAACAAAGTTGTCTCATACATTCTTTCATAGTATTACAATAATTTATAATTGAATTTGAATTAAATTTTCCTAATGGTCTGTTTTTCTATATATACCAATAGAAATTCACTTAAAAAGTATTAAGATGATAATTGAATAACTCAAACCATTATTAACAACTTCATACATACTAAAATAATTCAAGAAGCAACACTATTAATTTAGCCAAAAAAAAGACCAGCACAAACTCAAATAATCCATACATATATAATAGCTTTAAATATAAAAGAATCGATATTATATCCAATGGCACAATTCCACAAGCCACTCATACAGAAGCACAAATCCTAGCCTTTCATTCAGCACAAATCCACAAGCACACACAAATCACAATGCAGCACAAATCAAAGCCATTAACAACTATTGTAAACTCAAACATGTAGAGTACAACAAATAGAGATAGAGAGGAAGACATAGATTTGGTTTGCCCATTAGTGAGCATCATCATCCGGTGAAGGGTCTTGCAAAGTTAAAGGTTTAGGGATCAATTATGAAAAGTTAAAGGTTTTTATTTTTTATTTTTTTATTTTGTGTGTGTGTGTGATAGAACTAAATATTAAATTTTGATAAAGCCAAATTCCACAATTGTAGGGGGGTTGTAGGGCCGGTTAGTATTTTTTTTTTTTTTTTTTTGGTTTAAATTGAAATTTTATCCCACCCACTAATGGAAATTTCAAAAAGTTAGGGGGCCATGCCCCCCAGCCCCCCTAACTCAACCTTTGTCAAAGGCGGCAACACTCTGCTCTCTCTTCTCTAGCATTTTTCTCTTATTCTTTCTTTTTTTCACGTATCTCTCCTTGGCTATCTCTTTATGTGTTTTACAAAAAATGTTGTTAACAAAACCCAAACCTTGTTGTCTCTCTCTTTAAGTTATCTCACAAGCGAATTTTTTTTTTTCCTCTTAGTTTCACACTCTATTTTCCCTCTCCCTATAGGAAGACTCTTGGGCCAAATCCATCAAATTCTTTGTAATATTATCTGTGGGAATAAAAGCCCAAGTTCACATATTGGGCCTTAGGCCCTATATTTGAGGATGTGGGTACGATCGAAGAAGAGTAAATGATTGGGAGAGGCCTCATAGTGGAGAATCGCGTAAGTAAAGGATGGGAGAACATAGTCCGAGGAGTGTATCCTTCTCAGATACGATAAATATTGGCCAAGCAAGTACTGGAGAGAATTAGGCCATCTTCCAGGAAGTTCCAACGATAAAGATGAACTCCAGGCACATGTAAAGATGAGAGAATACAGAAATATCAAAAAGAAAAGCTACTACCACAGCCTTAAGTGTACTGCAGCAACTTTTCTGGCCGCATTTATGTGGAGAAAACCCCTGAACAGTACAATCTGAACCATCACCAAGCACAGAGAGTCAAAGAAGACGCTTGATGGGACATATACTCAAGTGAAGGTTTAAATGATTAACAGGTGTACGATCAAGATGGTCCAAAGAAAAACTATGTAATGTAAAAGATCCCTTATAGGAAGAGGATCGAAAAAAGAGAGAAAGAAAAGGAGAAAAAGATTGATTGTAGTAAGAGAAATTGTATTAATTTTCTGAAACAGGAGTTCAGTTCATAGTTGATCTCTTCAGACATCAATTTAATCAAGTTCTAAGTTTGTTTCTGTACTTATTCTTATTTTCAATCTTTATGAACCTTTGTTTAATTCATAAATAGCCTAGCTCTTTCATCCACTTTCTACAAATTCATTGTATTTGGCTCGTTGGGCTTACATCCTATATCTTTTGGGTTAGGGCTATAAATTGTGATCCTACAATTGGCGCCGTCTGTGGGAAGAGCTTGAGCAAGAGTGAGAGCAACGGTTGACAATGGCTGAATCAGGCCAACAACCAGCAGAATCCAGGGCATCTCAACACGTTGATCCTTTTCTCAACCTGGAGCAGAAAGGTGATCGCGAAAGTAGTGTACATACCACACATACTGACCGAAACCAACCTCGAGGTGGAAGTCATATGTCTCATGCAGAGAATAATAAGAACATGCTACTAGAGATTGATCAGTTAAAAAGGGAGTTGCGCCATGCAAAGAGGAAGCGAACTTCTTCGAACTTTGATGACAATTCTGATGACGAACAAGATATTAATTATAGGCGGAGGTACCCTAGCTAGTGAATCCTTTTCCTATGAAGATGAACATTATCGTAAACGGCAACTTCAAAGCCCATCACATGGAGGCGTAGGGAATGACGCTATGAGCAAGGCACTGAACCAAATTTCTAGATCGCCTTTCACAAGTAGGATTGAGTAGGAAAAACTTCCTCATCATTTTCATCAGCCAATGTTCATTATCTATAATGGTCGAACAGACCCTGTGGAACACGTGAGCCATTTTAACCAAAGAATGGCTGTCCATTCCAAGGATGAAGCCTTGATGTGTAAGGTTTTCCCCTCCAGTCTAAGACCAGTTGCAATGAGGTGGTTCAACAGCCTGAAAGCAGATTCTATTAGTTCCTTCAAAGAGCTCACTCAAGCATTTAGTTCCCGTTTTGTCACATGTCGAAGAGTCGTTTGGCCCTTAGCTTCCCCGCTATCCTTGAACATGCAAGAGGGTGAAACCATGAAAACGTATTTAGATAGGTACTAGGAGATGTTTAACGAGATGGATGGAGATTTTGACGAAGTGGCCCTCAATAAATTTAAGCTCAGTCTCCCCATTGACCATGGTTTGAGGAAATCTCTGACTGGAAAACTTATCACCAGTGTGCATCAATTGATGGATAGGATTGATAAGGTTATCCCTCAGGAAAGGAGGGATTTCAGGTCAGATCGTTATAGTAGCAATAAACCACGGAGAGATTTTGTTGGACAGTCAGGATCGGCAAATCTTCAAGCAGTCAACGCTGTATTCCGAGAACCAATGCATCAAGTTTTGGAGAAGATTAAAAATGAATCGTTCTTCAAACGATTGAATAAGATGATGGGAAATCCTGAAAGACGTAATCATAACCTCTATTGCCAGTACTACCAGGATCATGGGCATACTACAGAAGATTGTAGGAGCCTCTAGGATCACTTGGAGCAACTTGTCTGCGAGGGTAAGTTAAAATAACTCATGCATCATTCCAATAATCAGGGGAGCCAAGCAAGCTTAGAATCTCGAAGAGATGTTTCTTCAAGACCCCTTTTGGGAACCATCAATGTCATTTTTGCTGCACTTGGGAGAACAGGATCCTGCCCGTCCAGGGTAATGTCCATAGCCCATCTATCCGCAGGAGACGTTAACCAAGATCTGAAGAGGTCTAAAATGGATAGTCCACCAGTTTTAGGATTCTCGGATGAAGATAAGATTGGAACCATCTAACCCCATGACAATGCTTTGGTAATCATCCTCAGAATTGGGGGGTATGATGTGAAAAGGGTAATGGTGGACCAGGGTAGTGGAGCTGAGATAATGTACCTTGATCTTTATAAGAGGCTGAATTTAAAACCTGATGACTTAACGCCCTATAGTTCCCCCTGGTGAGTTTCGACGGAAAAGTTGTTATCTCGAAGGGCCAAATACGACTACCTGTGCAAACTAGTTCGTAAGTAGTAGAGGTAGATTTCATTGTTGTAGACGCAATCGTGGCCAGACCCTGGCTTTATAAGCTAGGGGCTGTTTCCTCTACTCTGCATCAGAAGGTTAAGTATCCATCTGAAGGCTAGGTTAATGAAATTTTGGGAGATCAATCTATGGCCAGACAATGCCTAGTGGCTGCCATTCAGCATAAACCCGAGGCTGAATCCTCAGCCTATGTTGAAAAGGATTTATAACAATTAAAACCTCTGGCATTGCCTATTGATGATTCAGCTGAGGGTGTGAGGTGTGAAGATTTGGTAAAAGTTGCTATCGGAGAGGATTCGGAGAAGTTCTTTCAGGTTGGATCTCAGTTATCTCTTCAAGAGAAGGAAGAGCTGATAGAATTCCTTAAAAGAAATATTAATGTATTTGCCTAGAATGCTTATGAAGCCCCAGAGGTGGATCCAGAATTCATATGTCACCACCTGAAGGTCAACTCATTGATCACCTCTAGGAAACAGTCTCCTCGGCACACATTCAAGGAGCACGCTGATGCAGTGCGAGAGGAAGTAACAAAGCTCAAACAAGCTGGAGCTATTAAAGAAGTTTTTTATCCTGAGTGGCTAGCAAATACTCTGGTGGTGAAGAAGAAGAATGGGAAATGGCGAGTGTGCGTAGATTTCATAGATTTAAATAAGGCTTATCTTAAGGATCCATTCCCTATGCCTAAAATAGACCAGCTGGTGGATGCCACTGTTGGCCATCTTCAGATGAGTTTCCTAGATGCTTTTCAAGGGTATCACCAAATACCTTTAGCCTTGAATGACCAAGAGAAGACTGCTTTTGTCACCCCTATTGGGAACTACCACTACAAAGTGATGCCATTTGGCTTGAAAAATGCGGGATCCACCTACCAAAGAATGATGACGAGGATGTTTAAGCCACAGTTAGGTAAGAGTATTGTGATTTACATAGATGACATGGTGGTGAAAAGTAAGGTTGTTTCTGAGCATGTGAGGGATCTTGGAAATATTTTTGAAATTCTTAGAAGATACAAGTTGCGTCTAAATTCTTCCAAATGCTCATTTAGGGTGGGATCAAGTAAATTCTTAGGTTACATGGTAACTCACAGGGAATTGAGGTCAACCCCGATTAGATAAAGGCCATCAATAAATTACAACCACCTCCGAATCCCAAAGAGGTCCAGAAATTGACTAGAATGGCTACTGCTCTAAACCGATTTATCTCTTGATCAGCAGATAGGTGTAGGTCTTTCTTCTTGCTGATCAATAAGTGGAAAGGATTTGAGTGGACTGAAGAGTGTGCTTTATCTTTCCAGTAACTTAAAGACTATCTAGCTCGGCCACCAATCATGTCCAGCCCTGAGCTAGATGAAGTTTTGATTGCCTACATTGCTGTGGCTCCTTATGCTGTAAGTTTAGTGTTGATACGAGTGGATCATGGTGTGCAACGGCCAGTTTATTACGTAAGTCGCTACATGAGGTCGAGATTTGTTATCTGCCACTGGAGAAAGCTATCCTAGCAGTAGTGCTTGGTACACGAAAGTTGCCTCATTATTTCCAGGCACATACGGTTGTTGTTCTTACCTAAATTCCACTTAAAACCATACTCAAAAGTGCTGACTACACAGGGAGAATAGCTAAATGGGGTACTATTCTAAGGGCTTTTAATATCAAGTATATACCTCGTACCTCCACAAAGGGACAAGTCCTCGCGGATCTGGTGGCCGAGTTCACTGAGCCCTTGTTAGAAGAATTGAAACCAGCACAAAACATGGATGAAAAATTGGTTGGCATAATCTCTCAACAAGGCCCCTCATTCTGGGAGGTGTATGTCAATGGTGCAGCAAATCAGAAAGGTTCCAGAGTGGGACTAGTGCTAATATCCCCTGAGAAGATCGTTATTGAAAAGTCATTAAGGCTGAGCTTCACGGCCATAAATAATAAGGTTGAATATGAAGCTCTACTGATGGGAATGTCAGTGGTTCAAAGAATGGGAGGAAAGTCAGTAGAAATATTCTCGGACTAAAGACTAGTCGTCGGTCAAGTAAAAGGGGAGTTTAAGGCAAAAGAGGAAAGAATGCAAGGGTACTTGAGCCAAGTTAAATGTCTATAGTCAGAGTTCGAATCTTTTAACTTGCTACACATACCCAGAAATATTAATACACATGCTGATTCTCTGGCCATGCTTGTGACCTCCTTGGCGCAGAATCTGCCTCAGGTTATCCTCGTCGAGGACTTGCACAAACCCATTGAGATAAGAAAAGAGGCAATTTGAGTTTATCAAATCAGAGATGAGCCAAGTTGGATGGACCCTATAATTCAATTCTTGAAGGAGGATACTTTTCCTAAAGAAAGGTTGGAAGCTAACAAAGTTTAGAGGAAGGCTATTAGATTCTAGCTATCCGAGAACCAGAAATTGTACAAGCGTTCCTATTCAGGGCCGTATTTATTGTGTATACATCTTAAAGCAGCTGAATCACTCCTTGAGGAGTTACCTGAAGGAATCTGTGGAAGCCATACTAGAGGCAAATCCTTGGCACATAAAGCTATTACCCAAGGCTATTGGTGGCCAAATATGCAAAAGAAGGCCCATGAATATGTTAAAAAGTACAATCAATGTCAACAGTTTGCACCAAACATACACCAACCAAATGAAATCCTTAATCCATTATCCAGCCTGTGGCCATTCGCTCAATAGGGCTTAGATATTGTGGGACCATTCCCTAAAGCAATAGGAAACAAGAAATATCTTCTAGTCGGTATAGATTATTTTACCAAATGGGTTGAAACTAAACCTCTAGCTAATATCAGAGATGTGGACATAAAAAAGTTTATCTGAAAAAATATTGTCACTCGGTTTGGGATTTCTCATACCCTTACCTCAGACAACGACCTTCAATTTGACAGCAAAGCGTTCAAAAATTATTGTTGCGAATTGGTAATCACGAACAGATATTCCATCCCTCCTTATCTTCAGGGGAATGGGCAAGCAGAAGCTGTAAACAAGATCATAGTAAATGGACTGAAGAAAAGGTTAGATGACGCGAAGGGCAAATGGGTGAAGGAACTGTCACATGTCCTCTGGACATATAGAATTACGCCTCGTAGGTCTACTAGGGAGACCCCCTTCTCAATGACTTATAGGGATGAAGCTGTTATCCCCCTAGAGACTGGTTTCCCAACGTTAAGAACTAGTTCGTTCAGTCTGAGTAACAATAATGAGCAGTTAGAGAAAAGTTTGGACCTGATTGAAGAAAGGAGGGAAAATGCAATGGTCCAATTGGCATATTACTAACAAAAGCTCAGACAGGGTTATGATGCCAACATAAAGCTAAGACCTTTAACACCCGGTGATCTAGTGCTTAGGAAAGTTGTGGGCACTGTAAAGAATCCAGCTTGGAGAAAATTAGGACCCAATTGGGAAGGGCCATATCATATTACCTCAGGGGCTGGCATTGGGGCATATTTTTTAGAAGACTTAGATGGTCATGTAATACCACGCCCCTAGAAAGTAAACAACCTTAAAAGGTATTATTATTAAACGAGATTTTTCTTTGATCAATATGTTTATTTATTACATAAAGGTTTTGGAGAAAATGTTTAAACTTAAATTCAATCATGCCTGAAGTCCTCGGATCAAATGATATCGATTAGTTAACACTCCATTACAATTCTTATAAGTGTTTAAACTTAAATTCAATCATGCCTGAAGTCCTCGAACCAGATGATATGGATTAGTTAACACTCCATTATAATTCTTATAAGTGTTTAAACTTAAATTCAATCATGTCTGAAGTCTTCGGACCAGATGATATGGATTAGTTAACACTCCATTACAATTCTTATAAGTGTTTAAACTTAAATTTAATCATGTCTGAAGTGCTCGGATCGGATGATGTGGACTAGTTAACACTCCATTAATTCAATCATGTCTGAAGTGCTCAGACTAGATGATATGGATTAGTTAACACTCCGTTACAATTCTTATAAGTGTTTGAACTTAAATTCAGTCATGCCTGAAGTGCTCGGACCAGATGATATGGATTAGTTACCACTCCGTTACAATTCTTATAAGTGTTTAAACTTAAATTCAGTCATGCTTGAAGTCCTCGAACCAGATGATATGGGTTAGTTAACACTCCATTACAATTCTTATAGGTGTTTAAACTTAAATTCAATCCTGCATGAAGTCCTCAGACCAAATGATATGGATTAGTTAACACTCTATTACAACTTTCATAAACGCTAAAATGGATCTTAAATCATGTTAGACTTCTCGGACCATATACTAGATTTAAAGTTAACGCTCCACGATGTCCTTTATACGTGCTGTACATAACCCAGTTCAGGTAAAGTCTTTAATTATTTACTTAAGTATTAGAGAATATATATAAAACCTTTATATAGCTGTCATTACGTAATAAGTCTGTTAACAATTCTTATGTGACCCAATGTTTGCCCGTATTTATCTAAGTTATCTGCGTCATTAGCAAAATATTGTTGTTGAGCTTGCTCAGATTAAGATAGTTACAGGTTAACATTACTTACAATAACAATAAATTTTATAAGGTGTGCAATGAAAATGTAAAAAACAAAAGAAGCACGCTTTCATTGATCAAAAAGATGGTATTTTTCAGTTCCTTACAACCACCACCAAAAAAAAAAAAAAAAAAAAATAAGTCCTATTATCTAAGCCTTCTGAGTGGAGACTACGGGGTGAATAGCTTGGCTGGACTGGGTGGCAGTAGCATTTGGGGCTTAGTCCTTGGGTTCAGAAGGAGTTTTCTTCTTACCCAAGCCTTTACCCTTATCTTGAGGATCCTTAGCTTGCTTGCCTTGACCACCAGCTTAATCAAACTCCTTTGGAGCTTCAAGAAGGGTAGGGGGGACTTGGCCGATCAAGGGCTATTTCGAGGCCTCTGGGAGTTGTTTGGAGGAAGAAGGGTTAGGACCTAGGAGTTCACAAATTTCAAGATCATAATAGATGCTCCCAGGTCACCTTAAGTTAGAATCTGTAGGGATCCTAGCTGCATCAAGGGTTTTACCCCAAGTTACATCACAGTACTCCCTGCAGACTGCAGAGAGCTCCTCTGTGAGTCTGACTTGAGTCTCCTCCACCACAAGCTTGTACGCTGCCTGCTTTTCAGTCTCAGCTGCCTCATTGGCCAATTGGGCATCTTCCCTAGCTTTCTGAAGCTCGTCTTGAAGATCCTTCACCATTTGCTTCTTTGTTTCCAGATTAATTTCAGTCATATGCAACTGACGGCGTTGGTCTTCAACCTGCTTTTTAGTAGTCTTAAGGCCTGCATCAAGACTGTCCCTGGCCTTGGTCACCTCTTTTAGCTGCTCGGACAGCTTAGCGTAATCCTCCTTAAGATTACCTAGTTTTTTTCTCAACTTCAGGCCGGGAATGGGCCTCCGCCTTGGCTTCATTGTGGGTGTCTTTATTCTATTCCTCGGCCACATAAACTTGCTGGGTAATCTGCATAACAGATGGGAAAACTTTAATAGAAAATAAAGAAAATGGACGAGTAAAAATGACCAACAGTTTAATTGGAGAAATGGATTAAATCACTTACCATGGCCAAGCCCCTCTTAAGGGATAGGAAGAGTTCATGTTGGTTGGAGCACCTGTAAGCATCCATATCCTTTGGTAAGAGAAGTGGTTGCTCCAAGGCCTCAGTAATGAGACTTGCCCGCCCCCTTGATAATTTCTAATTGTGGTGTCCCAAGGGAGGGGTGCACCATCCAACTCTAGCTTGAGGGACCAGATGCGCTGTCCTCGGCGCACATCAACGATGAGAGAATCCTCTCGGCTTTCAACGAAAGAAGCCCTTTTGTTCCGTTGGTCCTTAGCCACTTTCTGTTGTTTATTCCCTTTTGGAGGTTCCACTTCACCCTCCTCAAGAGCTGCATTAGGCCTTTTCTTCTTCAACTCAAGGTTTGGCTTTAGGCCAAGGTCAGAAGGGAGCTGAGGAGGGGGTGGGGGAAGATTAACAGCGGGCTAGGACTTAGTGGTTTCTTTGGGCACGACTGCTTTATTCCTTGCCTTCATAAGATCCTTTAAGCTCTTGCTCCCAGTATTCAATGCCATTTCTTCTTCTTCCTCCAAAGAGTCATCTGGAAGGGCAATTATTAAAACAAGAGCGTGGATGCTAGAATGCCTATAAGTCTCTTCCTCAGCGTCCGAGAGGGGAATCACCTGAACCTCCCTAGACGCCTCTCCTTCGAAATAGAACCTATTAATCTGTTCCTCTAGCGAAAAGGTCGAGGAAGCAACTCCTTCTCCTGCTGCAGCTACTTCATAGGGAACCTGTTGAACTAGAGGGACAAGCAGTGGTACACCCTGCGGGACAGGATGTGGTATAGGGGGAAGATCAAACTAAGATAAAAAATTGGGTCGAGATACGTCTATTCGGTTTATCCGATGGTCTCCTTGCATTATAGCATTGCCTGTTGGTTGAAATGCGTCCGAAAGAGGCTTGAAGTCTAGAATAAGGTGGACGGCTCGAAGTTGCCTGTCTTCACTCACAAAGATCTCTGATCCTAATAGGTAGTTAAGCGCGACAACGTTGGTTAGGCTGAGTCGAGGAGCAACGTGCCTTCTATCTGTTAACACCACAATAGAGCTAAGCATGTTCAGAAATTTTAAGTAAACCATTAACAGGAAGAGAAGAAAAAACAGCACTACTGATGAAAACCCTAAATCTATTGTTAGGGAACCTAAATCTAAGATATTCCACCTGGCTTTCTTGGTTGGGTTGGGCAATGAAGACCGTTATGCCATGCTCTCGAGATGATCATGTAGTCGTCTTTCATCCCCTTGTTAGACTTGGGAAGACAAGAAATAAGCTTGACAATGTCGGATTGGGATTTAAGGTAAAATCCCGTGCCTTTTTGTTTGTGGCATTCGTACATATGGACTACGTCTAGCCAGGTGAGCCCCAAGCCCAAGTGTTGGTTCAAAGCATCAATTGCTCTTAAGATCCTAAAGAGGTTGGGTGCGCACTAGTAGGGACAAAGTCTATGGTTACGTAGGTAGTCTCTGGTAATGTGACCCATGAGGAAAGTCATTCCCCCCTCTATAAAGGCTATCATAGGGATTATGACCTCTCCCACATCTCGGTCGGTGTCTATTCCTTCTGAAGGACAATACCTCAGGTTTACTTCCTACGGTATGTCATATGTTTCCTTCAATGTCTCTATCAAGGCAAGACTATCAACTAGATACTTAAATCTACCCATTTTGGATAAGCAGAAAAGGGGAAGCACTAAAAACGACAACTGGGAAATAAGAATTTAAAGGCCGAGGAAGCTAGCCGAGGAGACAAAGCAGGGTTCGAAGAGGTTAGAACTTACACGAACTGAGTTGGAAATGATCCATTAAATCTTCAGAAGAATTTTCAGAGATTTTCAAAGAAATAAGGTTGGCGATTTGATAATCTTTGTAAGTTTAAATACTTGAGTTCGCTGGAGAGTCTAAGAAATTGTGAAGTAAAGAAGTAATGATCTCCTTTGAGGCTTTATATAGGGGCCAAAATATGAGTGGGAGTTATCCTGCCCAAACCCTGAGGAAAAATGTCGTTCGTTGGATCAATGGTTCACTGTTGGATGCCAAAGACATAGCGCCGCCTGAAGCAATTAATAACACTTTGTAAATACCGAAACATCAGCAGCAATGATGAAGTGTCTAAATCTATGCTCCCACACGTGTAAACTTAGGTATCTTTACATTTTTAGCCTTTACTTCTGTGGCAGATCAAAATCCCATTTTTTCTCCTCGGATGCGAGGGAAAAACTAAAATTTTGAGGGGCTATTGTGGGGATAAAAGCCCAAGTTCGCATATTGGGCCTTGGGCCCTATATTTGAGGATGTGGGTACGTCCGAAGAAGAGTAAATGATTGGGAGAGGCCTCATAGTGGAGAATCGCATAAGTAAAGGTTAGGAGAACATAGTCCGAGGAGTGTATCCTTCTCGGATACGATAAATATCGGCCAAGCAAGTACTGGAGCGATTTAGGCGATCTTCCAGGAAGTTCCAACAATAAGGATGAGCTTCAAGCACGTGTAAAGATGAGAAGAATACAGAAATATCAAAAGGAAAAGCTGCTACCATCGCATTAAATGCACTGCAACAAATTTTCTGGCCACATTTATGTGGAGAAGACCCTTGAACAGTACAATCTGAACCATCACCAAGCACAAAGAGCCAAAGAAAATGCCTGATGAGACATATACTCAAGTGAAGGTTTAGATGATTAATAGGTGTACGATTAAGATGGTCTGAAAAAAAACTATATAATGTAAAAGATCCCTTATAGGAAGAGGATCGAAAAAATGGGGAAAGAAAAGGAGAAAAAGATTGACTGTAGTAAGAGAAATTATATTAATTTTCTAAAACAGGAGTTCAGCTCATAGTTGATCTCTTCGGACATCAATTTAATCAAGTTCTAAGTGTGTTTTTGTACTTATTCTTATTTTAAATCTTTATGAACCGTTGTTTAATTCACAAATAGCCTAACTCTTTCAACCACTCTCTACAAATTAATTGTATTGGGCTCGTTGGCCTTATATCCCATATCTTTTGGGCATGGGCTACAAATTGTGACCCTACATTATCTATTTAGAAGAGTTTTTTTCTATTTCTTCTTGGACAAGGAATACATTATTCCTTTAACAAATAATAGACTTTCTTTTCACATCAAAAAAATAGTCTTTTCTTCTACATCAATAAATCTTAAATTAATTTTCCTTCTTTAACTTTTCAACAATTTGGAATTTTGAGTCAATATCCCAATAGTTACTTTGTTAAAGAGAAAATAAAAGACAGCTTGATAAAACCTTCCATGTGCCCAATAAACATCAATTAGCAGACCTTTTTACTAAACCCCCCTGACATCCAACAGTTTCATAATCTACTTTGCAACTCCATCTTCAAAGGGAGTATTAAAGCTTAATTTGAATCAAGAAGCTGGCCTAATGTTGAAGGTTCAGAGAGTTGTATAACTTGCAGTTTACTGATTACTAAGTACCCGTTTGGGTACTGTGTTTTGCGTCCCATGTCTGGGTGCAAAACGTGTTTCAGCATTTTTTTATTTATTTATTTATTTATTTTTTGCCTTTAGCCGCAAAGGTTAACTTTTCAACCGTGAACAGTTCATTCGTGCATTGTTCACGAACCCACAAATATTACTTTTCAGCAATTTTTTCATTAAAAATGAGTCCCACGATACTATTCACATATTTAAAAATTATTTTGCTACAGTGTTTTTAGTTTTCAGTTTTCAACTGTATCCAAACGGACCCTAAGTACTACTACAAGTTTAATCTATTCTGGATTGTATTATTGTAACCCGGAAGAACACCTATCCTCTTGTCATTGGCTCACCACAATTAGCGTATAGTTAGTTACTAGCCGTTAGTTGATTAGAGAGTTGTAACTAGCCGTTAGTTGATTAGAGAGTTGTATGAGTCTGGTTAATGTATGCCCTTAGGGCACACATTAATCATTTATTTAGGAAAACCATATTTCACTTTCTATCCGTTGTAGAATGATAAGATTGCAACGAGCAGCAAAGAATTGAACCCACACACACAATCAAAAAGGTATCTAGATATGGAATATCAATGCGTATGTATATGCAGTTACATTTATTACCATTGGGTTATTGCACTTATGGACATCTGCTGAAGTAAAATCCATGAGGCATAACTCATCCAAAGACTTACTAAGTGCGTAGCCTGACAGAAAGGTCCAATGTTTTGTCCAGGAAAAAAGAAGGCCAAGGTTTTCCTCCAAAAAGAAAAGTATTTGGCTTCAACCCAAGTAATAACTATAGTTTAAAGCTGTCAGTCAAAATGAGTCAATAGCCTCGGATCGAAAGCTCAAATGAGTTATGAGAGATTCAGAACAAAGCCCTTCATCTGATTCAACTGGTGCACAGGCATATATATTAATAGATAAAACTTAGTCGCGTTCCCTTGAGTGTAGTACATGTGATTCTTTTATTAAATTCAAGTACTTGCTTGGTTACATTGATGAATAAAGCAAATTAAACAGTGTTATGCGAGGACTATTAATTCAATACATTCATATACGTGAATTTAACTAACCTAATATATTGTACTTAACTACTATATTTAGTTAAAAGCCTTATAACTCAACTAGTTGGTATTCTTTTATCTTTACAATAAAGATATTCAAAATTTAAATCCTCTGTTTAACTACTAAAAAAAAAAGTTGTTATACCTAAGTTTTTCCTGCATCGATCTATATATAATGTAAAAGTGAAATCATTAACTTTTTATTGACCACTTCTCATTGCGCCACGTGGCTATACAAATATATGTCATGTGTACATTTAAAAACACCAAACAATTGTGGCTTTTCATTTTGCCATTTAAGTTTTAGTATCTATTCACCGTTTTATATAAAATGTATATATTAAAACAAAAAACTGTCATTGGGAAAAATATTGAATGACAAATCTAAGAAGAATGACATTCGTAAGACATGTAAAGAAATCGTTTAGTATTATTGTTGCTATTGTTAGTGTGGCTTGATTCCTGAACCTTTTCACAATTTAACCAAAAAAAAAAAAAAAACTGACTTACAAATGGTAATTTTGAAGAAGACTCACATGTTTCTTGTATTTCTATGAAAGATGAAAGAGAAGAAATTGAGAATATGTTACTAAATGAATATGAACTACTATTTATACCCAAATAATTATGACCCTTCAATAGACACATTTTCATTTAATGTGCACATTTTCGGTCAATAGACACATTTTCATTCAAAATATATATTTTCAGTCAATATGCACATTTTCATTCAATAGGTACATTTTCGGTCAATAGATATTTATTTCATTTAATAGGCATATTTTTTGTCAAGAGACATAGTTTCATTCAACTGACAACTTTTTGTTCAATAGACACCTTTAGGTATATCAATTTGAATGGTTATGGGGTTATCAAACTATCAATTAGTATGAGCATTGGAAACTTTGGGTAACAAAACCGTTACGCCAAGGCACTCAATAGTGAATAATCTTTATGCAAATCAATAAGAATTTGTTACCTAGAATAAATCAAGTACATGAAAGAGTTACTTGCTAACACCAAAAGTTTCTCTATTTCTAAGAAAGCTTCGTGCTTCTCCTAGAACAGTAGAATAGTTGTCCCTTCTCTTAGAAGGTGAGTTTGTACTCCTTAAAATAACAAGGTTATTTTAAGGTTTGTTGGATTTTTTCCTTTGTGGGGTGGGGAAACACTTCAGTGTTTCTTTTGCAATATCCTCTTTAAGTTCTTTCTCTCAGTTTTTTTCAAATCTTCTGGAGAATTTGACCTCTAATCAAACGATAAAGAAGTCCAGTTTGAGGGAATAAGGTACAGGCTCAGGGGGGGAGAATAAGTCTTCACGAACAGAGCGCTAGACAAACTAATGTGCCTGGTCTGGCGAACAGAGTGCTAGACAAACTGGTGTGCTTGGTTCGGCGAATTTATCTTAGCAGCAAAATTTCTCACAAGCAGATTCCTCAAGATGGTGCTCTACAAACGAATTTGGCGCTCTACAAATGGTCTCAAAATCAAGCATTGTGGCAACCATAGGGTACATGATGTCCCCTATAGATTCATGAATAAGGTTGTGGCAGAAAGTATCTGTGAAACAATAGGAAGGAGAATTTTCAAGCATCCTATGGGACCTCCGCCAGTTCAGCGACAGGGAGGCGAATTTTCAGGCACAGTGGTTGATCAGATTGGAGAAAGAGAAGCAATTATGGAAATCGAAAATTCAGGGGATGACATTAATTCCAAGTCCATACAAATTCAAAATCTGTAATTGATAAGGAAAGGGAATCTGAGGCAGGAAACGTGCTATACCAAGAGAAGCCAAATCTGTTATTCTCTCAATCAATTTCCAAAAATAATTGCCACGATCATTTATTCCCTCAATCACGTTCCGAAAATAAATGTCAAGCTAGCAGCGAAGGGGAACATGAGAAAATTCATAACTTCCCTCATGAAGTGGCAAGAAAATAAATGCTCCAACGTTCAGTCTCTCTCCTCATTGTTCTACTGTGGCAGCAGCATTCATGGACTTCAAAGAGGGGCTGTCGTGGATGATCAGAACGAAACAGAATACAGAGTGGTTCTCGGTCACAATTTGGTCAATATGGACATATCAGATTCCAGTCAGAACAAACCAACCTTGGTGCAATCCAAATCAGCTCACAAACATAGCCAAAAATTATATCGATACAATGTTTCAAGAAGAAGATAGGGCAGTGATTGGAGTGATCATCCGAGAATGCCAACGAAAAAGCTTTGCACACATGGTCGAAATCATCCTTCTCCCCTTAATTGTCATAGAGCTTGAAACTTTGGCTATATCGAAGGCTTTACAGTTTGATGCTGATTTGAGTTTGGAAGATGTCACCCCAGAGGGAGTTTCAGAGATTGCAATGAACGTTTTGAATGCAGATTCGCAGTCTTTGGAATCCTTTGGTTTACTTAGTCGTGATGTTAAATGTTTTGCAAGTTTATTTCATTGTATTAGGTTTTCACATGCTCGGAGAGAAAGATTGTTGTATTCTCATATTAAGTATGGATGGAAGATGTCCCATCCCATATTGGTTCGATTTTACAATTGGATGTAGTTGAATTTTATTAATAAAATTCATCAGTTTCTTAAAAAAAAAAAAAAAAATTGAATGGTTATGAACTTTCAGTAAATACTTTTTAGTATATATATTATAACATATTTTTTACATATCTATATATACAATACAAACTAAACTAGAGACACAACATTATGTTTTTTATTTCTTTCCACAAAAAAGCTAATAAATAAATAAAAAAATTACTTTTTTTTTTTTTCCTAAAATTCATCCAGTAGCTATTCTTGTGGATTGTATCGCACAAGTTATAAACTAGTATTACTTATTATCATTGTTAAAGACAATAATATTTTATTTATTGTTATTTCTTTTCCATGCGCGCATAAACAAGAAAAGAAGCAGATATTTCCCACCACTTTTCCCCTGTAAAGACAAGATGGAGAATGAACATGAAGAAAGGGGACTGTAAAGGCAACCGAAAAAGGCCATACCATGCATGCACATTAACTATTGGTAAAATATATATATATATATATATATTGAGAATCTACTATATAGTATATATAAGTGTTATATTTTTGCAAAGAACGAGCGTCTGAAAATGTATGGGTAGTAGCTGTTTGTAGTTAGTCTGGAAAGGAAAAAGACAGCCCTTTGGGTGAAACCCCAAAAACAGTAATCTTTTTGTGGTCCCTCGTTACCCCCACTGACAGTCACTAGGGCTCGATCAAAGTGTTAGTAGTGGTAGTCGAAGCCAGACTCACTGAGCCTTCAGAAACTATAAACTCTCTCTCTTGCCCTTTCTCTCTCTGTGGCAATTGGCAAAGGCCAAATGCAAAGTTTTACTGAACAGTAGAATCTGTGAACTCTACTGTGTACACTTGTCTGCATATCTGCGATCACTGAATTCACTTGACCAAATAGTGACTCTCTCTCTCTCTCTCTCTCTCTCACATATATATATTATATATATTGAGAGAGAGAGAGAGAGATTTAATTATTTATTACGAAAACAAATGTGACTAAAAAGGGCTTTTAATTATGTAATCTAACTGCTACTTCAAATATTAAGGGCCTGAATGTTTTCTAACATCACTGTTTGTATTTTTTTTTTAAATATGTGTAGATGAAAAAAATATGTAAAAATATATCTAATATTGTTTAGAAATTAAAAACATATATTTAAATAGATATATCAAACAGGTACTAAATGCATAGAACTTTAGCTTTGACTGTACTATTTGTCTCCATTCTTTCCCTCTTTCACATTCTCACACAGCGTAGAAACTGTCACTAATTACCAAACTTTAATCACAAACAAAGCCTAAATACCTAAGTGTTGTATTACAAAAAACAAAAGGACCCACGGCCTCCATTACTGTCATTTTCTTTATCATCATTTTCGTTATCATTATCATCATCTTCTTCTTCAACTTCACATATGTTCGTGGTGATGGTGTGAGGAGCATGCCCATCCCCAAATGCCCTAACATGGTCCTTAAGAGACCTCTTGTGTTTGAAATCAGAGCCACAAATACAAAACCAGAGCTTTCCACAGTTCTTCTCATGAGTCCTCCAATCACCTCGTACAGCAAAACGCTTCCCACATTTTCTGCAGCCGTACGGCTTGGCTCCATGCTTTCTCTTGTAATGAGTCTGAAGGGTCCTGAAATCTTTCAGAGGCCTTGACCTTGGGTGCTCTATGTTGTTCTTGCAACCCTCAGCACAGCAATAGCATGGCAGTCTCAGCATGGAAGAAGCGGGTTTTGTCCCTCTCAATGATTCTGGGCCCTTCCGGTACTGTGACCCATGCCCCCACATGTGCATCTATACCACCAAAAATATATATATATATATATCTATATTAAAAAGAAAAGAAAAGAATTTGACACAAGAAAAGTAAAATAGTTCAATAAGATGAATGTAAATTCCTATTTAGTCAAAGCGAAAAATGAGAATATAAGCATATATGTGATAATGTGACATTTATATGTGAAATTGGCTATGTCAGTAGCAGATTTCTCCTTGAATTTACTGGTGCATAGGATGGGAAGACTACACCCAGAAAAATAGTCGTTCGAAGAATTTGGGACTAACATTAACAAAAATATAATATATATCAATTGGCTATCATGCCAAGACCAAATATAGTATTATATTGTTTAAATTATTGTAACCTGCATGTTGTTGTATCTGTTGAATGTTTTGTTGCAGACAGTGCAAGAGAACTGTGTTGGGCCAACAAGGATCTGAGCTGGAGAAGGAATCCAGTATTGGGCTGGAAGAGGAGCAGTAGTGTCATGAGTAGGGATGCTAGAGTCGTTGGATCCTGAAGTAGTTGGAGGACCAACATGAAGGGCTACTGTTACACCACCCTCGCTAGAAGGGTTTTGGTGATTCTCAAAATTGTGGTTTGAGGAGGGAATATTATTATTATAGATGGGGTTCTTGGGGATGTGTTGGCCAGGAGGGCCAAGAGAAAGAAAAATAGAATCTTCATCTTCTTCTTCAGCTTCCAAATAGGCACTCTCACAAGAGGATAAGCAGGCGAAGGAGGAAGTTTGCATGGTGATGTTGATGCTAGCTATTATATCATCAGGGGGAGAGAGAGAGAGAGAGAGAGAGAGAGAGAGAGAGAGAGAGAGAGAGAGAGAGAGAGAGATTTTGAGTCTTGGTGGAGAAGGTAAGAAGGGACAAGAAAAGGCAATAAATAAACAAATTTTGTGGGTATTTGGGATGTGTAATATGGGTTTCTTTTCTATAGGAAAATGCTTTTTGGCTAGAAAAAAAATAAAGGGGGGGGGGGGAAATGCTTTTTATTAACAACAATAGGAATAGGGTTTACATGACAATGTTTAGATTGGTTTTTCAAAATGGTAGTATTTATTTGATTTTGGGAGAGTGAAAAAAAAAAAAAGAAAAAAAAGAGGAAGAGTGCACGTGGAATGGAGGGATATTGATATAATGCAAAATGACAAGTTGGGTTTTGGCGTGTTTGGGTATGGAGGAGACACGGAACCGGTAAAGGAGGATTGATAGTGGGGGCAAAGAACACACAGAATAGTGTACCAACTCTAACACACGCACACTCTCGCTCTCTCAACCAAGTTCTCGATTCCCGAGCTTACTAATCTCTTCTCTTCTTCTACTACTAGACTACTACTAGTGTTTTCATTTCTCTTCTTCTTCTTCTGCCCACATTTGCTCTCTCTCTCTAAATCAAAAGTGAGAGTGGGAGTGATGATACAGATGTACATACACTATGTAGACATGGAGAACTGTAGAACGGAAGGCGTGAGTCTCTCTCTCCAACTTTTGTATTTAAAACAAAAGGTGATAGTGATATATAGGGATAGTGATGGTGTGAACATTATAGAGCGTAATTTCATCTTTACACCAAAATTAAATAGGAAAAATCCAAAACTATTACGATAAACAATTTACCAATGTCATGGTAAAGTTTTGAAGGGCAAATATGTCATGCACAAGAATTAAAAGGGTCACAGTATATGAGATTGTCCCTAGTAAGGTGACATGGTTGAGAATTAGGACGAAACATGACTAGAAGGGAGCAGCGGAGACAACATATATTGGATCCAACTGCATGGTGTTTCATAACTTTTCATTTTGGATGCAATATATATATATATATATATATAATCTTTCAACAATCACATTATAGACAATATATAGTCATGCCAACTTCTAAGTGCTATCAAGGCTCTATATATTTTGTGAATATTCTCACTGTAGGGCAAAAAGGTGAGAGAAATGTGTGACAGATTCGTCATCTTACAACTCCAACCCTAACAAAAAACTTTTTTTAATACAACACTACTTTGAACATCTATCACTTTTCTCAAATCCTATAATGACATTAAATTAATTGAAGGGACAGCATTAAAGAGCTAATTAAACCGAACGATTGGTGGGCCATTTCTTTGAATATTGTAGTACATAGAGAGTACATAGGCCGAAACTCAAAGCTTTGCTGGATTGCTCTCCATATATTATATACCATCCTATGAATGTGCTAGTTTCTGATACTCCAACTCAAAAGGTCTGTTAAGAAGGGAAAAATTCACCTTATTTTCGTTGCATGTTTCATCTCCCTCACATGAGGATGGATCCTTGGGTACCCTCATGTGAGGGAGAAGAAACATACAATGAAAACACAGAATAACTTCTCATAGCATGGGCTTGATCTAGTTTTTTTATGCTGCCTAGTTGATGTGATAAGAAACCGGTTGGGTGACAACGTTGTAGCTAATAATATTTTCATAAAGTTAACCACACAGCTCCACGTCTCATCTGAATTTTTTTTTAGAAGAATGCCTCATCTTACGAATTTCGAAAGTGTAGAATGTGACAGCTAAGATTCCTCATAAATAATGGAAATGAAACATCGGGTACATCTTGCTAGTAAAAGCGAACTCTTATGTGGTATAACATTAGAGCACTAGTATGCGGGTTTGTAAATTAGTCTCTATTTTATCATCTAAAAGATTACTTTATTTATTATATCAACTCACTTTACAATATACTTTATATCTCAGTTTTTATTTTTACATCTAAACCATTAAAATAATATCAACTACACAATAAAATAATATAAAAACTGACTTTCTCTCTCTCTTCTCTTTAATTGATCTCTCTTCCTATCTCTCTCTCAACCACCCATTGCAACCATAGAGTAACCCAATGCACCACCCACCACCGATACAAAATACTCAAACAAAAGCCACCCACTACCACCCTAAACCCCCGATCAACCAAATAGACCCAACATCACCACTTCAAACCCTGATTAACCAAACAGACCCACCACCAAACAAACCCACAAATGAAACAGACCCTCGGATGCCGATTCAAACCCACAGGCTTAACAAACCCACCACTAATTCAACTCCAGCCACCTATTCAAACCCACAAACGAAACAGACCCATTACCAGCGATACAGACCCACCACCACCGAAACAAACCCACAGACAAAACAGACCCACAGACGCAAGACCCACCACTGAAACAAACCCACAAACGAGACCCACCACCGATACAGACTCAGCACCACCGAAATAGACCAACAAACAAAACCCACCACCGAAACACTACCCATCAATACCCAACTCCACCATCAAAATGCCACCACAAATGAGAAGAGATAGATTAGAGAGAAATAAAGAGAATAGAGAGAAGAGGTGGTGGGGGGGGGGGGGGACGGAGAAGAGAGAAATAGAGAGAGAAAAGGGAGGGAGGGTGAAGAGAGAGAGAAGAGAGAAGAGGAAGAGTCAGAGGAGAAGAGTGAAGTGGGAGATAAAATAATATTATTTATTTACACAACCTGTGAATAGTAAGAGCATTCACATCTGATCATCTAAACTCTTCTAAAATAGATCTATAGTACAAATTTTACAAATTTTGAGCAAAAATACACTCACATCAGTGGGTGTAAAAATGTGTAAAAATATATATATATATATATATATATTTCCATGAGCTACAGTACTAGTGTAAATATACACGGGTACTATAGCTCGTGTATTTATTATTTTATTAATTTCCATTCGCACCAATTTTTCTCTTTCTTCTCCGTGCACAACGACCTTAGCTCCTCATCTTCTTTTCCTCAAATGCACACAAACACACCCACACACAAACACATCCACACAAACACACCCACACACAAACACACCCACACACAAACAAAACCCACACAAACAAACCAACAGAGAGATAGATCGGTGCTTGTGAAGCTTGTTTCGTGGATCGGCTGGTGAAGACACGATTTGGGTCGCCGGAGCTTGGTTCGTGGATCGGCCGGTGAAGACACGATTTGGGTCGCTGGAGCTTGGTTCTGGGTCTGTGGAGCTTGGTTCATGGATTGGCAGGTGAAGACATGATCTAGGTCGCCGGAGCTTGGTTCTGGATCTGTGGAGCTTGGTTCGTGGATCAGCCGGTGAAGAAAGGATCTGGGTTGTGGAGCTTGGTTCGTGAATCGGCGGGTGAGACACGATCTGGGTTGTCGGAGCTTGGTTCGTGGATCGGCCGGTGAAGAAAGGTTCTAACTCGGCCGGTGAAGTAAGGACCCGGTGAAGAATTGATTTGGGTTGTAGTTTTAGAGAGAGAGAGAGAGAGAGAGAGAGAGAGCTATTCAGAAAAAATGAATAGAGAGAGAGACATAGCGCGCGTATATAGGGAAGGGTAGTTAAGAGAAATAATAAAAAAATTGAGAAGAATGAATATTTTATTGAAATATATTATAAAATAAATAAACTGATGTGGGTGTTTTGTAAAAGTGATAGTGTAAAATGAAAAGATGATGCTTTTTCGTGTAAAATAGACAAAAAAAATTAGAAAAACTGATGTGGATGCTCTAAGGTTGCATATATGCAACCTTACTGTAGCTAGGATGCAAAATATTTTGGGTTTGCATACCTGGATGTGGTATGACTTTATGGATTTAGATGGTAAAATAGCAACTGGGAGGGTTTTTACACCCCTCAAAGCTAGTGCTCTTACGGAGACAAAGTTTGGACCTTGGATGGGGGTGATCCACTCAATTTTTTTTCTTAAAAAATGCATGGTTTTAAAATTCAAACAGTTTAATGAACCAGAAAAGAGAGAGATATAAAATTTTTAAGGTTGGATCGAAGTTCAACCGAGGTCAAACCGTGATCTATTATTAAATTTTTTTAATATATTCGATACTTTAATTGGTTTATATTTATTAATTTACTGAGGTAGTAAATTCTTATTAATTCACATTTAGGCCTATCACTTACATCACTTTTTTTACTTATCAATAATCATTCATTATATTAGCAATTTTTAAAAAAGATTGTAACTCTAATATTTTCCTTTTTTTAAAGTTTGTAGCTAACAACTATCTAATTGCTACTTCGTCACCTCAAACCACAAATTAAATTGCGCACGCACACACGCACAAGAGAAAGCGAGAGAGAGATGTATTTTTTGCTGATGAACGATAGCTCAGCCAAGGCAGTTTAGGGTTTAATTAGCACTTTTGAAAATTTATGATATAATTTGTTGTCACCCTATAACATAATGATTAAAGTGAAATTTTCCTAAAAATTAATAAGGCAAGAAAATGAAAGGAAATTATTCTTCAAGTGCAGGGAGGGAGAGGGAGAGAGAGAGAGAGATCCCTAATCCATCCATTCCCACTGAATAGTATGTCCTTAAAAAGAAAAAAGGATCTAATAGTATGTCCATTAGATTCCTAATATTTCTTACGAATGACACGTGCTAGAAAAAAGTGCGAAATAATTGCAGCTCATGCATGCCTTTGGTATGTGGATTTGGTATATGAGTGAGTTGCATATGGGAAAGCCAAAGATAAGATTGCCCATTCTTCGTCAAGTATGAGAAAGGAAACATAGAAAAGAAAACAATGCAATCTGAGACTTCATGGCCGTTCCCCGCATGATAGGTCAAAGTGTACTTACTGTGCAAGTGCCAGTGTCACAGCAACAATATTTAATTTACTCATTCATTTTCTTTGATTTTTATTCGGATCATTTTCTGGTCAAGATTTGATTTTTGACCCGAATCTAAAAGAGAATCAAATTAAAAACATATATTAAACATATATTTGATCGAAGTTGAAAATTAATTTGCCCCCTTTTTTTCTCAAATTGAATCATTTTTATTCTTTGCTTCAACGTTTTTGAAATTATAATTAAATTTTTTTTCCTATTTATCTTTTTAGAATATTTGAATCTTTAAATAGAGTAAAATTATTTTTTAAAATAAATAGAGTGAAATAGTTTTTTAAGAGTAATGCTAATAATATAAGTTTTTTTCATGATTTGTTAAGGTGGTAAATTGTAACTAGGAACAATATTATTTTCATATGAGTTCTATCACTAATATAACTTTTATTATAAGTCAATTGCGATTATATATGCCGTTGTGAAAAATGTTAGGCCAAAATACACTTTTAATCTTAAAGTTTACTCAATGAGCGTTTTTGGTCTATGAAGTTTCAAGTGAGTACTATTGGACCCAAAAGTTTAAAAAATGAGCATTATTAGTCATTCTTTCAACTTTTGTTAGTCTATTTGTCTATCTATCTAATGGAATAATAACGAGACAAATATTTTATTAAAAAAAATACACATAAGAAATTACAAATTGGCTAGGGAAGACCCGTATCTATTTGTGTGTTTCCCTAAATCAAAACTCGTAAAATATAATTCCCAAAAATTGATCTACAACTATTACCTAGATTCACAATGAGATATAAATAAGTTGGACTAGCCATTGTTAAAGTGACATTACTGTTAGGGTCATATTTTCTATGTAATTGGCCAATCCTTTGACAAAATGTATTTTACTTATAATTGGGTAGATCTAAGTTGGGTTTAATGTATCAAGAAGTTTGTTGTTCAAACATATCAAGTGGTATCATTAATGACATGAAGTTTGATCCAAGAAACAAGGGACAAAAAGCTTTTTCATTAAAGCTCAACACTAGCTGCTATCAAGGATTAATGAAGAATCTTGACACAAGCTCAATCTACCGAGAATTACCATTTCAAAATTCTCAGATCTGAAATTCGGCCCATAATGACTTGAATAATTAGGGTTTCTCCTCTTCAACCCTAGTCATATATAAGACTTATTTTAAAAGTCATTAAGTATATAAATAGAGACCTAGAATTCATATACTCTGTGTGACACTACTGCGTTTGTATGCCTTAAGGTTTTGTAACCAAGTGCAGCTTGATCTTCATGTTTTCTCGTTGTTTATGGCGCTTTGAGTTTCATTTAGAATCTATGCTTTATTGCTCTCATCGCGCCATGCTTATGTGTTGGACATGCATATATCCTTATGTTATTATGTTTTATTGGTTGCATGTTCGGATGATCATTTGCTTTGCTATATGATCATTGTGGTCATTTCCATATGACTGTTTTGTGTTTGATCAAGTTGCTCATATGTTTTACAACATGTTTACTTGATCGTATGTTTACTTGTTACATTATACTTGTCCTTTTATCACTTGATTTACCTTGAGGGTTTAATGTGTTTTGTGCAAGTGTTTCAGGTTATAGGTATATATGTTCCAAGTTCATCACAACTTCTAGATTTTGATGTGAGTGAGTTTTGTCATTGTTCCCAAGCTCACGTTTAAGTCTAGACTCTGTTATAGGGTATTTGGTCACAGAATTGCTAAAGGGGGAGATTGTAAAGTTATGATTTACAACTATGTTTTATGTTGGCTTTATTCCATGACAAAAAGTGTTGTAATTGCTTTAACTTTGTTCCTTGTATTTTGTGGGATTTTATTATATTGGGTTTAGTATCAAGTTGGTGAAGACTCAAGCTTAATTGAAGATCAAGTGGATTTTGCGAGAAGCTCACGAGAAGCTAACCTACGAAGTAGCCACGTGAGAAGCACATGCCAGAAGCTGAAGAGTCATGCCAGCCTAGAGGATTTCACGAGTGTCTCGTGGATAGGGTCTTCTCGTGAGATACCAGTGAAACTCTCTGCCTGGAGGATTTTTAAGTTAGACTTTCTTACCCTTCACCCATACTATATATACCCTCATTACCTATAAAAGTAAGGGAGGCCAATTCAGAGAGAAAAACCCTGGATAGGTTTTCTACAACAAATACACCCATCTTTTAGAGAGGAGAGCTACAAAACCTTAGTGAGAAATCATTTTAGCCTATTCTCTTTCCCTCTCCCATTGTCATACTTTGAGAGGAGATTTATACTCAAACACAACCCACACATTTTCAGAGTGTAGAGAGTGTTTTGGAGCTTAGGAAACTTTGGGGATTTGCTGAAAGAAGCCGATAAGGCTTGGCGGATGTAATCGGGTATATTGCGAGATCCAGAAATCTAGACAAAACACTATTCCGAGAAGCATTATTGGAGTAGGAGCTTAGAGGGCTCTGATACCAATTGAAAGCTCAAATTTGTGTGAAAACACAAGAGCTTGTTTAGACCCCCAATAAAAAGATTACGGCTCGGTTGATTTTACTTTAACTTATCTAAGTGCAGAAACAAGAGAAAATGAAGCGCAAACAACCGATACTATTCTAATGCATAAACATGAACAACAAACAATAAAAGTAAAGTACAAAAGTAAGGGAAGAGAGATGCAAACACAAGATAACAAGACGATGTGTTATCGAAGGACTCACAAATTTGAGCTCTTATGTTTCAAGTCTCGAATGAAGTGGTACCAGATCTCAATATGCTTCGATTTCAAGTGTACATTCCTCCACACAAAAGGAATCAAAAGGTGGAGAGAAAGGCTCTTAAGCCAAAGCCTCTATTTAGGTCCCATCCTAAGGAACTGAGTGGATCTAAGTTTGTTCCTACTTACCACCATTGCGATGTGATCGATCACATAAGACCTTAATGCCCCATGTTGAAGAAAGAACATAACCATGGTGCTAGATCTCTTCCTAAAAAGCCTAGTGGACCTAAACCCATTGTCTGTCACCATTGTGGTGCCTTTGGTCATCTTAGAGCACATTGCTCTAAGTTTCAAGCTCTTAAGAGAATCAAAAGAAAAGAGAAACTTGAGCTTTTTGGAAGTTGTGCTATGAAAGAAAAACTAGTTTTGGAGGAAAATGGTAAGTTGTTGAAGAAAGTTTTTGATGTTCTTACCTCCTTATCTATGTGCATCTCCGGTTCTTATTTTTCTAACCCTTATCTCACTTCTCATGAGACACTCATTCCAAATAATCATTCTTTTTGGATGAGGAAGCGTTCTTATGGTTGAGGTTTTCCTCTTTTGGTCCTTGATCTAATTCTTTCGATCTTTGTAGGACCATTCATGCATTAGATGCTTCATTGTCATGCCTTTGTGCATCATGTATCTCTTTATATGCATTGTTTTGTTTGTTGATCTTACTTTTCTTGTTCTATTTTTGAGTGTGTTAAAAAAAATTCAAAAACCCATAAAAATTGAAAAATCTCCAAAAAGTTTGATCGCTTGTGTTATGTATATCACATGTGAGTTTGGCCTAGTACCTTCGTACTAAGGGCATAGTGCATTTACGAGCTTAACTTGTTCTGTATGCACATCTATCTTTGTGGGAAAAATCTTGAAATCTATGTGTGACTATTGTAAATTGATCTCCAAGCTTGTCATGAATGATTGGTCAATAGTCTTGATGGTTTTGATACACGCATAGACTTGTGCCTATATATCTTCCCACACTTTTATGTTTTTGCTTAAAGAGCTCAACAAAAGTAAATCTCAAAATAAAAAGAGATAATGAGCTGCAAAAACCGTCACATATACTAGTATAGTGCCTAAATAGCCAAAGGCTTACACAAAATTGAAATATAAAAAATCTCAGGCACCGATCTCAAAATGAGATATACTATTCATAAATGATCAAATGTTATGATTTGTAAAGAAGCCAAATGAAATGGTTCAAAGATTTTGTAATCATTCTTAAGGGAGGTCATACATGTTCATTTCTATAATTGAGATAGACCACTTGACTTAGTACCAGTTGTGTATAACTTGATTGAATTGATCATTGAAGCTTCATTCTGGACTAAGGACTATTCCACATTTGATACTCACACACAACACACAAGACATATGTTCAACAAATGTTTATTTCATTTATGTGATTGTACATGATCAAATGTTATGTGTATGCTCAATTGCTTGCCGATCAAACCTAAAAAGATTTTTGAGTATTTTATTTGTTTTTGAAAGTGTTTTTATACTTTCGTGCTTTAAGTTTTTGTTTCAAAATGCATTTTTGTGTTGTTCTTTAAAAACTTGTTTAGAGGCATTTTCTCGAGAAGCTCGCGATTAAGCTCTTCTCGCAAAAAGAGGTTAAGGCAAAAACTAGAAAACACAAAATTTCAGACAGAGACTTTGGTGACTATCTCATGACCAAAGGCTTCCTGTGAAAAGCTTTGTGCTTCAGATGTTTTTTTCGCAAGTAATTTTGCGAGTATCTAACCCGCGAAAAATGCGTGTTTTCAGTTTTATAGGGCTAATGTGACAGAATTTTAAAACACTCTTGAGTTCCCTCCCTTTGCCTCACTCGAACCTCTCTCAAACCCAAATTGATTTTCACTCAAAACCCATCAATTTCAAGTTCAAATCTCTACAAAATCTCTTCAAAGGTATGTTTATTAACAATCTTTTCACTCTTTTCTTAGATTATGCAGAAAAATTTCTAGGTTTGTCTTGAATTGGGGATTTTCGAAACAAAGTTGGGTTTATTGATTTTGGGTGAAAAAAATTTCAAAATCTTGATTGGGCTTTGCCCCATTTGACTTGTTTGTATTTGTGTTGGCCCTTGTGGTAATTTGAATGTGTATTTAGGCATATTTTCATATGTTCATGCATTGCCTACATGTTAAGTGTAGTGTTGCATATCAAGTATTTGACAAAATGCTCAAGTGGCATTTTTGAGTTGTTTTGGACTCAAATGAGTTCCAAATTTTGGGATTAACCATGATTGAACTTGTTTAACATGCTTTGATCTTTGGGTGTGTGTTTTACACACTTTGTCCCACTTGTGCCCATTCATGCCTTGCCATGCATATCCTAGGCACACCTTATGCACACCACATGCACACTAGATGCACACACATGCACAGTTGCTATTTTTTTTTTTTCATTTTAATGCTTATTGTATGTTTTAGCACTTAAACCATGTTAATTTGACACTGTTGTGTTTTGTTTTAAGTTTTTGTGCTTATGTTTTTCAAGTCCATTGAGGCAGACATGGCTTACAATGATTGGTACAAACGAGCAACAATAATTATAGAAAGGGTTTTTTTCGATTGGATACTCTTGAGGACACTTCCATTCCTGATGTGTTCAAGGAGAGGACGTGGACAAAGCTGCTGAATCCAAGTGGCAATGTGTACTCGTAAATCATCAAAGAGTTCTTTTCAAATGCTAGTGTGGATGGAGACCACATTAACTGTTGGGTGCATCGCAAGGAATTTGTGATTATAAGAGACTCAGTCCAAGATTTCCTAGAAATTCGTCCACCTTCTTAGCCAATTATCGTGCAATATGATGATCGATTGGAATCTATTGAACCAATGGTGAAGGTTCTTGGCGGAGCACTACACAAGAAATCAATGAACATCATTCCATTCAATGCAGAAATGAGGACATTAGCATATATCATGATCCACAACTTGTATTCGATCACCAACTTGACAACTTTGTCCAGACCGAGGACCATATTTTTATGTGATCTCTACACTTATAAAGAGATCAATATTTGTGGCCACATCTTCCATCTTCTGACCAAGAGCATTACAAAAAGGAACTCCAGAACTATCATGCCCTTCCCCACTCTCATCATGGGTCTCATTGCCAAGACAAATCTCAAGCTTAAGAGCAGTCTCACCACTGTGCTAAGTGATTATCCCATTGGTGCAAACATTGTGATTAGAAGCAGAGCTCACATCATCAAACCCAAAACGGCGTCTCTCAAATATCGAGGGATAATGTTGATGAAGAGGGTGGAGATACCGAAGAAGAGATTAACAAATTCACCTCGGCACCAAAAAGTTCTGCTCAACCATCCTCTCAAGCACAAGCACGAGGGCCCATTCGTCTAGATCGCCTCATGGCACAGATAGAGCAGATGTATGGCTTGCTCGAATCCCATGTACATCATACCTTTGATTAGTTTGCGTACATCCAGGGGCAGATTACTGCACTATCTTCACAGATTAAGGACATGTCAATGGCACAAGGATCCGATTTAAAGTCAGGTCAGTTCTAGCCTCTTTGGCCATTCTAGTCAAAAAGAGGGAGAAAATTTTGAGGGGGAGTATGCACAGTTGAGGGGGAGCAGTACATAGTATTGGTTTTTGTTGGTGGTTTACGGTTTAGCATTTCTTTGTTTGGTTTAAACTTTATTAATTTTTACAACTTAGCATTTCTTTGTTTGGTTTAAACTTTATTAGTTTTTACAACTCTTGGATAGTTTATTGCTTTCCTTTAAAGTTTAAGTACATTGTTTTTATTCACAGTTTAATATTCAGTATTTTTGTTTATTTCATTGCTTTGTAGCATTTTTTTAGTACTTTTAGATGTTGCTAAACTATCTTGAGTACTACACAATTGTACCCTAGTAGGATCTTGTATCCTTGATGCAAATACTTCGTGTATTTTGCATTGGTTATGTTTTGGACATGCAATTGGTCCTTGTGATTGGACTTAATTACATTGCGTGTCTGGATGATCATTTACTAGCTAAATGATCATTGTAGTCATTCTTCAATGACTATTCTTGTATGATCAAGATATGCTTAACTGCTTTATAGTGTTTATTAACTTGATCGCACTTTACTTGCTCATATACGTACCATGTATTCAACTTGTCATAAGCTTAATGAAAGTTTTGTTTGTATGCGAGTGTTTCAGGTTACAGGTATATACATGCAAAAGCTTCACAGCTTCTAGACTAGGTGTGAGTGAGTTTTGCCACTGTTCCCAAACTCACATTTAAGTCTAGAGTCTGTTTTAGGGGTTTTGTCACATAATAGCCAAAGAGGGAGATTGTAAAGTTGTAATTTACAACTATTTTATGTTGGCTTTAATTCCATGCCAAATTTGATTGTAATTATGTTCAATCTTATGTACCCTGTATTTTATATGGGATTTCTTGTAAGGATTATGCGAGTGAGAGAGAGTGTAAAGACTTAAGGCAAAGTGAAGAGTAAGAAGTTTTCACGGGTATCTCGCAATAAGCTTACCCGCGAAATGAAGCATGTGCCTCGCACATGACTGGAATACGAAGAGTCAAGACAGGTTGGTGACAGTTGGTTTTCACAAGTGTCTCACAGGTAAGGCCTTCCAATGAGATACCCATGAAACATTCTATTTTGCCAATCTGTCGTATCTGATACACACTATCTGTACCCACACTATATATACCCATATTACTCACAGATGTTGAGGAGTGCTTCTGAAAGAAAACCCTAGCCACAATCCTTAAGAGTTAGAGATTGTTATACCCACAATTCTCTACACAATCCATTATGGTTTTTTCTCAACTCCTACCTCTCCATTTCCATATCCTTGAGAGGTTGATAGCCCAAACACTTACCATACCCATTCTGAGTGTCAAGTGAGGTTTTGGTGCTGCTGGGAAGCATTGGAAGAAGCCAAGCTTTGGTTGATGCAATCGGGCATATTGCGAGATCCGGAAAGCTAGACAAGACATGGTTCCGTGAAGCCTTATTGGAGTAGGAGCTTACAGATTTCAAGTGCATCAGTTAGATTAGGCTTAGAGGGTCTCTTGCTATTCATGTATCCCAACTGATTGTCAAGTGGATCGATTTACCGCTTGGAGGGCGGCGGAGAGGTTTTATACTGAGTACTTTAGTTTCCTCTTCGATAATACATCGGCGTGTTATCTTGTGTTTGCATTCTTCTTTCTTACTCTTTTAGCTTTCATTTTACTACTGTGTTTTAATGATTATGGCTTAGAGTAGTTATCTTGTTTATCCGCTCGCATTTACTCTATTCCGCACTTAGTATAAGTTAGAGTAAAATCAATCGAGCCGTAATATATACTTTGGGGGTCTAAATAGCTCTTGTATTTTTAACACATTTTCGAGCTTTCAAAGTGAAGAACTTTGCAGCTAACAACAATCAATCAAGTTACTAGAGTTAGTCATATACTGGGATCCGTGCAAAGGAGTCAATCATAGATTGGAGATTTGTGCAAAGAAAAGAAGGCTGCTTCATGATCAAATTCAATTGGGTATTGAAGCGAAGGTTCAACTATGGATTGGTTATTTTGGGATATGCTAGGGTAGTGGTAAGATTCTTCATACTTGTAACTGCTTGATTATTGATTAATGGATTCTTGTGAGCAATGATCTAAATTCACTTGGTGGGGTTTTCGCCTTGCGAGAGGTTTTCTCCAGTCGTAAACAAATCATCGTGTCAATTTAATTTCCATTGAATTTAGTTTATTTAGTGATTTATTGGTGCCTCCATGATTTGTATGTAATTTGACCTAATTAATCAACTTAGGTAGTTGAATTAAGTAACCGTTGTCAATCTATTTTAACCCAACAACTACGATTATACCTAGTTACAGCACTTCTTTGACTAAGAGGATTCGCATATCGATGCATAGTTGCATATGGTTTAAGCCGTTGCAGTTCAAGCCATAGATTTCTCACCATTTCTCAATCTGTTTAAATAAAGATTATTGCCACCTCATTAAAAAATGCCACATCATTATTCCATTTAGTTACACAGAGAAAGAAGCTAACCGAACTTGACGAAGGGACCAATAGCGCTCATTTTTTAAATTTCAAGTACTAATAGCACTCACTTGATGCTTTAGGGACCAAAGTGTCACACCCAAATCAATGGAACATGAATTTGAATTCATGACTAACTTGTTGATCTTGCATATCTCAATAAACATAACTCATTTCAATGTTCAATAAAACTCCAAATAAACAATGCTCTTAATAAACCACTTACAATCTCTAAACATACACAATTTGAAATAACCTCCAAATATTATAAAATCTAAAACGAATTAAAGATAACTAAAATTTTGTAAGGCTCCAATCATTATTGAAGTTGCCTAAAAACTCCCAAACTCTACCTTGTACCTTATGAAGCGATCCAAAGGTTCTGTTTTCTAACTAAACTGTAATCTAAAAATTGTAATCGATGGGTGAGCCACACATCTATTAACCAATTATACAAAATACAAAGCAAAATAGAGTCAACCAAAGCATGAGTATATAGATTTCACAAATTAATCCACTCAATGATATAAAACATAGTTTTCTAAAACATATATTGAACCACTTAATGCATATGTGATTGAATACCAAAATCATTTGAAAACACATACATATAATTGATCAAAGCATAGTGTCACATATACACATATCACATATTCTTACATACAATCTTGTGTGCGGATACCAACATCTAACCCTTGATAGTGAGGGTTTAACACTTAGTCTCACATACAACCTTATGAGCAGGCTTACAAATATATCTGATCAATTTTAAAAACATTTATTGAGTCACATATCACAAAAGATCAAGGGTTAGTCTCACATACAACCCTATGAGTGGGCTTACAAGTATATCTGATCAATTTTAAAAACATTTATTGAGTCACATATCACAAAAGAAATGTTTATACAAAAGTATAATAATTAACTTAATAATAACAATCATTGCAAATATGTAGGTATATTGAAGATCATAATATTGAATTGAACATAAATCAAAGGATGCTTGTCTCTCTTAGAGAACGAATAGGAATTGAGGATTTAAATAAATATTTTTACAATTCTTGAGTAAGTCTGAAAACTCAATTTCCTAAAAGACACCTTTTAAATACCATTTGCAAAGTCAGAATACAAGTTTGAAATAAGATGGTTTTAAACAAATTTAAAGAACAAGAACCGTTTTAGAAAACTAATATTAAAACTCAATTCTCTTCTAAAAATATTTAGTTTAGAAACCATCTTTTAAATAAGATGCAGATGTTCAAAATAGTATTTAAAAGTCAAAGTTTGTCTTTTGATAATATAAAAATGCTTTTGATAAACTTTAGAAAAAGTAAGCTTAAAAACACACTGTATTTTTAGTGAGGAAAACATTAGGTGATGAAATGGTTTTGTTGCCTTTTTTTAAGAAGTTGGACCTTTTTGGCGACGAAATATTTTGTCGCTAGGACTTTTGGCCATGTGGTATACGCGATGAAACCAATTTCGTCTCCAAAAAACAAATTTCGTTGCCAAAAATCGTAGGCGATGAAATATAGAACTTTTGGTGATGAAAAAATTCGTCATCAAAAATACATTTTGTTGTAGTGGCAAAACTTTGAAAAACTTTGACCTTTAAGAACCTACTAAACAAAGCTTGTGCATATCATTCATAATTACTTATAGCACTTGAATCCCTCTAAAAGTCCAATTGAAACACTCTCCAAATAGTCTCAAAAAACTCTTAAATAGGACCTATAATCAACAATGGAAATTACTTAATATCCTCCACAAAAGATAGAGATTATTGAATTATACAAACTAACTCACTAGGATAATTGCTGGACTAGTAACACTTTGACACCGATGCAGGGACGGAGCCATGACTTATAGTTAGGGGGGTGACTCTGCTACTAGTTGTGTAGGGTGGCTTAGCCATCGTGTTTTTATTTATTTATTTATTTTAATGATATTTTTTACTATGATGCGTGCTGTTGGGTAAGGACAAAATTATTTTATTTAAAAATTTTAAAAAGACCGAGTTGTTTGTTTTGGGTAAAATTGGTTGATTGGACTTAATTATTTTTAGTTTCACTATTGGTAATTTTTATTGTTGGACTAATTTTTTTGGACTTGTATAATTTGTTTTAAAATTAAAATTTATAGATTTTTAATGGTCTTTAAAAGGAAGAAAATGCTAGAGCTACAAATTTTTTTTTACAAATTACTAATATGGTGAATGATTATTGGTAAGTAAAAAAGTGGTATAAGTGATAGGTCTAGATGCAAATTAATAAAAATTTACTACTGACAGTTTGTAAAAATAATGTAGAAAAATTTGTAGCTATAATATTACTCTTAAATAAATTAATGATATTGTTAAGGGGGCAAAGTGTAATTTTTATAGAATAAAATTGCTAAAATTAATTCCTAGCATATATTCTAATTAAAAAAAAATAAAAATTTGGGGGGCAAGTCAAAGGTTGCTTTCATCCGTGCATTAATGCAAAGTTTCTCTAACCAATAATGTTTCCTTGCATTGATTGAAACTCATATTGCTATGAGAAAGGCAATAGTCAAAATATTCTAGACCTAGGATTTAATATTCCCATTGAAAACGTAAGGCCATGTACATGGCCCCTATTGAATTAAACTTTATATTCATGAAGTTTATATTCAAATGAAATGTGTAGTGAACTTAATGAAATCATGCTCAGATTTTTATATCAAACCTTTTTTGACCCAAAATCTTCAATTAAATGGGTAACCAATATAATATATGATGATGTTCAAAATTGTCAATAGATCTATCGCCCAAACCTGTAGTCTTTAGTGAAAGGTGAAGAATAGTGAACCTACAAAAAATAGAAATACCTTCAAAGAGCATCGGTGTGGTGCTAGCTTAAGACCCTCCAAAGGTCAAGTCAAAAACTAATAGTGAACTTTTTGTAGAAGAGTTTCTGAATAGTATATTTTGTGTACCTTGAGATTGGAGTGTCTCAGTGTTTATATTGGGGTTTTTAGATGATCATTGTAGCTGAATTATAGGGATATGGGGTTATCCCTTTGCTAATGTGTAGGAATTAGCACTACAAGAAAAATGTACTATTGCGGCGGGCTAAAACCACTGCTAAAGCCCAAAACAGTGCCACAAAAGGTACATTTGACCCTTAGCAGCGGGTGCTATTGCGGCAGTTCTTCCCACCATTGTTGTGGTGCCGCTATAGATCTATTGCTGTTGTAACAAAAAGCGCTGCAATAGATCTACCATTTAGCGGCAGTTTTGGTCTATTGCGACGGGTTGAAAACCGCCACCATATGAGGTTACAATTCGGGTCAAGTGACCTTTTAGTGGCGGGAAATGCGAGCCGCTATAGGTGACAACCTTTAGCGGCGAGCAATAAGCACCGCTATAGGGCTTCATGTACAATAGACCATATGCACCTTTTAGCGATGGTTACGCCCCTCGCTATATGTGTGAAGCTTTTGTGGCGGGCTATAAACGCCGCTGTAGGTTAAATTTTTTTTCTTGGGTTTTAAAACCATGGTCATATTACAAACAACTTGTAATAATTTTAGTTCTATTGAAACAATACCACAAATGTAACTAATTAACAACACCACAAATGTCTCCAAACTAACATTATATTAACACAGAAATATATTATGAAGTACATAACATTGTCTATAACCATCATCAAAGTTCCAAGCTAATACCATAGTCAAAGTTCAAAAGTGTTTAAACAAATTCTTCAACACTTCCAAAAAATGTGGTTGTTCGAATGTAGTTCTTTGTACACAAAAAGCCATCAAACACCAACATAAAACTTATAAGCAGCTTGGTTGATGGGATGTAGCTGATGATTTTTCGAGAGCTGGAGATTGTTGGACTAGATGAACATCCTACATACAAACCAAGATTACTCAATAAGTGCATATAAATGGATTGAATAGAAAGACAAAAAGCTTAGAGATTTAGGACTTTTCATGGCAACAAAGAAAGCAAAAAAATTCCCAGGAAACCAATCAAATATAGATAAAATTATACTAATCAAATATTGACCACCCACTTCCTTAGAAGTTATATCTACTTCCACTGACAAGTATAAATCTAGCACATGAAAAAGAAAAAAAAAACAACAGCAATAACCAGCAATTGTTTAAGAAAGTCAATAATAAAAGGGCAATTAGAGTTAAACTAGGTTTTTAAAGGTTCTGACTTTTGATAATATGAAAGTGAGATTAAAATTATTGCAAGAGTAGAAAGACAGTAGGCTCCCTAAGCAGACAAAATATAGTTGACCACCCACTTCCTTAGAAGCTATATCTATTTGGGTCAAATTTCAATGCTAAAGGTAAGAGTCAGCTTTGAAAGGATATTAATACCAACAACAACAACAACAACAACAAAAAAAAAAAAAAAAAAAAAAACAAAAAGAGTTCAGAAACAAAATATAAAGAAAGCCAAAAAATTCCTAGGAAACTATTAATTTCCCTTAACCAAGACAAGCAGTCAGGCTCAATGCCTCAATCTATTAGAGGTTTTTGTCTTCTAAGGTCACAAATAATGTAAAGTCTTAGACTGTTTCCCCTATGCTTTCTCAGCAACCAAATTAGACATAGGTTTGTTAAGAATTGCAAGCAAATTAAAGTAAAGCTTACAAGTCCACATTGCACAGCATCAGGTTTCACCATTATATAAGTCTCTTCAACTTATTCCTGCACACACAATGACACCAAGAAAGACAACAACAACAAAAGTACAAAATTTCAAATGGCATTCTAATAAACTTTACAAATACCGAATAAAATGAGAGAAAACTTAAATGGGTTTTTGATAATTGAGGTAAAGATTTGAAAATAAAGAGGGAGAGAAGCAAACAATGGAAGCAACCAAGGGAGAAGCAAACCATGGAAACCAATTATGTAATAGTTGATATGCAACAACAATACAAAAAAATAGTCCAATCTTAACACCGCCAAATCTCAAATAATTGTATTAGAACATAATGAATTATTTAAGAAAAAACACACAAACATTGAGATATAATTGTAAGGAGAAGAAACTAACTAGAGAGAGGTTTTGAAACTCTAAGCATTAAGGAAAATATAATGAGTGATAACAAAAGTTTTAACTACACTCATAATCACTAGACTCATCATCGTTACAATCATCATCATTGGACTTATCATCATTAGACTCATAAACATCATCATTAAGCTCTTCATCATCGATAAAGTCTTGTTCAAGCAATTCATCCCCATTGATCAACGGTGTATCATAAATGGTTTCTCCTTCATTAACTTGAGCTCAAGCATGGCTGTCATTTGCATCATCACATACATCATTAGTAGTTATATTATAAGGGACATTCTCAAGATAGGTACCCACTTCATCATCATCATGTGAAGCATCAATACCAACATCAAACACCTCCCTAGGTTTTGTTTTGACCACCACAACCCAATCTTTATGTCTCACATCTTCCACGTAAAACACTTGTAAAGCTTGAGATGCTAATACATAAGGCTCGTCAATTAACCGATCACTCATGTGTACCAATCGTGAAAAATTGACAAGGAGAAATCTAAACTCATCTTTTTTGCATACTCTCCCACTAATAACATCAACCCATTGTCATTTGAATAGTACATATCGATACTTGTCAGTGTTACGATTAGTGCCCTTAAATCCTATTGTATGATGCTATGTATGATATTAAGTGTGACATTATGTATGACTTAATATTATGATTAATAAATTTGTTTTATTATTATCTGAAATAATGGTAACATGAATATTTGGACATTATCATATAGTTCATGAGATGCATAGTATGTGATTTATGTGATTTAGTCACAGAAGATATAAGTCACAAGTTCTTTGTAAACTCATAATTTTAGTTCGTAGTTGGTGATGAAATTGGGCATTTCATCTGTGAAGACTATAACATATCAACTAAGATGATTTGTCTTGATTATGGAAGTGGAGACTTCTAGTTGATGTGTTAATGTGTTTTAAGAGTTAAGACATATTGAACTGGACCGCTGTGAGATTTATTATTCTCTTAAAGACTGTCAAATGAATAATAAATCTCATAACTTATATTTGCATGAACCCTTAATCTTGAGAGAATAGTGAACCTGATCATAATTTGTAGGTTGCTTTGATATATCAAGAGTGAGATCTAAAGTAACGGTCAAAACCTCAATATGTTGGGCAGCCACATTTAATGTTGATGGAACACATATTCTTAAGATGGAATTCATAGCCTTTTAACAGATATACAAAATATTCCCTTAAGATAAGTTTAATGGGTTTGTTATTCAGAGAGTTAGGTCTAACTACTTTAGTAAGAAATCACTAAAGTATATATTTATGGAATTGAATTTTATAAATATATGATGAATAACTTAAAAGGATTAAACCAGGTACTCAAGCATTAAGATGTAGTAATCTACAAAGTGACAGTCTACATTTATGACTTTGTATTACTACAAATATTTTATAAAAGGGTTGCATGTACAATAAAGTCTTGGGTTATAATTTATAGATAAGGCCTATAGTGCAACTATATTTATATAGTGGTATTAAATATAGTTAATGGTAACTTTGGACTTGTCAAGAGTTAACAGAAAAGCCCAAGGCCCATTGGAGCTAGTGTCTTATTGGTCCCACTCCAAGCCACATTCTAGAGTCCAATTGGAAAGGTCTAAAAAGCTATCCCAATTAGATAATCAGCTATAAGGAGAAAAACATATAGAATTTTAACAATAATAACAACAGCTAACAACTTACATGGAATGGGGTATGTGAGTGTTGGACACTCTTGAATTCTCTCTTGAACATTTCATATAACTGATTGAGAGACCACACATCTTGGGCATTAGTGGAATTGGATAGAACATTAAAAGTATTCCCAAGTGCTTACAATCTTTGTTTCGAAATTCAACACACCAAGGTACACTCTCTTGTTCTTGTATTCTAAAATTTACATAATGCATGTTATCAATTGCGAATGATGTAGATCCATTAATTTTTCGCTGCACACATACATTTTTCCATCAAATGGTATCAGAGCGGTCTTATATTTCGAATTATATAACATGTTTTGTGAATTTTGGAATTAGAGGTTATAGTTTCATGTTGTTAGAAGATTACATATTTAATTTTCTCCATGGTTGTTGAAACTATGAGTTGATAAAAACTGATATTGGTGTTATAATTTTGTTTAAATTTGAATTTAAGTATGTTAAATTGATCTTTAAGGCTATAGCATCAATGAAATTCAGTTTTGATATCATTCTCTGACTATTATGTTCGTATGTTAGTTGTTTTTTCAAGAAAAACCCTAGAAAACTGCCTTAGAAAATTTCTGGAAATTCAAGTTTCACGAATTTCGATCGATCAAAAATCACTTTCGATCGATCTAGTGAAACAACGATTAGATTTTTTAAATTGATTGATTTTTGATTGCTAGTCGATCGATCGAATTTGTTTTTTGATCAATTGAGGGGCATATTCGATCGATCGAAAGAAAGAATATTAAAATTTTTTCTAAGTGTTTTCACATGTAGAAAGAGCAAGGCTATGTGTAATTAGATTATGAATGTTTCAAAATTAAAAACCTTTATTTTGAAACATCTAGTGGGAGAGAGATACAAGGGTTGAATCTCACGGCCTCCATTGTTGGTTTATAGTAATGTGATTAAGCACCTCGTCTTGGTGTATATGCCTTACTCCCTTCGGAGGGTGTTTAATTTATGGTACTACAAGTTAAACTTCTTAATGATGGATGAAGTGTATTTTTACAATGAGAACGACCACGCATTCGTGGAGTTACTTGGCGATTCACATTGATTCTAGGCAATGGTGTACACTAGACTAAGTGTAATGTTAACCTCTCTTCGAAGCTATGTCATTATTACTTAGAGGCTGAAGGAAAAGCAGCAAATTATTTTTGTTTGATAAGAGTTACCATGATAGCATTAATAATGAGAATAATTCTCGCCTGATCATAGTGATTGGTATGACCTCGTTTCCGAGGAATATTAATTACGGGATTTGGTAGTCGTTGCATATATTATATTATGGTTTTATTAAGGTTCCATACTATATGTTTATATGCTAAATAGATAATGTCCAATTTACTTATTACATTCATGTTTATTATTTTCAGATTTGAACATGGCATCATTTAACCCACTTGTAACTATTCTTAATCAAAACAAACTGACTGGATCCAACTATGTTGACTAGAAAAGAAATTTCGACATTGTTCTTACTTCTGAAGAGCACAAATATGTGCTTACTAAACCATGTCCAAGCTTTCCTTCATTAGATGCTCCTCTTGAAGAAAAACAACGATATGATCGTTGGTAGAAATCTAATGAGATGGCCAAGTGCTACATCCTAGCATCTATTTCAAATGTTCTACAACATCAAATGCAGGATGTAGAACTAACTTCAGACATCATGCTAAGTCTGAAGGAAATGTTTGGTGAGCAAGGTTATTCTGCAAGGATGGAGACCATGAGGCAAATTTATAATACCAAAATGGCTGAGGGCAGTTCAGTAAGGGAGCATTGTGTTACAATAATCTCTAATTTGAATACATTGGAAGTTTTAGGTGCCGATATTGATAGAGAGTCCCAAGTGGATATGATACTCCAGTCACTACCAGAATCATTCAAGGAATTCAAACTTAACTATAATATAAACAAAAAGATTTATACATTGTCTGAATTAATGAATGAATTGGTAGCGGCAGAAGGCATTCTTGGTACTTCTAATGTTGAAGCCAATATGGGTGAAGCTTCTACTTCTCAACCTAAGTCGAAAGGCAAGGGTAAGGAGAAGAAGAAGAAAGACTTCACCAAGCAAAAGGGTAAACAAATTGCTTTAGGGGTTGCTGATAAAGGAAAGAAGATCAAAGGAAAGTGTTTCCATTGTGGTGAAAAAGGACATTGGAAGAGGAATTATCCAATATTTAAGGCTGCCAAGAACAAAGGTATGATTAATACATTCCTTTTTGAAATATGTTTGGTACAGAATCCCACAGATTCCTAGTGTGTGCATTCAAGCTGTACTAATCATATCTGCAATTCCTTGTAGGGGTTCCACGAGAACAGAAAGCTTAAAGAAGGGGAGTTGTTTCTTACTTTGGTTGATGGGAGCAGGATTTCGGTTGTAGCTGTTGGTGTTTATAATTTATGTTTTAAATCTAGAATTCTAATATTAGAAGATTGTTTGTATGTACCTAATGTTCGTAGGAATTTAATTTTTGCTACTTACTTAGGTAAACATGGATATTATGTTATCCTAAAAGACAATGTTGTAATAAAGAAGGATAAAGTGTTTATCTGTTCTGGCAATATTGTGGATGATCTTTATATTTTAACTCCTGATAAGCATGAATTATATAATTCTGAATTAGATAATAACTCTCATGTGAAATCATTAAAGAGAAAGTTTCCTTCTACTAGTGATGCATATCTTTGGCACTTGCGTTTGGGTCATATTAATTCAAATAGGATTCAAAGACTGATCAAAGATGAACTCTTAGAGCCCATAGACTTTGATGAATTTCCAGTTTGTGAATCTTGTTTGGAAGGTAAAATGACCAAACGATCTTTTAATGTAAAAGGTAGAAGAGCCCAAGATTTGCTAGAGCTAGTGCATTCTGATGTATGTAGTCCTATGTCAACCCAAGCACAAGGAGGTTATAAGTATTTCATCACTTTTACCGATGATTACTTAAGATATGGTTATGTGTACCTAATGAAACGGAAGTCCAAAACCTTTGAAAAGTTCAAAGAGTTTAAGGCTGCAGTTGAGAATCAATTAGGTAAACGCATAAAGGCCATTTGATCTGATCGTGGTGGCGAATACCTTCTTGAGGATTTCAAGGATTACTTAACTCAAAATGGGATTGTATCCTAATTGACTGCACCTGGAACTCCTTAACAGAATGGTGTAGCAAAAAGAAGGAATATGACTCTTTTAGAAATTGTTAGGTCCATGATGAGTTACTCAACTTTGCTGATTTCTTTTTGGGGTTATGCCTTAAATACAACAATACATCTTTTGAATTTAGTTCCATCAAAATTTGTTCCCAAAACACCCATGGAATTGTGGAGGGGGCATAAGTCTAGTATGAAATATCTCTACATTTGGGGATGTCTAGCGCATGTGTTAAAAGGGAAGCCTGATAAGTTGGAACCAAAATTAGAAGTGTGTTTGCTTGTAGGTTATCCAAAAGAAACTAGGAGTTATTTATTCTATAGTCATAAGGATAACAAAGTTTTTGTTAGTAAAAATGCTAAATTCTTGGAAAATGACTATATGAATAATTTTACTCCTAGAAGTAAAGTTGTATTGGCTGAAATGAATGAACCTATAATAGAACAACCAATGTATGAAACTAGGGATAATGTGGCTGTATTAGATACACCATAAAATACTACTCATGACATGTCTAGTACACAAGTGCCTCGTCGTAGTGGGAGAATTGTTCGGCCTCCTATATGATTCATAGGTTTAGGAGAAACTTATGAAGCTATCTCAGAAGAGACTGAATCGGATCCCTATACTTATGAAGAGGCAATGAATGATATAGATGCCATCATTGGGTCTAAGCTATGAAATATAAATTTGATTCCATGTATTCCAATCAAGTATGGGATCTTGTAAAGGCACTTAACGGCATTAAACATGTTGGTTGCAAATGGGTTTACAAGAGAAAGAGAAGGATAGATGAAAATGTTGAAACCTTTAAAGCAAGGCTAGTGGAGAAAGGTTATACACAAAAAGAAGGTATTAATTATGATGAAACCTTTTCTCTAGTGGCAATGCTTAAATCTATCAGAATTCTCTTATCCATTGCTACTCATTTTGATTATGAGATTTAGCAAATGGATGTCAAGACTGCATTTCTTAATGGCAATCTTGAAGAGGAAATCTATATGATGCAACTGGAAGGTTTCATAATAAAAAACCAAAAGCATATGATATGCAAGTTGAAAAGGTCCATTTATGGACTCAAGCAAGCATCTAGTTCATGGAACATCAGATTTGATCAAGCAATCAAGTCATTTGGTTTTGAACAAAATCTTGATGAACCATGTGTGTACAGAAGACATCGAGATAAAGTAGTAATGTTCCTAGTGCTTCATGTTGATGATATTCTACTCATTGGAAATGATGTAGGGGTAATGTCATCAATAAAGGTTTGGTTATCAAGCCAATTTGATATGAAGGACTTGGGTGAGGGTAACTTTATTCTAGGGATCAAGCTTTGGCGAAATCGCAAGAATAAGATGTTAGGCTTATCACAAGCTGGATATATAGATAAGGTTCTAGAACGGTTTAGCATGCAAAACTCCAAGAAATGATTACTTCCTTTCAGACATGGAGTTCTTCTATTTGATGACCAAAGGCCTAAGAGTTAAGAGGAAGAAGATATGATGAGACAAATTCCTTATACCTCTGCAGGAGGAAGTCTCATGTATGCCATGCTTTGTACTAGACCAAATATCTGCAATTCAGTTAGCATGGTCAGCCGATATCAATCAAATCCAGGACCAAAACATTGGTAAGCTGTAAAGCATATTCTCAAGTATCTACGGAAAACGAGAGATTATATGCTTGTTTACCGAAGTGAGGATTTGATACCTATTGGCTATACAGATTCATACTTTCAATCAGATCTAGATTTTAGAAAATCCACTTTAGGATGTGTTTTCACCTTTGGAGGTGGAGCCATAAGTTGGCGGAGTATTAAGCAATCTTGTATTGCAGATTCCACCATGGAGGCAGAATATGTTGCTGCTTGTGAAGCCGCAAAAGAAGCTGTATGGCTCAAGAAATTCCTTTTTGACCTTGGTGTAATAAGGACTGAGCAAGTTCCAATCACATTGTTTTGTGACTACAGTGGAGCAATTGCACAATCTAAAGATCCAAAGAATTATAAGAAAGGAAAGCACATTGAGAGGAAATACCGTATCATTCGAGATATTGTTGCTCGTGGAGATGTGGTGGTAGCAAAGATTGAAAGTGCAAATAATTTAGCAGATCCATTTACTAAAGCCTTGCCTTAAAGGACCTTCGAGTCATATTTGGAGGGAATAGGAGTTAGATTAATGCACAATAGTCTTTAGGGCAAGTGGGAGATTGTTAGGATTAGTGCCCTTAAATCCTATTGTATGATGCTATGTATGATATTAAGTGTGACATTATGTATGACTTAATATTATGATTAATAAATTTATTTTATTATTATCAGAAATAATGGTAACATGAATATTTGGACATTATCATATAGTCCATAAGATGCATAATATGTGATTTACGTGATTTAATCATAGAAGAAATAAGTCACAAGTTCTTTGTAAACTCATAATTTTAGTTTGTAATTGGTGATGAAATTGGGCATTTCATCTGCGAAGACTATAACATATCAACTAAAATGATTTGTCTTGATCATGGAAGTGGAGACTTCTAGTTGATGTGTTGATATGTTTTAAGAGTTAAGACATATTGAACTAGATTGCTGTGAGATTTATTATTCTCTTAAAGACTGTCAAATGAATAATAAATCTTACGACTTATATTTGTATGAACTCTTAATCCTGAGAGAATAGTGGACCTAATCATAAGGTGTAGGTTGTTTTGATATATCAAGAGTGAGATCTAAAGTAACGGTCAAAACCTCAATATGTTGAGTAGCCACATTTAGTGTTGATGTAACACATATTCTCAAGATGGAATTCATAGTCTCTTAATGGAGATACAAAATATTCTCTTGAGATAAATTTAATGGGTTTATTATTCAGAGAGTTAGGCCAAATCACTTTAGTAAGAGCTCACTAAAGTATATATTTATGGAATTGGATTTTATAAATATATGATGAATGACTTAAAAGGATTAAATCAGGTACTCAAGGATTAAGATGTAGTAATCTACAAAGTGGCAGTCTACATTTATGACTTTGTATTACTACAAATATTTTATGAAGGGGTTATATGTACAATAAAGTCTTGGAATATAATTTATAGATAAGGTCTAGCGTGCAACTATATTTATATAGTGATATTAAATATAGTTAATAGCAACTTTAGACTTGTCAAGAGTTAACAGAAAAGTCCAAGGTCCATTGGAGTTAGTGTCTTATTGGTCCCACTCCAAGCCACATTCTAGAGTCCAATTGGAAAGGCCCAAAAAGCTAGTCCAATTAGATAATCAATTATAAGGAGAGAAACATACAGAATTTTAACAATAATAACAACAACTTGCAACTTACATGAAATGGGGTATGTGAGTGTTGGTCACTCTTGAATTCTCTCTTGAACATTTCATATAACTGATTGAGAGCACACATCTTGGGCATTAGTAGAATTGGAGTGAAGATTAAAAGTATTCCCAAGTATTTACAATCTTTGTTTTAAAATTCAACACAACAAGGTACACTCTCTTGTTCTTGTATTATGAAATTTACATAATGTATGTTATCAATTGCGAATGAAGTAGATCCGTTAATTTTCTATTGCGCACATGCATTTTTCCATCAGTTAGAGTAGTTCAACTTAATAATATCGATTAGTAGACCATAATAAGTAGAACCATTTTCAGTAACAACACAAACTTCACTGTTTTGAGTTTTCCTAGTTACCTCAGAGTTTTTGGTGTGAAACTTTAAACCATTTATAATATAACACTTGAACTATTTTGCTTCATTATCTAGATATTGAGTAAGTCATATGACTTTATCAGAGAGTTTCTTTTTCTCATATGCATCCATTGACATCACCTATTATAGACAATGACGTTTATTATAAGTATGCTATGTAAAGTGTTACAACCAAAAATAGTTTTATACATATGCTTTACTTACATAGTCCTAGAACCAGTTGCAAAATTTCTCCATGTGCTACTTTTGAGTAACATCATCGGTTACATGAAAAGGGGGATTAGTCTTTATCTCCGCTATGTGTATACTATGTAGACAATCGTGTTAGTGTTAAGTTAGAGTATTGTACTTAAATGCCATGAAAGGATACGCAATAACATATTACTTACTCGCGAAATAAAGTGATTTCTTCACAATTGAATAGCACATAACGGTGTGCTTGGATCCATGAATTTAAATCTAGTGTAATGTTGACCACCGCACTCATGGATTCCTCAACATTCCTTACAGGCCGAATGAATGCAGTTTCAACAGATTTAAATAGCGTGAGCAGAATGCTAAATATTCCTCTGCTATATACCTTTCTGGATAAGTTTTATTATGCATGTAAGACTTAAATCTTGACAAGTACCTATTAGAAAACCCAAGATCAACAATGGAAAATTGATAAGCTAAACAAACCAAATAGACCAAGTTACTATATGTGTTACCTCTCTACGGGATAAATCCAACGATAATGAACTAAGCCAGCAACTTTGGCTTCGCTAGCCAATTGCATGACTAGATGTACCATCATTGTAAAGAAAAAGGGAGAGAATATCCTTTCCAACTCACACAATATCACTGCAATTCTTTTCTCAAGAGCCCCAAGTTCCTCCACATTTAATACTTTGGAACATCTCCCTAAAGAAACAAGATAAGTCAATTAAATGCCTACCCACTTTAGGGGACAAAGATCCACGTATTACTATTGGAAAAAGTTGCTGCACTAAGATGTGATTATCATAGCTCTTCATCCCACTAATCTTGTGTTCTTTGAGTTTAATGCAACGTGAGATGTTTGAAGAATATCCATTTGGCACTCTTACATCCTTCAAAACTTGTAGAAAACCATCTTTTTCATTAGCATTCATATGGTAGCGACATATGGCATACGTGTCTGATCATTACTAACCTTTTTCAAGTGAAGTTCACTTCTTATACCCATATCCTTTAAGTCTTGACGTGCCTTCAAGTTATCCTTTGTCTTGCCATCCAAGTTCAATAATGTGCTAATTATATTATTGACTACATTCTTTTCAATATGCATCATCTCAAGATTGTGATGCAACACATGGTCCTCCCAATAAGGCAAGGTGAAAACTATACTTCTCTTCTTCTACACAATTAAGGCTTCCTCCCCTCTTTTTCTTTTATTGGGAAAATTAACTATTTTCTTACCAAACACATGATCGGCTATAGAATCCATTTGTAACATGATGTCCCCTCTGGATACTGTAATAGGAGCTGATCTCGTATCAACATGCTCATCAAATGAATTTTTTTGCTTACGGAATTTATGATCACTATTCAAGAATCACCTATGTCCAATGTAACTAAATTTCTTTCCATATCTTAACCAACAAGACTGACTATCATAGTTACAAGAGGGACATGCAAGAGCACCTTTGGTACTCCAACTTGAGATATCACCATATGCAGGAAAATCATTTATGGTCCACAATAATATAGCATGCATTTGGAATAATTTTTGGGGAGACATATCAAACGCTTCTACTCCAACATCCCATAACTCCTTCAGTTCTTCTATTAGGGGTTGTAAGTACACGTCTATATTGTTCCTGGGCGAGGTTGGACTTGGAATCAATAATGATAGCATGAAAGAAGACCTTTTCATGCACATCCTTGGAGAGAGATTGTATGGGATCAAAATGACAGGCCATGTACTATGAGTACTACTTATATTTCCATACGAGTTGAATCTATCGGCTGCTAATCCAAGCCTCACATTACGAGACTCAGATGAGAACTCTATGTACTTAGAGTCAAATGATTTTCAAGCTTCAGAATCAACAGGATGCCTCATTAACCCGTCATTCACACGACCATTGGCATGCCACTTCATATGATTGGCTGTTTCGGGAGACATAAATATTCATTTCAATCTTGGCTTTAAGAGGAACCACTATAGGATCTTTGTAGCTTTCTTTTTTTCTTTTCTTGGAGGAAGCATTAGTGCTTTATTGATCGTTATACTCATTACTTTCCCATCTTGAAAGGTTACAGTTTGGACAAGTTTCAAGGTTGGCGTTCTCCTTCCAACATAAAATACAATATTTAGGACAAGCATGAATCTTCTCATAGCTCAAACCCAAATCCTTAATAATCTTCTTATCTTCATAACAATCTTTTGGCAACTTAACATTTGAAGGAAGAAAATCAAGCAAAAATTTCAGCAACACGGTAAATGATTTATTGGTCCAACCATTAAGACACTTCATGTGGTACAAATGCACAACGGCTGACAATTTGCTAAAATGCTTAACCTTCATAACAAGGTTGATTAGGATTTTCAATTAATTTCATAAATTGAAGTGCATCTTCATTAGAACCTTCTGCAAGACTTTCTATGGGTTGTTGCACAGTAGGGAGTTCTTCCATTGGCCCAGATGCCATATCTTACATGGGGAACATGTCATGCAACATGTCATGAAGATCGGCATACTCTATCGAGTTTTCTTAGGCATGACTATTAGGAATTTCAGTAGAAGTCTATGCAAATGATGATTCCCCATTAAAAACCCAAGGGTTATAACCCCTATAAATCCCTTTTGACACTAAGTGAGCTTGTACAACATCTATAGGCCACAAATTTGTATGCATGCATTTTCTACATAGACATGAAATCGTTCCATCTGAGTGTGCATGGTTAGATGTAAAATTTAGAAACTGTTGGACTCCATCTAAATATTCTCACAGTCTTCTATTGGTAATTTTCATCCAACTCTTATCCATTGCTATAAAGTGGTTTACAAGAAATACCTATAATGAGATTTCATGAAAGCACAAAGTAAGAATTAACACACATTTCATTTACACAATTTCACTTTAAGAAACAAATCATCTTTAATCATTCACTTTCAGTTATGTTCCTAATAAAACAATGAATTTAAACGCATAGAGAAGTTATCCATACATTTGGTAACTATAAAATCATTACTAGTAATCGCCTAAAATGAATTAATCAAATAAAAAAAACTCAACAAGAATCATCCAATTTTACCAAAACAGTCAACACTCCCAATATCAACTAAAAGCACCTTATTACTCCATGCAAGCCACCTGTTTGCCCCAATTTAACAACCCACCACACACACACACACACACACACACAGTTCTTTCACCAACTTCATTTACTTTGTGTTTGTTTTTAGACTCCTTAAAACACACAATCGGATTAACCTAGTTAACTAGCCAAGTTATTACTTAGCCAAATTCCAGATTTAGGTTAACACAATCATATAATCATATCAATCAAATAGCGGAATATAAAGAACACAAAGATATGATCACCCAAGAAAACCAAACCGGTAAAAAACCTGAGGAGGATTTAACCAAGCAATCCTCAAGGTAAACCTGAATCCACTATGAAAGAATCGAAGTTTTACAATAGCGACTTAGACCACTAATATCCTTTTGCTACCTCATGTAGAAAACTTATTGACATGACCATCAACTGAATGATCATGCGTATCTTTAAGCTCTTTAGTGCAGCAACTGAATGATCATCAAGCTCTCAATAAAATCTCATTCTTGATAATCCTAAGCATATGTGAAGGCAACCACCTCTCAGATCTCACAAGAGATTCACACATAGAGCAAATAGAACAACCTCTAAAACGTGGCTAGAGTTTCCCTTTTATACCTAGGGCAAAACATAAAACCCTACATGTCATATGGGCTTAGGCTGAGTTGGAAATTCTGCAGAAAAAACAATTTACACGACTTTCAATCGATCGAGCCTAATTTTCGATCAATCGAGTTAGTCAGAATTGCACACTCAATTCTGCAGTAAACTCGATTCCAACTTTACATAAAAGACATACTTTGAGCAAGTCTAAAACAAGACAAACAACCTGTTTTGATCATGGTTTGCCAACAATACAAATTAGAGTTTTAATACAATAGTTCCTAAGTACTTAGAACCTAACACTTTGATCACATGAAAGTAGATGTGAAAAAGTGGACCTAAGAATAAAAAGCTCCGGATTGGCAAAATAATAATAATAAGAGTGAGACATACACATGCAACAACCTTGCCACTAATCTCTATAGAAAATATAATAGAAATTAATCCAAAGATAAAACCCATTACAAACAATGACAAAACAAAAGGCAAATTAAACAAAGAAAATCTCTTATTCTAAAAGAAAATTACAACAACAATAAAGTGGAACAACCCCATCTATATAAAAAAAAATCTACAGCTTGGTAATTACAAACCATCCCCAATCAAACACAAACAAAATAGAGAGTTAGTACAAACTCAAGCCACAAGCTTCAACAATCCAAATTCCTCAACCAAGAAGAAAATTCAATACAAAATGGTTTTATGGGCACCCCTTCATTTTTTATCCTTCAAATTATCTTATCAAACTCATATAATCCATTTACTAAGCTATTAAATTGATTAATAAAAACCCAATAACTTATTTAAGAAATTGGCCTTTTAATCTTTTTTTTTTTTACTCTTCTTTTGTTATAGGCTTCTAGTTCTAGCTATGATCCAAAAGATGGGTATAGGGGGTGCTCATTACAAGTACTCCAAGAAAAAAAAAAGTCAAGGCCAAGGCATATCACTTGCTGGCAACTTCCATATAAACGCGATATTACAATCACAAAAGTTCTCTAATGATATATATCAGAAAAAATTTGAAGCAGAAATTTTTAAGTTTCAATTCCCATGACATATATCAGAAACAGGGACCATTACTATCAGGATTATTGTAATACCCCGATTTTATCATCATTCTTATTATTATTATTTTTAGCTTTGACAAGTGATGTGGATAAACATGTAGTGTTATGATAGGATTATTTACATAGTTAGTTTTTGGATATGCTACATGTGAGGTGTAATTTTGTGGCCAAGCAAAGATTACTACCCAAAGTAAGAGATGAAACAATAGACTGCACAGTTAGGTAACGTGTAGTCCTCATTTATTTTGTTTCAGTTATAGAAAGATTAAGGAATTAAAGCATTTAGTCTCCTTATCAGTTAAGGAAATGGATGAGAGAATAAAAATAAAAACCTTTTTGGATAACAAGTCTTAGAGTTATTGGAATCCCTTGGAATTCTAGCTTACCTAATAGGTCAGTAGTTAATAATACCTTAAATTGAGGCTAATTAGAAGCTATGAAATCTTGGAAGGCTCTAGGGTTTCTTCATTTTATGCGTTAACCAAAAGTCAAAAAAAAAAAAAAAGAAAAGAAAAAGAAAAGAGCATGGACGGCTGGAGGCATCCTCTATAGACTATAGTTGGCGCTCAAAGATTTATCTCTCATCAGGTAATCATTCCCTAGTCTTGGCAAGGGCAGATCTATGGTTTTTATTAGAACTATTGTCATATAGTATTTGGCCTGTGATTAAAGATGAATAGAAATTCTGTTTAAGTGTATCGCTGCCATGTTTAAATTGGTTATTAGACTTTAGAGCGTGAAAGACTTTGGTATGAAGGACTAGACTAGACTCTGAATACTTTGATTATATTAATAGTTTAGGATTGACCCAAATGAGAAGGTAGCGTTCAAAAAAATAACATGAAGTCTTGAAGTTGGTGTAATATGATATTTGATATATTGGCCGATTGGTATAGAATAACTAATAGGTATATTCGGATTAGATGTTTCTGCGTATGGGAAATAGTTCAGCCTATAATATGACTCTAGGAAAAAGAGAAGGTTATGGAGGATTATAGTGTGTTTTTTTTTAAGGAAGTAGTTTATGATAATGAATTTTCACGCTTATTGATTAAAGTAATTTTCTGTTTAGAGCTTGTGGAAGACTAAAGTGCTCGGCTGTGTTTGGAAATATTAGCAAGAGAGGTAAGTAATTATGCATAATATGCACAAGTTTTGTCCATTAGGTTCTTAGAAGTTAAAAGTTTTCAAAAGTTTTGTATTTCAAACCTATATTTTCTAGAGTTTGTCAAAAGTATTTTTGCATCATTGAAAGAGAAATTTCGACTATTAAGTAATGTTTTAAAGAGATAATTCGAATTTTAAATAACGTTTTGAATGTCCAAATCTCATTTAAAAGAGGATTTCTAAACTAAACGATTTTCAGAAAAGAATTGAGTTTTAAGTAAGTTTTCTAAAAAGGTTATTTCCCTTTAAGTTTGTTTAAAATTAAGTGATTTCAAAGTCATATTCTTATTTTCCAAAGGGTATTTAAGACGTTTCCTTTAGCAAATTGGGTTTCTAAATTTACTCAATAATTGTAAAAATATTTATAGAAACTCTTCAATTCTTATTCATTCCCTAAGAGAGTCAAGCATCCTTTGATTTATGTTCAATTCGATATTGTGATATTCGTTGTGCCTGTATATTGGGAATAATTGTTAATATTAAGAAAATTATTCTACTTTGTATATATTTCGTTTTGTGATATGTGACTCAAAATGAATGTTTTTAGAATTGATCAGATATATCAGATTTATGTGTAAATCCGCTCACAGGATTGTATGTGAGAATATGTGTTGATCCCTCACCAACAGGGGTTAGATGTTGGTATCCGCTCACAGGATTGTATGTGAGAATATGTGATGTGTATATGTGACACTGTGCTCTGATCAATTTTATGTATGTGATTTCTAATGATTTTAAGATGTGATTACATATGTATTAAGTGATTCATTATATGTTTTGGAATAATTATTTTTGATATCATTAAATGAGTTTGTGAAAAATCAAAATACTCGTGCGTTGCTTGACTCTGTTCTGTTGTGTAGATGTGATTACATATGTATTAAGTGATTCATTATATGTTTTGGAATAATTATTTTTGATATCATTAAATGAGTTTGTGAAAAATCAAAATACTCGTGCGTTGCTTGACTCTGTTCTGTTGTGTGTTCTGTATAATTACTTACTAGATGTGGCTCACCCCATCAATTACTATTTTTCAGATTGAAGTGTAGTTGGGAATATAGGACCTTCTGATCGCTTTGTAAGGTGCAAGGTTGAGCGTGGAAGTTGTAGGCGATTTCTATATTACTTGAAGACTTATAGAATTTTAGTTATCCTTATTTTCGTAATTCATGATTCATATTTTGGAGATTATTTCTAATTTGTGGAGCACAGATTTTTGTAAGAGGTTATTTATTAAGAGCATTGTTTCTTTGGAGTTTTAAATTATTTTGGATTAATTATACTTATTGAGTTATGTAAGATTAGCAAGTTAGTCATGTATCTAAATTCATGTTCCATGGATTTGGGTCGTGACAATTATACACTCCAATTATTTATCTATACTTATTATGTGACTAGGTGAGTATTTTAGATATAGAAATGTATAACAGTATCAATCAAGATGTCTCATATTTGGTCTTTCCAAATCAGGTCTTGCTTCAACACTGGCAAAATTAAGGTAGCATTCATTATTTTAGCCACTGCAACTGCATTGCATATCTGCACACAAGAAAGATTCACCATAAGTAAATTGTTAGAAAGCTATCAGTCATTTAAATACAAATATACGGCAAAGCTTTACAGAAATTAATGAAAACTGAACTGATACAAATTTTAAATTTACATGTGAAACATAATATCAAACTACACCGTGACTCACAAGCAACCAGCAGAAAAGTTTAACCCTGCATCCATAACTACACTTAGGTTTAATAACTGTAATCCACTGTGCATGACCTTATTTAGAAAAAGATCATAGTGGTCATTAATTATAGATTAGCACAACACACAAAACCTGTATATGCTTTAAAGAAGTCAATATTGCTCAATGGGCTCAATGGGCCACACTAAAGAAAACCAAAGATTTTAAGAATGTCCTGATTAATTTCCAAAGATATCATGTCACCATAGTAATAGCATGAAACTTCTATTTTCAAGCGAAAAAGTGTGAAAGTTCTATCATGTAAATGACAGTGGCGAAGTTTTTTTAAATTCCATTGAGGCAAGTCACAAGTATCAAATATTTAGAATCTGTTAAATGCAACAAAGTTTAATCACTATGAAGACAACGCTTTCCCTTTCCTTCTCATCATGTTGGTTTTATTTATTTATTTATTTGGGAAAAACTAACATTATGATTTTCCTTTATATATAACCATTGAACCTCTACAACCTATTTTTGTATGTGATTCTTTAAAAGTTTATTGGAGTACAAACCCACCAACCAACCAATAAAAAAAAGCACCAAACATCAAATAATTCACAATACAATAATTCAACATTGAAGTGTAGAGTAACACTATGAACTACGAAGTATCAGATTAAGAACTCACCCCAATGAATCAATGAATCAGTCACCTTCGATTTGCTACCAATTCAATCCAAAAGCCTTAAGCTTTTGTAGTCCAAAAGAGATAACCGGCTTATGTAAGTATTAAGTATGTTGCAGGCGGTATAGTGATCAAATATGTCCCGTACAGAGTGAAACTATCTGAATTTGCCAGTAACTAGTTGTATCTATATTGCTACTCTGCACATATATAGTCATTATCAACAGAACTCTATCATGAACTCCACATTAAGTAGTTTCTAATTCAAATGCTATAGCAACCATATATCATTCCAATTTGTCTAGTGATAACAGTAAATCACAAACCAATTACAAAATCACTCACCCTCAAATTTGTCATTCTGCGCAGCAACCATTGGAGACCCCTCAAGCTGTACCAACAAACAATTATCAGAATAAAGGCCAAAATGGTACCGCCAGATTCAAACCAAAAGAAATACACACACACACATACACAAAGTAGATAGCAAAATTAGAAACCTTGCAAGACAAGAGCCTAATGCAACACCCATTAGGCTGCTCTTCCAGTCTAACAAGCAAAACAGGGCAAACCTCAAAAGCAAAGAACTTAATCCTATAAATGTAACACCTAAACGTGTTCTCATATAGAAGAAGATTTGGAGGCAGAGATGAGAGATGGCTACCAATGAGACATTCCTTGCCTTCAAATAATGGCACTCATTCATCAACAAAAATAAAAGAAGTAGATAGATAAAATAAAACCAATGGCACTCATTAATCAACAATAAATAAATAAATAAATAAACTTACCATAAAAGATCAAACCTATTGGGCTGAACCCATTTGATAGTTTCACCATTTAGAATCGGAACCTAATCAAATTCATTTACCGCACACATAAAAGATGTCAAAGGATGTTTTTGTTTTTGTTAGTGTTAAAAACCTTAACAATTTGTAAAAATGTACCTAAGAAAGGTGGGTTTGATGGAAGATGAAGCTGGATTGAAATCCAATCCTGATGAGGCTACCTAACCCGTCGGCGGGAGAGAATGGCAATGGTGATGGCAAGGCAGAAGACTGGGCTTGGGCCTGGGCCAAGGCCAGACCTGAAGAGAGTGGCGATGGCAAGGATGCGAGGCGGCGGCGGCGGAGATGGAGTTGAAGCTTGGTTATGGCGAGGAAGCTTGGTTTTGTGAGAGTGAGATTTGGGGCTAACGGCGCTGAAGCTTGATTTTGTGAGAGTTGAAGCTTGGTTTGTGAGAGTGAGATTTATGAGTGAAGAGATTTTGACAGAGTGAGATTTTGGGGCTAACGGTGCTAAAGTGAAAACTTAAGTGGGAAGGCAAAAAAAAAAAAAAAAAAAAAAAAAAAAGCTAAAGTGAAAACTTAAGTGGGAAGGCAAAAAAAAAAAAAAAAAAAAAAAAAAACAGAGGGAAATTTTGGGGGAAGAGGGAAATTTAAAGGTCTATTGCAGCGGTCCAACCTGCCGCTATAACTAAGAAAAAGCGCCGCAAAATAGGTACTTATTACGGTGGTCATCTCAATGCCGCTACAACTTACATATTGCGGCAGTGTACGAAACCGCTGATAGAAATTTAGACCCCTTAAAACAACAATTGTATTAACCTAGTTGATTAGCCAAATGATTAACTTAGTCAAATTATGCAAATCTAGGTTATCACAATCAAACAATTATATCAAAAGTATAAACAGTAGAATAATAAATAACACAATGATATGATCATCCAGGAAACCACACGGTAAAATCCTGAGGAGGATTTGACCTAGCTATCCTCAAGATAAACCTGAATCCACTATGCGAAAGAATCGAAGTTCATACAAAAGGACTTATAAGCTCCCCGCTTGACTTCCTAATGCTACCCACCAGTAGAACTTACTGACACGACCACGTGCAAGCTCTGAATACACGAACTCCTTCTTTCTTGGATTCTCCAATCAAGATACAAGCACCGCCGCTTGTTTTTCTTTAAGCTCCAATAGCAGCAACCTTGTTGATCATCAAGATGTAGATAATATCTCTACCTTGAAAACCCTAAGTTTTGTGTAAAGGAAAACTCCTCAAAGATCTCACAAGAGATTTCCACAAAACAGTAATATGAGCAACAACCTTAGAGAGGTTTGGGTACAAAATCACAAAATACCAAAGAGGCATAAGAGGCACTCTAATCTCTCTAAAAAGCTCTAAAAACCCTACCTAGGGTTAGCTTATGATGTCCTTTAAATACTGGAAAAAATGGCTCGCGATTTGGGCTTCAAACGAATAAGTTATGGCCTTTTTACGTTTGCTGATTTTGCTGATACGCGACTTTCGATCGATTGAGTCTAATTTCTGATCGATCGAACCAAGCCGAAAGTCACTAATATTTCTGCAGCCACTTGATTCCAACTTTACATAAAAGACACAACTTTGAGCAAGTCTAAAAAAGACTAAACATATTGTTTTGATCATGGTTTGCCAACATTACACATTAGAGTTCTAAATACATAAAATCCTAAATCTTTAGAACGTAACAAACTCCTCCTTTGGTAATCTGTGACAAAACACAAACTAAAAGGTCAAAGTTTACAAAGTAAAAGCCCTTTACAAAAATAATGCTCATAACAACAAATCCAACCTAACTACTATTCATCAGTTGCAAGTATAGACAACAGCTCAATTGAATCAACTTGTATATTTCCTGAAACACTAAACAAAACGAAATAAACGCATGTGTGACAGAAAAACATTAAATCAACAAATATACAAACTAACTCTCCCCCTAAGTTAGATACATCAAAAAGTTTTTATATTCTCCCCCTAAACAAAACAAACAGGTCATCTATGTCTCCCCCTTTTTGTCACGTATTGACAAAGACTACCTAATCAGAAGGTAGACAGAAAACATACACAACAGAGTAAGAGAAAAAGAGACAACTCCCCCTAGGAACAACAAAGGTTAAAAACAAGTTTCTCCCCCTATAAAAATAGGAAACACAAAGCAAGTGTTGGGAAAAACAGTTTTGGGGAAACTCTAGGAGGTGGGGAAAATAAAAACACACAAATCAAGTTTAAAAAAAAAAAAAAAACTAAGTTAAGGATACACATGAAGAAAAAAATATTCTCTCTTTCAATAAAATGCAAACATGGCACTATGTGAACCATAAACAGTTGCATGAGTAGAGAAAACATTTGCACATTGATTATGAATCATATATTTTAAGAAAAATATTTTCTATAGTTCACACATAAAAAAGGCATATACTAGAAAGTACATAGCTCAAAAATTAATCAATCAATTGTTAGATCAAGTTGAGTACCCAATGTAGCAAAGTTTATGCATGTTATGTGTGAAAATAATGAGAGATATGACTGCAAAACTGCAAAATGGGTACAAAAACAATGCAATGCATGTGAATCCTAAACACAAATGATGCATAAAAAAAAAAAGATTTTGGTCAAAAACATAGAAATTGAAAATTTTTCAGTTTCGATCGATCGAGAATCGATCGAACATCAATCGAGTCAGGCAGACTCAAACCAAAAATTTTAATCGCAATTTCGATTGATTGAAAAACAGGTTTGATCGATCGAAAGTCTGGAAGAATCAGATTTTTGAAAACAAAGCATTTTAATGCAGAAACTCCTCAAAGCACATTGTTTTATAAAAAATTGCATGAGTATGAGACGAAATTTTTTTCAAAAACACTTGAATTTAACCAAGATCTTCCAAAATCAAGATTTTCAATCAATTTGTCCTCAAAGCACAAACATTAAACATATTTTCCATTAAAATTAAGGAACTTTTAATATTGGATGGCCACAACAAAATCACATGCAATATAATATACCAAGTTTAACAAAGAGTAACTTGTGTAGTGTGTGCAACTAGTAAAAGCTTGAGATACATGTGAGGTGATATATGAATAGTAATCAATCACAAAGTCTACAAAATTCATCACATAGTATTTACAAAATTCATCACATAGTATTTAAAAGAGACTATCACCTAAAGAGTTACATCATATAACTCCCACATCTCCTAGAACAAAAGCTTGCAATCATGTAAGTTTCTTGATTTTTGCCTCATAATGTACACACAGATTTTAGTTATGTGAATTGACATCAAACCTAATAGTACACACCAATTTTAATTATATGAAATGGCATCAAGCCTAATAATTCACACCAATTTTAAGCATTAAGCAATTAAACCGAGGCTACACCTTATGTTTTTTTTGTGCATATGCTACACTTTCTCGAGCACAAAATCTTATGATATGCACTAAGGTGTTCATGATTGGTAGTGAACAGTGGTGAGATGGTTATTTATGCCTTTCTCAAAAGGATCAAGTTCGACAGTCAAATAACATGTGACTTCAAGATCAAGACAAAGTGATAAACACCATAAACATCTTTCCCACACAACATGCACTACAAAGCTTCAACTAGTAAAGTGCAATAAATAAGCTCATCAAAGCTAAACAAGGTACATAAACTTGTTATGTAAAGATAATATGGCCAATCCTTGATTATAAATCCAAGATGTGAAATACAAAACACAAAAATCTTTTTGGTTTTAAAAATTATATGACCAAAAACAAAAAAGCACATATTATGCTAAATGAACAATGCAAATGCAATGCATGACAATGTTTAACTAAGCTATAGAGGGTACAGAAACAAGAAATATCAATTTCTTAATTAACCCATGAGTACATGTACAAACTAGTAAATATTCACACAAAATCAAAACTAGCTTAGCACTTATATAACACATACTATTTAAGTTTCTCCACAATGTCAAGCATGTTCTAAATCAAGAGAGAGATATCATAATTCATGTAATCCTCAAAAGGAAAAGCTAGACACAAAATAAAATATTTTTGTCTTTTTGAAATTTTTCAATGTTTTTGGATTTTTTTTTGAAAGAACGACCTAAAAAAAACAAAACAACCAAAAACAAAAACAAGACATGTCTACAAACAATTGAAAGAATTAAAACAGGGACGAGTCAGCAACACTCACCTTGGTGAATCTTTTCTCACCCATCTAGCACGAGTCTTCGGTTTTGTAGGTGAAAATCCATGAGAAGCAGAGTGTATTTGAGGAATTACACCAATCTTCTGAGAAAGACTAAAATCCTACAAATTCCTTTCACAAGCCAACAAGCTCAAATTTTTCAAAAGAATATGAAACAATTTATATGGACTTATGGCAGGAGAAATATCATCACATATCCTAGATTGAAACACAAAATGCTTAAATTTCAATTTATGACAATTAGGACGAATGTGACCATGGACACCACAAAGTGGCAGACAAAAACAAATTTAAGAACATCAGTATTCCTAACAGCAAATCTAGTCTCAGATTTTGGTTTTTACCTTAACAAAGAACAGTTTGGTCTAATATGACCAATAACACCACAAAGCTGACAGGTAGGCACAAAAACATATTTCTTTTGCACACTAGCAGCAGGTTTAGACATAGGTTTAGAAACTTCAGCGTTAACATCAAAACTTTTACCTTTGTCTATCCTAGCAAAATAAGCCTTCTCTTTATTATTCCTCTTGAAATGAGGGATATAAACTTTCTCAGTCTTAGGCTTAAGAGAAACAAAAACACTTTTGTTATCAACAACAGGCTTGGTACTCAAATTTTCAATTTTAGCATTAGATTCAACTAACTCTTGTTCCAAGCTTTTCATCTTCTCATCTTGAGAGGAAATTTGATTTCTCAAAAATTCATTCTTTTTATTAGATTCATTCAATCTCACAATCAATTCCTCTTTTTTAAGATTAGCCAATTTTAAATCCTCTTTAAATTTCTTAGCAATTTTTAAAGATTTAGATAATTCCTTACGAAGAGTTTCAAAAGCATCAAAAAAATCAACAGAAACAATAGTGTCCTTTTTATTCAAAACATCACTGGCATCAATAAAATCAGCAGAAGCATAAGCAAAAAGACACTTCAAATTATCCATGATAACAGGGGTCAAGGATCAGCTCAGAGATCAAAAGATATACAACAAGAAGAGCTACCCGCTCTGATACTACTTGATAGAAATTTAGACCCCTTAAAACAACAATTGTATTAACCTAGTTGATTAGCTAAGTGATTAACTTAGTCAAATTATGCAAATCTAGGTTATCACAATCAAACAATCATATCAAAAGTATAAACAGCGAAATAATAAATAACCCAATGATATGATCACCCAAGAAACCACACGGTAAAAACCTAGGGAGGATTTGACCTAGCTATCCTTAAGGTAAACTTGAATCCACTATGCGAAAGAATCGAAGTTCATACAAAAGGACTTACAAGCTCTCCGCTTGACTTCCTAATGCTACCCACCAATAGAACTTACTAACATGACCACGTGCAAGCTCCGAATACATGGACTCTTTCTTTCTTGGATTCTCCAATCAAGATACGAGCACCCCCGCTTGTTTTTCTTTAAGCTCCAATAGCAGCAACCTTGTTGATCATCAAGATGTAGATAATATCTCTACCTTGAAAACCCTAAGTTTTACTGATTTTGTTGATACGCGACTTTCGATTGATCGAGTCTAATTTCTGATCGATCGAACCAGGCCAAAAGTCACTAATACTTCTGCAGCCACTCGATTCCAACTTTACATAAAAGACACAACTTTGAGCAAGTCTAAACAAGACTAAACATATTGTTTTGATCATGGTTTGCCAACTTTACACATTAGAATTCTAAATACATAAAATCCTAAATCTTTAGAACCTAACAACCACTACTATAGTATCCCTGCAAAATGCAATATTTATTGCGGCAAGTTTTTGGAGTGTCGCTATATCTAAGTTAATAATGCTAAAATACATATATTGCGGCGGTTCTATGTACCGCCGCTGTAGTGCGCCACAAAAGATTAGAACTACTACGGCGGTCCGAAAAAATGCCATAATAGATCCAATGTACAACGGTGGTCTAAAAAAATGCCACAATATGCAACATACAGTGGCCGTTTTTACACCCGCCGCAATAGTTCCTTTTTTTGTAGTGTGGGAACTATCCCATAGTTGATTTGTAGAGAGTGAGGAGTTATCCTTTAACTGATTTGTAGGAGATAAGAGTTATCCCATTACCGGCAGCCGTGTGTATGTAGGAGTCTTAGTCTTATCGATAGCCGGAAGATTAACAATGGAGTTAGTTAAAATATTCCCCATCAACAGCCCCCCATTCAAAGTTTATCCCTTTTATGGGCAGGCCACAGAATTACTCATTTTTTTTTCATGACACATGGAAGCCTAGGATAGGCCAACAGTCACGTTGTTTGGTATTCTTGAGATTTTTTGCCTATAAATAGGCAAATATCCCCTTTAGACTTCATTCATTTTTGAAGTTTCTATTCAAATCACCTTTAGAACTTGTTTAGTTGTCCAATTTATGCTTGTATGTTTCCTACTCTAACTTGTTTAAGTACGGTTTGAAGTCGTTAGCGCATCTACTCATTCGAAGTTTTTGAGTCTCAATACTTGTGGTTGTCTACTTTTGTGGTCATTTGCTCTTGTGGTTGTCTAACTTTCTAAGGCTCACATACTTGTAGTCATCTCTTTGGTGGTCGTCCGAACTTTCAAGTTCACGCGCTTGTGGTCGTCTACTTTTTTGGTAAGTTATTCCACCCCTTTTCTTTCTATTCCCCTTGTTTGATAAGAAACATTAGACAACTAGAGTGGACTTAGTTTTATTTTGTCATTGTAGGTGTAAGAATGAGTGAGTTTGGGTCCACCAATATCCCCTTGTCATCAAAACATAGAAAATTGGATGATCGTGGGTTATCGCGAAGTGTTAGTATAGATTCACTTGATGATGTGCTGTCCTTAGAGTCATCACATACATGCCTATATAGAGACGAGCTAAAGGAGGACTTGTCTGGTTCTAAGTCTTCTAAATTTAGTTCAAAAGTTGGGTCGTCAGGTTATGATTCAGTGAGTGGGGATGCTGGTTCTCCTCCATTTGAGGGTCTTAATCGTCCCTTTATCTTACCTGACGAATGGGAGGTGAACAAGAATTGATCCTCTCTTTCTGACAAGAGGATAGCTAAGTTAAGGTCTGAGTTCTAGATTCCCACTAGGATAGCCGAAATTGGCGAGAAGTGTTATTCCCGTGATGGAGAAGGTGTTGGGCTTTATGAGGGCTCTTTTATAAGTGGGTTGAGGCTTTCGCTTAACGAACTCAGTAGGAAGTTGCTCAGGAGGTAACATATAGCTATATAACAACTAGCACTTAACCCTTGGCGTGCTTTCATGGGAGCTCAGATCCTATTGGGGATTATGAGTGAGGGTCGAGAGGCCCTTTCCTTGGATGAATATTTGTACTGTTACAAACCCATTTGTGCTCCTAAGGCCATGGGGATGTATTACATCAAGTGTAGAAAAAGGGAGCGTTAATTGGTCACTAAGATTCCTTCATCCAATAGGGAATGGAAAGAGAAAATTTTCTTTGTGCTTAGGTCAGATTGGGTATGTAGCCCTGAGGAGGTTGCTACTGTAGAACTAGTAGACTGTACTTAGGGGGTGTTACTAAAGTCTGGTGAGTTGCCTGTCTAGCTTACTTGTCCGCTTTACTCCCTTTTTTATACTAACTTGCTTTTCATTTTTCAGCTCAAGTTTTACCAAGGTTGACTACAGAACAGTTAGAAAAGATAGAAAGGGCAACAAGCTTCTTGGCTGCTAAGCGAAACTAGAGGACTTTCATTATGGTAGATAACCTTCATAAATATTGTTTAGGACCTGTCCCCTCTACAACAGTTTGTCGTCATGGGAGTACTTAGCAAAGACGTAAGTGTTTTAACTTGGCTTGTCCATTTCCTTTTTAGCATGTGCACTAACATTTGTTTTTGTAGAGATGGAGGTGAGTACAGCCAAGATAAATAAAAGGGTTTAGGAGGTGGCTGCTGTAGTAGCAATTAAGGAGGGAAAACTTCAACTTCCTAAGCTTGGTGACAAGAGGAAGTTTGGTGTGGATACTTCCTCAAAGCCCTTTGGGACCATTACTTGTCTGAAGGAGACTCCTTCTCATCCTTTAGTGACTCCTGGTCTTCTAGCCTCTATTAAGTGTTTAAGGGCACCTGGTAGGGGAAAGGGTCCTCTCACTGCTCCCAAACCTCCCATACTCGTTAATGATTCTACTTATGATATGGAGCAAGTTATGTCTATTATCAAGGAAGAGGATATAGATGACTGTGATGAGTATGCTCCGGGAGCTATTGGGGAGTCTAGGCTGCATGAATTTGTCAAGGTATTTCCTCTTCACTTCTTTTTATAAATACTCATTACTCATCTCTTTTTTACTCATCTACTCGTTTGTCATTCAGGCAATGGTGAGGATGAAGACTTTTGAGCTAAGGGGCGAGGACAATGAGAACTAGGTGGTCAATCTTCAGAAGCATGTGAAAGGCAATAATGAGGTCATTAAAGAGCTATAGGGGTCTGTCACCCCATTGATAGAGAAAGTTGCTCTCTTGGAGGGCAAAGGAAAGGAGCTCAAGGAGCGATGCTTTTCTCAGGCAAACCTCTTCATTGCCACAGAGGAAGAAAAAATACACCTCTCTGAGGAGTTAGAAAAACTGCGAGGGAAGCTGAGCAATGCCCGATACAAGCACCATTGCTAAGTACTCCTCCTCACAAGAGTACCTTCATGATCTGGGCATCCAGTATGTGTGAGGATTTGAGTACTTCCGAGCTTAAGCTTCTATAGCCTTTAAGGACTTAGACTTTTTGAAGATTGAAATCTATGCTAAGGAGGGTTCTACTGCTACTATGATAAGTGGTGGTTCTGACCAAGAAGTAGATGGTGTTGTTGAGGAGGAAAAAGGGAATGACCAAGTTGTTCATTAGACTTAGTTTATTTTCAGCACTTTTATTCTCATACATTTGTGTTTGGTACTTTCATTTGAGACAATGGGTCTATTGCTTTTGACATGTATAATTTCATTAAATGTATGAGTTTTTGTTAACTTTTTAACTCATCTCCTCTTATATTGACTAGCATTGGCAAACTTGGAAGTAGTTGTTTTCTACTAGAACACTTAGTGCTACTCATCTGGTTGGTAGGACTCGCGAGTAATGGTTCTATCCTCGTCCACCAAGTGCTACTCGATATATTTTCATGGCATTTAGGAGTAGATAAGTCTTTTCACTTGTGCATATTCACTACTCATCAGGTTCTAGCGGTGCTGAGCAAGTCTTCTTACTCATTCACCTTTGCTAGCCATCAGTTTTTAGTAATGCTTAGGAGTAGGTAAGTTTTCTACTTGCCTCCCTTTGCTAGTCATCAGCTTTCAGTGGTGCTTAGGAGTAAGTTTTCTTAGTCGTCCATCTTTGCTAGTCATCAACTTTTAATGGTTCTTAGGAGTAAGTTTTGCTAGTCGTCAGCTTTTGGCTGTGCTTAGGAGTAAGTTTTCTTACTCATCCACCTTTAAACGACTTAGTGTTTAAAATGTTTACTTGTAGGTGACTTTGGTCGTCTGTCCTCCTGTAGGTGATTTAATGTTTAGATCATCCACCCGTAGGCGACTTTGGTTGCGTGTTCACTCATAGGTGACTTAATGTTTAGACCGTCCACCCGTAGGTGACTTTGGTCGCATGTTCACCACTTAATGTTGACTATCCACTAGTAGGCGACTTTGGTCGTCTGTCCACCTGTAGGCAACTTGATGTTTAGATCGCCCACCTGTAGGCGTCTTTGGTCGTTTGTCCACCCATAGGCAACTTAATGTTGAGCGTCCACCAGAAGGCGAATTTGGTCGTCTGTCCACCTGTAGGCGACTTTGGTTGTATGTCCACCCATGGGCGACTTAATGTTTAGACCATCCACCCATAGGCAACTTTGGTCATCTGTCCACCCACAGGTGACTTGATGTTTAGATCGTCCACCCGTAGGTAACTTTGGTCGCCTGTCCACTCATGGGTGACTTAGCGTTGGACCATCCATCTATAGGTGACTTTGGTCGTCTACTTTCACACGTCATGAGGGGCGAAAAATAATTCTGTTCAAAAGATGAGCTTATGTGGAAATAAAACCAAATCTCAAAAGTAAATGAGTATTTTCAAAATAGAAATTATGTCAAATCCTAACATTCATGAGTAACGTATGAAACAAGGAAAAAAAAAATTATCATGAGCACAGTTGTAGGAGATGTCCTACTAATAATACTTCCTCAGATGCTTGGTGTTTCATGGGTGAGGTAGCTTCCGCTCATCAGTTGATGACCTTGTAAGGTCCTTCCTAGTTTGGGCCCAGCTTCCCTTGTACCGAGTCTCTGGTGGCAAGGGTTACTCTCCTCAGGACTAGCCCCCCCTATGTTAAAGCGTCTTAGCCCTACCCACTTGTTGTAGTGCTTGGTCTTGAGGTTTTGATACCAAGCCAGCCTTTGCTCTGCACCTATTTTGATTTCATCTAGCAAGTCCAAGTTGATGCGTAGTTCTTTATCATTGCTTTCCTCATTATAATGATCCATTTTGAGGCTGGTATGTCCCACTTCCGCTAGTATCATTGCTTTAGTGCCAAACGCAAGTTTGAAAAAAGTCTCTCTGGTGGGATTTGTGTTGTTGTGTGGTACACCTAGAGGACACTTGAGAGCTCGTCTGGTCATATTCCTTTTGCTTGCTCGAGCTGAGTTTTGATTTGAGTAAGGATTGGTTTGCTACTTCTACCTGTCCATTAGCTTGAGGATGTGCCGGTGAGGACTAGCGATTCTTAATCGATAGCTGTTAACAAAAGTCTCAAAACGCTTCATTGTCAAACTACTTTCCATTGTTGGAGACCAGCATTCTTAGTTTTCCAAAGTAGTAAACAATGTTTTTCCATACAAAATTCTTAATATTCCTTTCTGTGATGATGGCTAAAGGCTCAGCCTCTACCAATTTCGTAAAGTAGTCGATGCCAATTACAAGGAACTTGAGCTACTGTATTGCTATTGGGAATGGACCCATTATATCTAGTCCTCATTGAGCGGAAGGCCATGGAGATGTCATAGGAGTGAGCTACACTGGCGACTGTTGAGGGATGTTATTAAAGTGTTGGCATTTATCATATGCTCTAACACAGGACTGGGCATCCTTCTGTATAGTAGGACAGTAGTATCTAGCTCGCATGAGCTTCTGAATAAAGGAGCAGGCCCTTGCATAATTGCCATAAATCCCTTCATGTACTTCTCTTATTACATAATTTGCTTCGTTCGAGGCTAAATACCTTAGGTATGGAAGAGTGAAACTCCTTTTGTATAGTATGTCTTCTATCAAGATGAAACAAGATGCCCGAATCTTCAGCTTTCTTGACTTGACATGATCCTTAAGGAGTCATCCCTCTTTTAGGTAAGAGATGATGAGGACAATCCAGTTATCCCTTGGTGGAATCGTTTGCACTTCTATCTAGTCCGTGACAGGTGCATATTTTATGAAAGAGAGTACTTTTTCGTCTAGTATCATGCCTTCAGCCGAAGCAGCCTTGGCTAAACGGTCAGTGTCCACAATTTCTTCTCTTGGGACTTGCATAAATCTTACGCCTAAGTCACGACCCACGTGCTACTTCACGAGGTTCAAATATTTCCTCATGTGCTCTGCTTTTGCCTCATAATCTCCATTGACCTGTCTAGTATTCACTTGGGAGTCACAACAGATGACCATTGACGATGCTACAAATGCTCTGGCCAAGTCAAAACCGACAAGGAGTGCCTCATAATCAGCCTCGTTGTTCATTGTCTAAAAATCAAGCCTCACAGCACACTCTATTACATCATCCTCTGGTGATTTCAGTATAACACCGACTCCATTATCGTGCTTGTTAGATGAGCTGTTAATACTGATGACTCATGGTGTTGCCCCCCATACCACACCTTCTCCATCCTTAGTAGGTGTGAATTCTGCCATAAAGTCTACCAAAGCTTGTGCCTTGATGGCTATTCTTGGTTGGTACTGGACATTAAACTCTCTCAGTTCGATGGCCCAAAGGACCATTCTCCCCGCTACATTAGGGCTATTCATGGCTTTCATTAATGGTTTGTTCGTTAGGACAATTATGGTATGAGCTTGAAAGTATGGCCTGAGCTTACGGGCAACCGTAACTAGAGTAAGTGCCATTTTCTCAATAAAGGGTGTCTCTCCTCGGCTCCCCTCAAAGCTTTATTGGTGTAATATACGGGCATTTGTATCCTTTCTTCTTCTCTAATCAAGGTTGAACTGGCGGCTGTAGGTGATACTGCCCGGTAGAGGAAAAGCTCATCGTTTGATTTTAATGGATTGAGTAAAGGGGGAGATGACAAGTAAGCCTTCAGTTCTTCAAAAGCGCTTTGCTAGTCGTCAATTAATTTGAAGGCTTTCTTCAATGTCTTAAAAAATGGTGGGCACTTATCTATTCCTCTTAATACAAACTTGTTGAGGGCTATTACTCTTCCATTCAAGCTTTGTACTTCTTTGATGCTCTTAGGATGTTCCATATCCAAAATGGCCTGAATCTTGCTTGGATTAGCTTCAATGCACTATTGCGAAACCATGATGCCTAGAAATTTTCTCGACGAGACTCCAAACACACATTTGTTAGGGTTGAGCTTCATGTTATAATGTCAGAGTGTCTGTGAGTTTGTGACTCTTTAGGAGCTCCAAATGGTGAGCTTCATGTTGAGTCTGTGAACCATTATTCTAGGATCAATCCTTGGTATATCTTTATGACTCCATGCAAACACGTCAATGTTACTTTTTAGGAAGAGTACCAGTTCCTATTAAGTTATGTCCATTGCATGAGTTCCCACGTGTATGACCCTTTCTGGGTGGTTGTCATTTAGAATGACTTCTTTCAGTTTCTCCATTGGTTGTACCACTGATCTTCTGTCTTCAATGATCATGGTGGACAACTATGCGTCCATGTTGAGCATGGCTACATAACATTCCCTTGCGACAACTTGATCTCCTCTTGCTTCCTCTACACCATACTCTATAGGAAACTTGACCAAAAGGTGGTATGTTGAAGTAGCAACCCTTAGCACATTAAGAGTTGGTCTTTCGATTATAGCATTAAAGGCGGATGAGCAGTCGTCGACTACAATGTCGACCTCCTTAGTCCACAGTCTTGGGTAGGTGCCTATGGTAATGGGTAAGGTGACAGTTCCCATCAGGTGCACTTTCGTTCCTCCAAAGCCAACCAATGGGGTGTCTATTGGCTTGAGCAACTTCTTATCAATTTTCATCAACTAAAATGCTGGGTAATAAGGACTATACACGGAACTTCCATTGTATACTACCCGTTTGGTGGTGTAATCAGCTATCGTCAGGGTGATCATTAGGGCATCGTCATGTGGGTAAGGGAGCCACTAGGCATCTTCTTCAGTAAAACTGATTGGAGAGTCTTCCATCCTACATTGCTTGAGAGGTTGGCCTATAATTTAAACACTCTATACCATGCGTAAGTATGCTCTCCTTGATGTCTTAGAAGTTCCACCCGATGCCAAGCCTCCTACAATCACTTTTATTTCTCCAAGGGGTGCTCTAGATCGCTCCTTCACTCTCCTTGGGTGTTCTATCCTTGAGGCAGTTGTTCATTAGTCTTGCCTCTGATAAATCACTGTAATTTAGGGTTTCGATCTGACTCTTTAACTCATAGCAGTTGGAAGTATTGTGTCTATGATCACGATGGAAATGACAATACTTATCCCTAGATTGCTTGTTTGGGTCTCCCTCAGCTTTTGTGGTCATTTGAGTGCTGGATCGTCTCCAACTTGCATCAGCACCTGATATAGGGGAGTGTTCAAGGGGGTGAAGTTGATGATTCATCCAGGGGCAAGCCTTGTCCTCTTATCATCCTTCCTTCCTTCAAACTGGGAGGTCCTCTTCCTAGCGTCAGATTGGGGCATGTTCTATCTTTTCTCTTTTCCTTTTACTCTTTCATCCTTTTAGGCAATAAGCACATCTTCCGCATTCATGTACTTTGTAGCTTTAAAAAGTATAATAGCCATGGCCTTTGGCTCATTCTTCTGGATTGAGAAGAGGAATTCTCCTTTTTTGAGCCCGCTAGAGAAAGCTATCACAAGGACCATCTTATCCACCTCTTCTATCAGTAAGGATTCTTTGTTGAATCAACTGACATATGACCTTAGGTTCTCATCTTCTCTTTGTCTTATCTTCATCAATGCGTGTGTCGAGTGTTTGCACCTTTGTCCCCTAATAAAGTGGGTGACGAAGCTATTGCTCAACTCTTTGGAGGCTGATATGGAGTTTGGCTTGATCTTGCTAAACCAAACTCATGTTGACCCTTTTAGGGTAGTAGGGAAAAGCCTACACATTATCTCTTTAAGGACACCTTGGAGGTACATGAGAGTCTTGAAAGATTCAATATAATCAAATGGAAGGGCAAGATGTGACTTGTTTTGTGAAAGGGGAATCAATGCGGTGTACCATGTCATCCAGTGTGGCTATTCGTCCCTTAATAGCATTCATCATGAGCTCCATCCTATCCTTCAATGCCTTTATCTGATCCTTCATTGCATGTTGCTTGCATCTGGTTCGTAAGGTGGTGTGTCTTCTTTTCTGGTTTACCTACTGGGTGTATTGCTTTCTGCCTCGTCCTTTTCATGGCAGTAATTCCTAGTTTGGTGATTATTACTATGCTCTTGGTGGTTGCTGGCTTCAGGTCGCTGCTCTCACAATTTTTCAACTCGTATCTCCAGCGCTTGGTTTCGCTACATTAAGGCTTTAATCTATTGCGTAAGTCATTCAACAGCAGCCGAGAGAGTTTGTAGTTGCCACTTTACAATGGTGGGGGGATTTCCAGTTTTTGGGTTAACTGATGCCATTAATTGAGTTTCGACCATATGACCCATTGTCTTAGAGGTAGCCGGCCTAAAACCCTCTAAAGGTCAAGTCAGAAACTGATAGTGAACTTTTTGGAGAGGAGTTTCTAAATAGTATTTTTTGCGTACCTTGAGATTGGAGTGTCTTAGTGTTTATATAGAGGTTTTCAAATGGTCACCATAGCTAAATTGTAGGAATATGGGGCTATCCTTCAACTAACGTGTAGGAGTTGGGAACTATTACGTAGTTGATCTGTATGGAGTGAAGAGTTATCCTTTAACCAATTTGTAGGAGATAAGGGTTATCCCATTACTAGCAGCCGTGTGTTTATAGGAGTCTTAGGTGACATTGGCATTGCAACATGAGTTCAGTGTGCATCGTCTTACTCATCAGCTTTTGGTCATGACATATGTCTATGTTGGTCGCATTTGGTTTTTCGCTTTTGGTGAGTAGGTGCTTTTTGGAAGACCAACTTATATGGCAAGAGTAGCACATTTCGGAAGAGTAACTACGGAGTTAGTCAAAATATTCCCCATCAATATACAAAACTATCATAAACTTAAGAGTACAACCATCAAATCTTTATCTGAATATTGCTTATATGTAAACATCTTTCTATTGTAATTGAGAAATTAACATAGCTGACATAACTTAATCTCACCATGCTTCCACACCCCCCCCCCCCCCAACACACACACATATATATCTCAAGATTTAATAAAACCATATAGTAATATTGATCATCTTAGAGATGGAATTCTCACCTTGATTTCACAGCCAAACCTTATGCCCCTAAACAAATTTTGGCCTCCTTCTTCTGTCATGCTGACTCTCTCTCTCTCCCTCTCAAATTTTCAAATTTTCTTTGGCATGCACATTTACCAAGAAACTCTCTTTGTTTAAATAGCCTTCCAAGATTACCCAATAACTCTTAAACCTGTAATCCAAATAGGTTTTAATCTCTATCCTTTTTTTCTTAATTGATAAGAAGACTAAAAGTTTTATATGCATAACTCATAGAATGTCTACATTTTTCTAATTGTCTACTTTATTGTTTCATCTCTTAACTTGGGTAACATTGTGCTTATCCACATCACCTCTCAAAGCTAATAATAATAATTAATAATGATAATAAAATTGGGGTATTACAAAAAGTGCTTAATGGATAAACTTTTGGGACCAACTGTATATTTTGGCCAAAATTTTATGTCACTAAAATACTAAATTTTAAAATCTTATATTTCTTTAATTTTAATTCAATTTCTTATTCCAAAAGACTTGTATCTCAACTGGTTAGTACCTCTTAGTGTGTTTATGACATCCAAGAATCAATTTTCTTTCTCCGTTGTAACTATTGAATTATCAAAAAATAAAATAATCAATTCCTTGTAAGGGAGAGATCTCAACCTTTAGTGTTGCATTTTAGAATTAGTAATGGTCAAATGCATGACTTTTATCTCTTAGAATTAAAAAAATCCATCATACAATTGATCAAAAACTTTCTCTCTCTCCGACAATATGATATCTCTTAAAAACATTTTAGGTTCCATGAATATCATTTTTGTAATTTGCCATGCGCATTCCCCCTCCCCCCCCCCCCCCAAAGCCACTCTTTTGACAAGGGATAGATACTCCTTTTCTTAGTAGTATTATAGTGGAAGAGGAATGTTAGATTTGATTTTGAACCATGTATATAGACATTATAAAAGATGTTATTATTACTAAACCATTATTGGAGGAGACCACTTTAATACACAGTGGTAGCTACGTATTTATGGGTAAACTACGTGTTTAGTCCTTATCTTTTACATCATATTTCAATTTAGTTCCTAACCTTTTAGTGTTGATTGTGTCAATTTAGTCTCTGTCATTATCTTTTGGATTATAATTACTGACATAGCTAATAGCCAAAATAAAAAATTAGTTTCCATTGATGTTGCAATAAACTAATTTTTTATTTTGGTCATTTGTCATGTTAGCAAATTCCATCTAAGAAATAACGGTAAGAATTAAATTAACATGACATTGCAAGGTTATGGACCAAAATGAAATATTGTGTAAAGGATAGGGACCAAATGTTTAGCTTTCCCTATATATATATGTGCATTAATACCTTTTTAGGTAAGGGGTTTTATAGCAACTATAAGGGGGGTAGAAGTGCACAATAGATTAAGATATTTAAAGTAAAATACTTGAAGTAAAATGCTAAAAATAAGAAAGCTTCAAAATAAAAACAGTATAGTAAAAGCAATTGGTATTTTAACAAAATAAGGTTTCAATAATAGATTAAAAACACTTACAGGAGAATAGTAGATACAAGGCTTTGAACTGGAATGAAAAAAGGTTAAAAGCTTAGGAAGCAGTCTAGAAACTATCTAGAATTTGAAACTAGGAAAATTGAGTGGTGATCTAGCCTAAAAGGGACATCCCCCTTTATAGGCAAAATAAAATACTATTTAAACAGTGAATAGTAAGCAGTAAAATTGACTTTTTTACTATTCATCGTATGTCAGCAAAATTGTTAGCATGTGATATCTGGAGGGAATCATCCCTCGTGGGGAATAGCCAAAGTAAGAGCCATACTCATATCAGGGAATCAAAGTAGCTTTTGTAACTTTAGTAGGGAATCAATGTAGATCAACAACTTTAACAAGAGATTCTTTGTTTGTGGACTTAGCAATTTTGGCCATTATGTTGACAAAGTTAATCCTCACCAAAGTCTGGTGTGGAAGCTTCATCATGTCCAAATAATTTCTGATTATAAGGTAATAAGGATCATTATTAGTAATAGAGGCTTCTAAGGATGCCTTGGATTCTTGGTCATCTTCTTCTTCTTTTGAGTTAGCATTTGCAGCTTCTTCTTCATCTTTCCATTTTTGTTTTAATAGTACAATTATATCAGATCTGCTAAGACCATCAAAAGCAGAGTTTTTCTTTTTGGTCTTGGCATTAGACTAAGCAGGTTTAGTAGTAGATGTGGTAGCATGTGCAGTGGGTTGAGGCATGGCTACCTACACAAGTGGGTATGCCAATGCTAGAGCTTTAACCTAAGTAGTAGTGTTAACAGTGCTTTGAAAAGTAGTCAGGAATTCTCTGGTAACATTATCAATAACATCTTGGGTGTGAGAAAATTTGTCTCACCATTTAACAAACCACTGTCGAGTAAGAACATCACCTTCCTTGACATATTGTCATTTTAGGATCCATGAAACCTTATAATTTTTAACAAAATGTAGGGTTGCAGGAAACTTAGCACCATGTGCGTCTGTCATAAAAACACTTGTAAAATACTTGAAGTCACCAGTCAGACTTCCTGGAAAAATATCAGTAATAGGGCCAAATTGTGTCCACCAACAGATAAACCACAAAGGAAGCTGAGAATTGAAATCTTTATCAAACTTAACAAACCAGGAATGGTTCATATTAGCATCTTGGTGTAGTATGAACTTGAACCATGCATGAATATAATCATGGTATGAATATGGAATAGCTGAACCAAGTAAAGGTTTTGTAGAAGCAGGACGGAGTCCCCATTTTTCTTCAGTAACAATATTGAGGATGAAAACACTATGGTAAATAATTTTTGATTTATCAATCTTATCAGGTATGGATTTGATAAAGATTGATTTTTCATGAAACAAGATAGCAGAGTAATAATTTAAATTTTTACCATTATGTTTGGGTATCCAGTGGAAGTTCAGGGGAAAATAATCTGTAGCAAGTTTAAGAGGATCTTTGATCATAGCTTTGTTGGGTTCTACGGAAAACAGGTTTTGGCAGTATTTTTTTTAACATATTGAGAAGCATTGGGATTTTTGGAGAAAGTGGCTTTAACAGGTTGGTTGGTAAGGACCATAGCATATGGATCATAAGAGGATGCTAACATAGTAGAGTAGTTTGGTCTGCGGATAGGTGAAGCAAGTTCTTGTTTAACAAGTTGTTTAGTAGTATCTAAAGTAAGGTGTTTGTCTTTGGACCTATTACTTGCCATTGTGGCACTGCAGGAATTCACGGGTAAAGAAATTAGGGATAGCATTTTGGGAACCTTTAATATGTTCAATATCAAAATAAAAAACACTTAAAATAGCTTGCCATCGAGAAAAAATATGTTTTGAAGCAATATTTTCAATATTTTACTTCAAGTATTTTACTTTAAATATCTTAATCTATTGTGCACTTCTGCCTCCGTTTTGATATCAGAGCCATCTTTTTTGGCTAGTGATAGTGGTTTTGTGTTCTTTGTACTCTATCCATGTCTGCCCAAACTTTTGATACATTCTTCGTTGTGTCTTTGTTCTTATCTCCATTGGCGCCACCCTTATCAGAAAGTGAATTCCCTAAACTAAATAGTAAGGCTTGTTCAGCTTGAAGAGTGTTAGGGCATGCGAGGTAGAGGGTTGATTAGGATATGTGTTACATAACAATTAAGTGTTGAACCTATGATAGAATGGATAGATTATTTAGATCCAATTCCTCTATTAGCTCCAGATCTAGTATCCCTCCTAATAGTATAAATGAGGAAGATTACTTTGTTGAAGAAGCTGATTTCACTGAAAAAATGGTGTATTCCTAAAGTTGATACTAAATCCATCTATAAAACTAGTAGGGTTCCATCTACCTTCAATTTTGAGTTTAGTGTCAGAACTGTTGGCAAACATATTCTATTTCAAAAACTCATGAAAAATGTTGTTTATTTAAAAGAAATTGCATTAATGATTTTCTTGCTAAAGGATTTAGTTATTTGCATATTAGCTTGGTTCAAGTTGTTGTTAAACCCCTTACCTGAAAAGGTATTAATGCTTTTGTGCTTAAGAGATGCCAGATTTAAAGATTTTCTTACTTGTATTCTTGGCATGATTACTTCATCCTTGTTTGATGGTCCCGTTTATTTTAATTGTCATCATGATCTTACTCTTGCTTTGAATGATCTTAATATTTTTAAAGCTTTAACTTTAAATATCTTGACATCTGGTTATGATATGGATTAAGGCAGTAATCCCCATGCTATCATTAATCACATTTATTATAGACTGCTAAAGACTACTCGTAATCCTAAAGCTTGTTAGGACATATGTGATAAATTGTTAGGAACATATGTCATTATTTTATGTAATTGGCTAATCCTTTAACAAAACGCACTTTACTTATAATTGAGTAGATCTAGGATGTGTTTAATGCTTCAAGAAACAAGATTTCAAGTTCAAGTGTTAAAGCCATGCAAGTGATAACTCCCAAATAAGCATTGCTTATTATTCTACGAAAACGAAGCATCCTTCTAAACATGGCAAGCATGTCATTAAAGAAGAAGAAGAGAATGAATCCAGGTTTGCAACTGCTTCTGATTTTCAAGCTTCTACTGCTCTCGATTTTTAAACCCTTATTATTGATGGCCAACTAAGTGTCTTAAACAAGGCCTTTGTAATTTAAATCTACAAAAAATAAATAAAAAAGAAAATCCTATCATGTCACTTTTGAACTGAAAGAAAAAGATTGTGTAAAAAGAAAGTGGAAAGAAAAAATGCATGAATTGCAGAAACAGATTTTGTTTTTTGATTTCATTGAAAACTTTTATGTTTCAAAAAATATTTCAAAAAGTAGTTTGAATATGGTAAAAAAAAATCAAATTTTGTTAAAGAAAATAAAACTGTTTTTTGGTCTAGCCATCTACCCCTTGATACAATTATTATTAACTGTAAAGGAACGGAGATAAAGGCCCCTCCTTTCAAAATTGTTGAAATAATTGATGTTAACACCCCTATTTCTACTGAAACAAAAACGATTGTTGAACAAAATTTTTTTGTTAATAATACCAAACATATTATTGGCCAACAATTGGTCATATTTAAGAAAATATTGAAAAACCTACTTCTTTTAAATTTGAAAAACCTTTGATTGACTTACCTAGTCAAAGGCAAAACTTGAGCCTTAAAACCACCCAAGACTAAAACTATTGAACAAGTTGAACAAATGTTTTTTGATTTATAAAAGATAAAAACTAAGCAGAATAATACTTCTACTAGTGCTGCCTGTGCTATTTCCAGGAAAAGAGAAGTGATTGTTTTGTTTGAAGATTTAGAGGCTGTTTGGATTGACAATTTTCATGACTCAATTCTCAGTTTTCATAACTCAATTCTCAAAAATGGTGGGACCCATAGCAAAATACTCATTTGCCTGCACCAATACTCTATTTTCATAACTCTATTTTCAATACTCAATTCTCTACTTTTTGAGTTATGAGTTGTGGAAACTGAAAACAACTTTTGGCTGTTTTCAGTTTTCAATTCTCAATTTCTCATAACTCAATGGCAAACTTGTAATAAAACACACATGAGGGACCCACAGCCGCACCTTTTGACCAAACCAATTCTTTTTTTTTTCTTCTTTCTTTCTTCTCCTGTGGGTTCGTTCTTCCCTTTTCTTTTTTTTTCTTTCCCCTTTCTTCTCCTGGGTTCGTTCTTCCTTTTTTTTTTTTTTTCCTTCTTCACCTGGGTTCACGTCCCCCCTTTTTCCTCTTTTTTTTTTTTTTTTTTTCCTTTCTTCACCTGGGTTCAGTCTCCTGGTGTTCTTCCCTCTTTTAATTTTTTTTCTTTCTTGGGTTCGGATGATCTGAACTTTCTTTTTTCTTTTTTCTTTTTTTTTTCCTTTCTTATGGGTTTGGGTCTGTAGGTACTCTGAAAAAAAAAAAAAAAGCAAAAAAAAAAAATAATAAAATAAAAAAGCTGCAGTGTGTGACAGAAATGGGGTCCACAAATAGTATGAAAATATTGAGTGATGAGAAATGAGTAATGGTGCCAAAAAAACATAGTATTTTAGAGTGATGAGTAATGAATGATGAGTCATGAGTGATGAGTGATGAGTGATGAGTGATGAAAATTGAGTGACGGAAATTGAGTGATGAAAAAGTTGGTGCCAAACAGCCTCTTAGATTCTGACTCTTCATCCTCTGCTCTCGATTTTGAAAAATCTAAAAGTTTTGATAAACCTGTTTTTGAATTACTTCAAGTTAAAAGATTTGCCAGGAAACCCAATCCCATGTCTTTTTAAAAAAAAAGAAAAAAAAAGAAAAAAGAAAAAAAAATGGTATTCAAAACCTACCCCTCATGATATGTAGTTTTAAGAAAGATTTTTTCAAATCTAGTTTTCTGTTTTCCCTGATAACTTTATGAATGGAATATTAATGGTTACCTAAACAAGAAATTATTAACAAAATGGGTCATATGTCTATGGTTGCTAATGCTTATATTACCATTCATAATCTTGACCATGCTGAAATTGTTGATCTCCTTACTATTGGTTTTTCTAGAACCCTTCGTGGATGGTGGGGAAAATATCTTACTGAAGATTCTAGAGAATCCATAAAAAAAGCTGTTAAAAAAAATGATGATGGTTTACCCATTTTTTATGAAAGAACCGGTCAAGGAATTCCTGATGGAGTCAATACTTTAATCTATACTATTATTAAACATTTTCTTGGAATAGCTTCTAATATTTCTTCTCATATTAGTGACTATTTAAACAATTTGCGTTGCCTTACTATGTCTGATTATAGATGGTACCAAGATGTTTTTATTTCCAGAATAATGCTTCAGAAAGACTACTTGAAACCTTATTGGAAAGAGAAGTTTATTGCTGGTCTGCATCCTCTTTTTGCTCATAAGTTAAAAGAAGAATTAACTGATAAAAATGGTATCATTAATTATGATGATTTAACATATGGTGATATTTTTAGCACTATTAAAAAACTTGGTATTAACATGTGCAATGATAAAAAAAATGTTAAAACAACAATTAAAAAATAGTAAAAAAGCTAAATATGAAATGGATAATTTCTGTACAATATGGTTTACCCCCTATTGCCCCTTCTAGGCAAAAGGGGAATAAGAAACATGATATGGTCCATAAAGATGACAAATATAAAAGATAGAAAAGACGTTTTACTAAACCTAATGATTTTTATGCTGAGAAGAAAAATGATAAGTGGAAATCTGGTAAAGGAAACTGTTTTAATTGTGGAAAATATGGTCGCTTTAGTAAAGACTGCAAACAAAAACCTTTTAAATTGAAAACAAGCTTAATATGTTAAATATCAATGACAGTGATAAAGAAGATCTGATTCGGATCCTTGTATCATGATCTTTTGATTCATCTTCTTCGTCAAATGATGATATTCTCTCCTTAACTAATTTTGGCTATCATTCTAATGATGAAACTTCTGATTTCCTAATATTAAAATTGTTTGTAGAGACTCTTGTTGTAAAACTATTAATGCTCTATCCAAAGGCCACAAAACAATTAATTAATGTTTTAACCAAAAGAGAAGAACAAGAAAATTTGCTAATAAATTTGATAAGCCAAATTGATAATCCTAAGCTTAAAGACGAATATCCAAAAAGCTCAAGAAAACTATGATTAAAGATGAAAATGATTAAAAGATGGAATCAAAGATTAGTCTTGATGAGACCTTGGAAAGATTTGATAAAAAGAAGTCCAAAGAAATGACTGTTAATGATTTATAACATGAAATTACTATTATTAAGAAATAAATCATTGAGATAAAAGATGATTTAAAGAATGTTAAAAATAATAACTTTAGCTTAAATCAAGAAATGTTACTTTTAAAAATTGATAAACAACTTGATAATGAAAAACTGATAGCAAGCCTGATGAGCAGAATGATGAAGATGGCCCCAGTCAACAAGCTCCTCTTTTTAATAATACTCCTACTTATATTAATAGAGTCAGTCTTATTAACAAACTGATTCCTCCAAAATGGTTTTTCAAAGTTAAAATTGTTGTTTGCCATGAATATGAATTCAATGTTATTGCAATGATTGACTTTGGTGTTGATATGAATTGCATTCAAGAAAGAATAATTCCTTCTAAATATTATGAAAATCCACTGAGAAATTTTTTTCTACTAATGGTACTCAAATGAAAATTAGATATGAATTATATAATGCTCATGTTTGCCATGACAATGTTTTTTTTTTTTTTTTTTTAAATCCCGCTGTTCTTGTTAAAAACATGACTAACAAAGTGATTCTTGGTATTCCTTTCATAAATTCTTTATATCCTTATCTTACTGAACATGATGGTTGTAAAGTTGTCATTTACAACAATAAGTTTTTGTTGGCTTTTATTCCATGACAAATTTGATTGTAATTATTGTTCAATCTTTTGTACCCTGTATTTCTTGTGGGATTTAATTGTAAGGGAGAGAAAAAGTGTGAAGACTCAAGCTATTGAAGACTGAAGTGTTCTCGCGGGTATCTTGCGACAAAGCATCCCGCGAAGTGACTCATGTGCCTTGCACATGCTGGAATGCGAAGAGTCAGGTCAGGATGGAGACAGCTGTGTCTCGTGAGTACCTCGCAGGTAAGGCCTTCCTGCAAGACACCCGCGAGACATTTTGTTCTGCTACCTTATCTATTCTGATACACACTTTCTGTGCCTACACTATTTATACCCACATTTCCCACAAATGTTTAGGAGTGCTTCTGGGAGAAAACCCTAGCCAAACACCTTGAGAGTTAGAGATTGTTATATCCATAATCCTCGACACATTTGCTTGTAGAATTTTCTCAACTCCTACCTCTCCATTTCCATACCATTGAGAGGTTGATAGCCCAAACACTTACCACACATTTTCAGAGTGTCAAGTGAAGTTTTGGTGTTACTGGGAAGCATTGGAAGAAACTAAGGATGGTAGATGCAACATGGAGCTTGTTGCGGGATCCGGAGAGCTAGACAAGATATGGTTCCGAGAAGCCTTGTTAGAGTAGGAGCTTGGAGGGCTTAGGTACATCGGGTAGATTAGGCTTGGAGGGTCTCTTGGTAACCCATGTATCCTAACTGATTGTCTAGCGGATCGATTACCATTTGGAGGGCAGCAGAGAGGTTTTTCACCGAGTTCTTCGGTTTCCTCTTCGATAACACATCAGCGTGTTATCTTGTGTTTGCATATTTCTTCCCTACTCTTTTACTTTCCATTTTATTGCTGTGTTACTTTATTTATGGATTAGAGTAGCTTGTTTGTTTATTCGCTCGTTTTTATACTATTTCGCACTTAGTATTAAGTTTGTGTAAAATCAATTGAGCCATAATTTTTAATTGGGGCTCCAAACAGCTCTTGTGTTTTCAACACATTTTTGAGCTTTCAATGGTATTCCTACTAACCCTTTTAGGTAGAAAGTGAAATTTAAATTTGCTTCCAAATTTGAAATTGATACTGACGATTTTTTAAACTTAATTCATGCTAAAACCAAACACCTAAATTTTCTAAAACAAGAGGTTAGATATAAGAAGATTGTTGAACAGCTTTCCGATAAATTTTATTACAATCCAAAATTGATAAATTTCATAAAATATTGATTATTGATGTTTGTTCTGATTTCTCCAATGCTTTTTGGCATAGGAAAAGCATATTATTAATTTGCCTTATGTTAAATATTTTAATGAGAAAGACATTCCTATTAAGGCTCGTCCTATTCAAATGAATGCTAAAACTATTGAATTTTGTAAAAATGAAATTCATGATTTGCTTGCAAAAAACTTAATTAAGAATAGTAAGCTCCCCTTATCTTGTGTTGCTTTCTATGTTAAAAAAAAAATGCTGAAATTGAAAGAGGGACTCCTCACTTAATTATTAATTACAAACCTTTGAACAAAGTATTAGAATGGATTAGCTATCCTATACCAAATAAGAATGACCTAGTACATAGGTTAAGTGAGGCTGTCCAAATCAGTGAAACTGATAAGTACAAGACTGCTTTCACCACTCCCTTTAGACATGATCAGTGGATAGTTATGCATTTTGGTCTTAAGAATGCCTATATATATATATATATATCACACCTTGTGTAACTTCACAAGAATTACACATTTTTTGGACCATCGATTACTAATAGATCTAAGGGTAAAAAAAATGCATATGGTAATAATATTGTTCTCTAGAAATTAGCCTTAGGCATTAATTCTTCTTATTAAAAAAATTATAAAATAAAATAAAATAAATTAATTAAAAAAAAAACATAGCATTAAATCTCCACCAAGGGAGTCAATACCATACCGGAGGCTGTACTGGTTTGGCCAGTGGTACGATATATTTCGGATATCGGTTAATACCGGTGTACCGTTTTGGGTTTACCACTATTTTTTATATTTATAAATATATATATATATACTAATAAAAGTCACAGTCTTTATTTTAATTTGGATTCTTTCGCATAGGTAGGTTTACCTTGAGGTTTTAGGTCAAATCCTTCGTTTTAGCGTGTGTTCTCCTGGGTCATCATATCATTGTGTTATTTATATTTTCGCTGCTTTGCATGATATGAAATATTTGTGTTAACCTAGATTTGTTTAATTTTGACTAAGTAATCACTTAGCTAATTAACTAGGTTAATCTAATTGTGTTTTAATGGGTCTAAATTTCTATCAGATATATATATAACTTCATATGATAGGTTTAAGTTACACCTGAGAGTTACACTTTTTTTGGACCATTGATTACTATTGGATCTAAGGGTGAAAAAATAGTTACGATAATGTCATTATTGTTTGCTAGAAATTAGTGATTTGAATCATTATGTTATTAATGTTGGGGACAAAAACACGACATTAACTCTCACTCCTCTGCACATCATCATCTTCTTCCTCTCTCACATCATCTTCCTGTTCTTGTGCAAACAAATCATAAGGGAGCAAAACTGATGTTGGCTGTGACTTTCACTATAGGCGTTAGCAATTAAATTGTTATTTTGGAGTGTGTTGAGCGTTGGAGGAGATTGTGGGGCCATATCATAGAGGACATTAAGCTTCAACTCCATTGTGGTGGTCTTTGGAATGTTGCTGTTGAGTGTTGATTATCCAAAGACAAATAATGCCATGAAAGTACTGGCCCATTTTGTCATAAACCATGATGCTTTGCATATATTGATGAAAGAAAGCCCACATTTTATAAGATCTTTCAAAGACCATGGTGGAAGATGATGACATGGCTGAAAGGTAATGTTGTTAGAGCACTAATTTTTTAAATTGACATTGGCCATGAGCCTTTTTTATCCTTAGAAATACTCAACCTCAATAATCGTTCTGTAAAAAAAATAAGACTTTGGTTATGTATTTCTAAAATTTCCCAGTACCTCAACACTACCAAAAGAAATCAATTATGGAGGCCTGAATGTACATAGTGCAAAAAGAAAGATGTAAGAAAGGATGAGAGGAAGAAAATGATGACGTGGAGGACAATGGAGATCAAGGTAGTCAATACCATACTGGTACCGGCCATATCGGCCGATATGTATATTGGTATCGAAACATCAACGTTTTGTACCGGTTTAAATATCGGTCGTACCGGCCATACCGGCCAATTTCAGGCAATACCGACCGGTACCGGGCAAATCGGCCAATACAGAAATTTTTTTTTTTTTTTTTAAATTTTGTAATTTTTGAATTTTTGTTAGCACAGAATGGTAACTTATTTGCATTAACTTATTCATATTATTTGTTTTCTTAGTATGCAATGGTAACTTTTAAGCTTTCTATTTTTTATATTTTGTGTGTGTGTGTGTGTGTGTGTGTTTTTTTTAATTGATACTAAAGTCTAAAACCATGAATAATTAGTTCTGAATTGAGGAAATTTTTTATGGTAAACTTTTATATTTATTATAACACACACACACACACACACACACACATATATATATATATATATATATATNCTCCTCAAAGATCTCACAAGAGATTTACACAAAACAGCAATATGAGCAACAATACAATTGGAGCAACCTCCAAAAACGTGGCTAGGGTTTTGTTTATATACCTAGGGTAAAAACATAAAACCCTAAACGTTTAATGAAGTAGGGCTGAGTTGGAAATTCTGCAGAAAAAACAACCTGTGCGATTTTCGATCGATCGAGTCTATTCTTCAATCGATCGAGCCAGGCCGAAAGTCCCAAGTACTTCTGCAGCCACTCGATTCCAACTTTACAATAATAAACCAACTTTGAGCAAGCCTAAACAAGACTAAATACATTGTTTTGATCATGGTTTGCCAACATTACAAATTAGAGTTCTAAATACATAAAATCCTAAGACCTTAGAACCTAACACAATTAGATAATTAATTAGTTATAAAGGGAGAAACAAATAGAATTTTAGTTTAAGAGAGACATCATTGTGAAATGGTATGTATGTGTGAATGAAGCCACTCAATTATTTTCCATTGGAAACTGATTGAGAGACCACACTTCTTGGGCGTAAAGTGGAATTGGAGTGAAGATTAAAAGTGTTTCCAAATACTTCTAATCTTTTGTTTTGAATTACACCGCACCAAGGTACGCCATCTTATTCTTAAATTCTGAAATTTACATAGTGCATATTATCAATCATGAATGAAATAGATCCATCTTTATTACTTTCATTGTGTGTTTTATATGAGATACAAAACCAGATTCACCAATAGGTATGACCTTTTATTTTATTTTTATAAAATTACGTTAACCTAAGCAAATGTTTTCTAATTTCTAGTTCACTTGTAATCAAAATGAAGGAATGCTTCTTCATTTCTAAATGAAGAATTTGATGTTGGCTTTGCTACCTTCTAAGCTATAATGTTGTTAAATTTGTTTGATCAATATATTAATTTGTGTTCTAACATTACTTAAATAATTTTTTATATATACTTTTATCAATTATGCTTGTACAGTTGTATTTGTATATTAATTGATTGATTTTTTGAGCATGCTCTTTAATTGTTGCTAAGTGGTATAACTTGAATAGTTGAGTGTGAAATTGTATCTTGATGTCTTTTACAGCTCTAGTATGCAAATATATAATGTCTAAATAGATAATGAAATGGATGATGATGATTAGGAATTTAGGATGGTGGTTATAAAAACCTTAGAATGAGAATAATTAAGTGTTCACTTCACCTTAATATTCATCTTGCTTTTGGATTTCATATTGTAGTTAGCTAGTTTCCATTTGCTAACTTATTTTGGATTTCAAACTTGGAACTTAGAACTTGGAAAATATTTTCCATATGTTTTGATAAATAATTTGGTATTTGGTTGCTAATTAAACATTTATTAAACTTTTTAGATACATTGGGTCAAAGCTTAAATATATTTGTTTCATTAGTATAGACTTAGCGATATATGACATGCAAATTACATCATATGATGTAAATCTTAGTTTTTTATGGATGAATTTATAATTTAGTGATTATTCAACATACAAAGTCATTATCAATATGTTTTTTGCTTTAAATTTGAAAATATATAGGATCTTATGATTTATGATCCAATCCTTCGATTTACAATCCCACCTACCTTCAACGATCCTACATAGGATCCCGATTTTGACAATCTTGGCTTCAAGTGACATTTTTTCATTTGTGGATATTTAATTAATCACTTTAATAGGTGCTACTTTCATGGGCTATGGGCAAGAATTGAGACCTGGTGCAATACTATCCAAGGGATAAGATTTAAAATTAAAAGCTTTTTTCTTTTTCTTTTTCTTTTTTCACCTCAAACCTTAGGTCAGAAAATTAAATAAGTTAAAAAATTTCCCGATCTAGTGATTGAGGGAAAAAGTAACTTTTTTAATTTTAAATTTAAACTCTTAGATGATATTGCACGCACCTATTACAACCGGATCTCAAACAGGCAGGGCCATAATGATTTTCAAGTGGACTGAAAAGTTCTTAGCTAGCTTTTGATATCCTTCGAAATTTATGGAAAGAATGATTAAAGTGAATTGAAGCAACATACAAAAATAATCACCAACTCTCCGATTGCCTAAAAGATAATGAGCACTTCTAATTTGCAGGCTTCGTATTGCGTGGACTCTTGGAGAAAAGACTGCTTCTCAAATGGGGCAAATAGGGCAACCATTACCAACTTTAAGGCCTCATCATCCTACATTGGGCTTATTTTAGATTCATTGATCATAAGCTCTGGAGAAAAGACCCACCTATTGTTTTAAAGGAGACAATGGTCTAGTTACCAATTGCAACATTTGACAAATCCACATTTATAAGTGTAAAATGGCCCATCTGTTGTTTAAAAGGATGCAGTAGTCCAATTACAACAAACTATACTTCTTATTCACCTAGGATTGATATTGTTAGGTTCTAAAGATTTAGGAATTTATGTATTTAGAACTCTAATGTGTATTGTTGGCAAACCATGATCAAAACACGTTGTTAGTCTTGTTTAGACTTGCTCAAAGTGTAGGCGTTTTATGTAAAGTTGGAATCGAGTGGCTGCAGAAGTATTAGTGACTTTCGGCCTGGCTCGATCGATCGAATCTCGGGCAAAATGTTTTTCTGCAGAATTTTCAACTCAGCCCAAGCCCATTAAGGATTAGGGTTTCTGATCTAATTCTCCCACTATATAAAGGAAACCCTAAGCCACGTTTTTGAGAACTTTTAGAGAGAGAGAAGAGAGTGTCTCTTTTGTATCTAGGGTTTTGTACCCAAACCTCTCTAAGTCTTTGTTGCTCATATTTGCGGTTTATGTGAATCTCTTGTGAGATCTAGAGGAGCTTTTCTTCACATAAACTTGGGTTTTCAAGGTAGAGATATTATCTACATCTTGATGATCAACAAGGTTGCTGCTATTGGAGCTTAAAGAAAAACAAGCGAGGGTGCTTGTATCTTGATTGGAGAATCCAAGAAAGAAGGAGTCCGTGGATTCAGAGGTTGCACGTGGTCGTGTTAGTAAGTTCTACTGGTGGGTAGCATTAGGAAGTCAAGCGGGAGCTTGTAAGTCCTTTTGTATGAATTTGGATTCTTTCGCATAGTGGATTTAGGTTTACCTTGAGGATAGCTAGGTCAAATCCTTCCCAGGTTTTTACCGTGTAGTTTCCTGGGTCATCATATCATTGTGTTATTTATATTTTCGCTGCTTTGCATGATATGAAATATTTGTGTTAACCTAGATTTGTTTAATTTTGACTAAGTAATCACTTAGCTAATTAACTAGGTTAATCTAATTGTGTTTTAATGGGTCTAAATTTCTATCAGATATATATATAACTTCATATGATAGGTTTAAGTTACACCTGAGAGTTACACTTTTTTTGGACCATTGATTACTATTGGATCTAAGGGTGAAAAAATAGTTACGATAATGTCATTATTGTTTGCTAGAAATTAGTGATTTGAATCATTATGTTATTAATGTTGGGGACAAAAACACGACATTAACTCTCACTCCTCTGCACATCATCATCTTCTTCCTCTCTCACATCATCTTGTTTTCCTTTACACAAAGCTTAGGGTTTTCAAGTTGGAGATATTATCTACATCTTGATGATCAACTTGGTTGCTACCATTGAAGCTTAAAGATAATCAAGCGAGGGTGCTTGTAGCTGATTAAAGTATCCAAGAAAGAAGGAGTCCGTGGATTCGGAGCTTGCACGTGGTCGTGTCAGTAAGTTCTACTGGTGGGTAGCATTAGGAAGTCAAGCGGGGAGCTTGTAGTCCTTATGTATGAACTTCGATTCTTTCGCATAGTGGATTCAGGTTTACCTTGAGGATAGCTAGGTCAAATCCTCCCCAGGTTTTAACCGTGTGGTTTCCTGGGTCATCATATCTTGTATTCATTTATTTTCCGCTGCTTTATATCTTGATATGATTATTTGATTACTTTAACCTAGAATTGCATAATTTGACTAAGTAACAACTTGGCTAATTAATCTAGGCTAACAAATTTGGTTGTGTTTTAAGGGGTCTAAAACCGTTCAAATTGGGTTGGCCTATTGGGCCTTTCCAATTGGGCTTTCGTGTGTGGCTTGGAGTGGGACCAAAATGGACCAATAAGACACTAGCTCCAATAAGCCTTGGGCTTTTTTGTTAACTCTTGATAAGTCTAAAGTTACCATTAATTATATTTAATATCACTATATAAATATAATTGCCCTCTAGGTCTTATTAATAAATTATATCCCAAGACTTTATTATAAATGCAACCCCTTCATAAAATATACGTAGTAATACAAAATCATGAATGTAGACTGCCACTTTGAAGATTACTATATCTTAATCCTTGAGTACCCGGTTTAATCCTTTAAGTTATTTGTCATATTTAGTAATTTCTTACCACAGTTGTAATACCCGGAAAAAAAAAAAAAATTAAAAGGAAGGGTATTTAAGTAAATCTATTTTGTGAGACCAATTTTATAATTTATAATTATAAGAGAGTTTTTAGAAAATAGGATTGAAACCCTAGCTATATATAAGCTTATTAAGTTTTGAGAGAGGAGACTATTCAAAATACTCAAGTAGAGAAGGTTTGACTGCACAATTGAGGTGATATCTAAGGATTTTAGAAGAAGTGTTAGGGAGAAGTTCCTTTTGGTATGACTTTTGGAGGTAAGTAACCTTGCCCTAATTGAGTTTTATTTTGCTTATGTTAATGTATTTTTAACTACTAAAAATTGTTTATAATTGTTAGAAGTTTTATCTCTATTGTATTACTGATTTGAAGTAAAAAGTTATCACAAATATATCTGATTACTGAATACATGATGTATTTTACTTAATTGTTTTTAGCTATACTGATTCAAAGTAAAGAATAAAGAAATTTCACAAATATACATGAGCATTGAATATAAAATTTATTTTATTTAATTGTTTTTTTTAGCTATATTGATTTTGATAGGTCATAATCTGAATGACCCCTAGTGATTAACCCTAATTAATTAATTTAGCCAAGTAATTAATTAATCAATTAATCATGCAATTTTATGGAAGCACAAACAAATCACCAACAACTAAATATGCAGCGGAAAATAAATAACACGGTGATTTGTTTACGAATGGGAAAAACCCTAACGGCAAAAACCCCACCGGGTGATTTTCAGGTCACCACTCCCGAAACTCCACTATTATCAAATCAAGCGGTTACAAGTAAAGGAATCCCAAGTACCTTACCAACCTACAGTTGAACCCTTACCCCAATACCCAATTGGACTTGATCTGTAGCGACAGTTCCCTCCTTTGATGCACGACTCTCAAATACGTGACTAACCAATGCGCGGATCCAAGTACGCGGCTTCAGAACACCAACTTAGGAAGAATGGTTGGCTGCAAAGTTCTTCAGTTCATCCTTTATGATGAATAGCAGGAAGATGCTTGGTTACAAAACCCTACGGTGCAAATACACATCAACTTCTTGATGGAAGATGAACTAGGTCAAGACTTCGTCTTTTGATCACAATTTGCTTGAACAGAGATTGCTCAATGCTAATGCAACTTGTGTCACACTTGCGGCTCTTAAAATAATCCTTTTATATGTTTAGGGTTAGAAGAAAAGAAAGCCCAAAAACATATTCACGGATCCCAAGAAAATCAGATTAGAAATCTGAAATTTTAAATCTCGACAGATATCAGGTGTGAGGTAGCTATCAGCAGGTGTCGAGCTTTAAAAACTTTGCACTTCAGCTTGCTTTTTCTTGGACAGACCTGATGACTTCAACACTTGACCTTGAAAATTGTTTCTTGAAGTATTAAAAACACCTAGAACTACCCAATTACAAGTAGAGTGGTTTTGTCAAAGGATTAGCCAATTTACATAAATAAGTGACATATGTTCTTAATCAAGTTAAAACATATACGTCCTAACAATTTTGGCAATCCGTACAAAATAACAAACAAATATGAGCATATATGAGAATCATAAATCACTCATATCATATTATTTATTTGAATACAATAAAATCTATCCTAACACAAACTCTTGAAAAACTTTGCAAGAAGAGAGTTTATGGCAAGTAGACTTTGACAACCTGTATTTCTGAAACACTTTAAACAAAACTCATCAAGGCATCTTGTATGAAATAGAAATAAATAGATTGCATACAAGTATGAAGAACACGTGTATAAAGATAGAAAAGAAACAACACATGAAGAAGAGAGGTGAAAGAAACATACATAAACATATATAAGAGATAAGATAAGTACAATGTATGTAAAATGGTCAAAGGACCTCATATACAAGACCAATGTATCTAAGATATAAGAAAGAATACATATATAGCCTCACTACATCCCTCGAAAATAACACTCCCCCTCAAAATAGCTATGACGTAACTCTCCCTAAGATGACTACTCTCATAGCTCAAATACTCCCCCTTTTTGTCACGAGTGACAAAGGTAGAGTGTCATGTAGACATCTCATCGGTAGAGCTAGCATCCCTTCATCATCATCATCATCATCCTCAGAATCTGAAGCTGCTGGAGTAGGTGGGTGAAGGAGTAGCCTCTGGAGCAAATCCACCTATGGTCACTTGCATCGTGCAATACGACCAACACGAACATTCACTTGATACAACTCAGCAGAGAGTGTATCAAGACGAG
>NW_027069566.1:501028-584655 GCF_002906115.3 Quercus suber
ATGCCTTAAAAAATTCTGCAACTTGTGTCACACTTGGCGGCTCTTAAAATAATCCTTTTATATGTTTAGGGTTAGAAGAAAAGAAAGCCCAAAAACATATTCACGGATCCCAAGAAAATCAGATTAGAAATCTGAAAATTTAAATCTCGACAGATATCAGGTGTCGAGGTAGCTATCAAGCAGGTGTCGAGCTTTAAAAACTTTGCACTTCAGCTTGCTTTTTCTTGGACAGACCTGATGACTTCAACACTTGACCTTGAAACATTGTTTCTTGAAGTATTAAAAACACCTAGAACTACCCAATTACAAGTAGAGTGCGTTTTGTCAAAGGATTAGCCAATTTACATAAATAAGTGACATATGTTCTTAATCAAGTTAAAACATATACGTCCTAACAGATTTAAAGTAAAGAATTATAGAAATATCACAAATAGGTTTGAATATTGAATATATGATTATATATAAATATATATATATATATATATATTTGAATAAGATATATTTTTGTTAGAAACTATGATTTCATATATATGATTATGAACAATCTGACTATGAATTTATTCTGATACCCAGCCAATGGGGGTTATTCATTGGTATTCTGATACCCAAACCAATGAGGGTTATTCATTGGTACTCTGATACCCAGCCAATGGGGGTTGTTCATTGGTATTCTGATACTCAAACCAGTGGGGGTTATTTAATGGTACTCTAATACCCAGCCAATAGGGGTTGTTCATTGGTATTCTGATACCCAAACCAATGGGGGTTATTCATTGGTACTTTGATGCCCAGTCACGGGGATATAGCATGATCATAGTCACAAGATTGTTAAGAATATGAATTATGTTTGAATATTTGAATTATTTCAAGTCCTTAAAACTGCATATGTGAATTTGAAAATGTTTGAGTATTTGAATTATTTTGGGTCATTAAAAGTTGCTTATGTATCTTTTTGGAACATATTGTAAGTTATAGCTTTGATATATGGACTAAACTGACTACTTTCTAAATCATCTATGATATATTTGTTAGATTAAAGTATGTGATATATTTGCAATTTATTATTTTAAGACTTCGAAACTGTTTCAGTTATTTTGAAACACACATAGTATATTATAATTTTGAAAATGCATATTACATCTTTTCCTTTACAGATCTATTGCTCGATAGAACTTATTAGGATTTTGGTTACTTATTGAGTTGTCAACTCACCCCCCAATTTTTCCCTCTAGTTTCAGATTATGAAGAATAGCAAGTTTTGGGAGTTTTGATGTTGTGTTGTGAGCAGAAAAAGAAGCTTTGTGATATTGGGATTGGATGATCTTCTAATAGTTTTATATTTATTAGCCATTTGGCATTATGTACATGAGATTGGATTTGTTCCTATTAAATTATTGTTGAGGTATTTTGGATTTATTTGATTTAATTTTTGAGGATAAATTTTAGTTGCTAAGAATGCCTTGCACACTTGTAGGGTGCTTACTTTATAAGCATGCGTCAGTTGTCACATGCTTATTTTTATAGTTGGGTTCAGGGCATGACAACAGTGGTTAGGCCTAACTCTCTGAATAACTGAATCTATTAAACTTATCTCAATGGAATATTTTATATCTTTGTTAAGAGATTATGAATTCCATCTTGAGAATAAATGTTCCATTAACACCAAATGTGGCTGCCCAACATACTAAGATTTTGACCATTACTTTAGATCTCACTCATGATATATCAAAGCAACCTACAATCCATTATCAAGTCCATTATTCTCTCAAGATTAAGAGTTCATATAAATAGAAGTTATGAGATTTATTATTTATTTGACAATCATTACGACAATAATAAATCTCACAGTGGTCCAGTTTAATATGTCTTAACTCTTAAAATATATCAACATATCAACTAGAAGTCTCCACTTCCATGATCAAAACAAATCATCTTAGTTGATATGTTATAGTCTTCACAGATGAAATGCCCAATTTCATCACCAACTACGAACTAAAATTCTGAGTTTACAAAGAACTTGTGATTTATATTTTTTGTGACTTTTCACATAAATCACATACTATACATCTCATGGACTATATGATAATGTCTGAATATTCATGTTATCATTATTTTAGATAATAATAAAACAATTTTATTAATCACAACATTAAGTCATACATAATATCATATATAATAATGTACATAGCATCATATAATAGGATTTAAGGGCATTAATCCTAACTGTAGGGACCAGATTTGGGCACTTCTTCAAGTTGAGAGAGTGGGCCCAGATCCAGCTTGCCCTTCAATGAATTTATAGAGAGTGGGCTCAAGAACTAGGCCCTAGTAAGGGATGCAACTGCCCTGCATGGTTGCATGTGGATTTATCAACTTAAACATGAATTGGGGTGCACAATGACGCTTCTCGGACTTGTCTTCCAAAGCTTGGCGTTCTTAATATTTCTTTTAAGATTGATTACAAAGGTCGAGAGGACACAAGTCGCTACAGTACTCCCTCATGCAGATCTTCTGTCCCTTTTCAAGAGAGACTCCTTACGTTATATACCTTTCTAAACTGATCCTAGCCCTCCATTTGTTGATAAGCCAGGCCACCACTTGAGAGCCTGTCCCATCAGCCGCATCCCTATTCCCCCAGTGGGTTGCAGCACCCAAGACAGCACTGTTTAGGAGTCCTGTCCTCATTAATGCGGCCAAGACGTTAGTTGAGGGCATTCAATGTGGAGGTGACAGCTTGCCTAAGACTTGCTCCTTCACCGTGCTCCCGTCGCCGACGCGTGGCACTGGCCCCTCTCCTCCTCAGATATTCAAGAGGACCCCTCTTTGGTGGAGTGGTGCTCATGTTCTTCCGAGGTCTCAGATGTCCGAGGACGGGGTCATCCTCGGATATGTTCCTCGGGGGTCGGACATCGTGCTTTCATCCTTGGACCCCTCATACACCCTCGGCGCGGGCCTCTGGGCCTGGCTTGAAGTGGGCCGAGGCTGCCTGATTCTCTGGCCCCACAATAGCCCCTCAAAATCTTGCTGCACGCATCCTCGGGCAGGGAGAAGGGTTTTGACATCCTCGGGCCTGCTCAGTGCTTAGTCGAGCCTTACACCCCGTCAGCTCTGGGGTCTATTCATCTGCCCAAGGCGCGTTGCTGACGTTTCGGAGCGCGTAACGTGCCCTTCATTAAATTTGGGCGGCTCTGTGCTCCCCACGTTCAACAAGGCGTTACCAATCTAACGGTGGAGGTTTGTCTCGCATTTATGGGCGGGAAAACCCGCATGGTTCTTCGATTTGGGGTATAAATACCCGTTCGAACTGCTTCTTCCTGTTTCTCATTTGCAATCAAGAATTCTCGCGCGTCACTCTTGAGTTGAACCACACTCTCACTCACATCTCCAGCACAAAAAGCCTGTCCGAGGAGCTCTTCCTCTTTTAGTAAGTCGCTCTATCCCTCTCTAAGCTCTCTTCTTCTCCTTCGCCTTCTTCTCCTTCGCTTGTTCTTTCTTAGTTCCTTAGGTGTCAATTGGGATGAGTAGGTTTAAGAAATACGTCTATACTGAGGAAGCGATGGAGAAATTCATCGCCGACTATGAGATTCCTAGCAATGTAGGTCTGAGGTACTGTAAGGATGGGGATTGGCTCTTACAAAGACAGGAGGACGAAGTGGTGATTCCCATTATCGCCTTCCTCGAGGGGGGGATGAGGATCCCTATGGGGCCGGTGATGAGGGGCTACCTCACGCACTTCCGGTTGGCCCCCACTCAGTGTGCAATAAATGTCTTTAGGATTTTGGGCTGTGTGGATGCCCTGAACGAGAAGATGGGGCTAAGGTCGACCCATCATGACGTGAACTGGTGCTACAACCTTCAGCTCCTTAAGGGCAAGTCCTATTACCTGAAGACGAGGGATGACAGGGTACGGCTCATCCAGTGCCTCCCTGAGTCCAGCAATGGGCTGAATGAGGATTTCCTTATCGTGTCCGGGGAGTGGCATGATGGCCTTCACTACCCAACAACGGAGGGAATACCAGGTGGGGCAGTGGGAGTAGGAGGGGTTTCAAGTTCTCTTGTCTTTTTCCTCTCTTTTTTTTTTACTAATGTGGTGGTGTTTTCTCCTTGCAGACCCGCACGCCTTTGAGTGCCACTTCCACCTGGTCAACCTGGAGGATTTGCAGAAGGTACTGAGGGCATCAGTTTTTGTAAACGAGGACGACCATCAAGTTAGGGCCGCCCACAAAATCTCGGGGTATACTCCTGTCTAGAAATCATTCCCGGTTCCGAAGCACGTGATCTGAGCGAATGATCCTCGGCTTCAGAAAATTACTGTGATCGAGGACAGATTTTTGTTCCCTAATGAGCCCTTTGATCCAGAAGTTGTCACCCTAGCCGTCCCCTCTTCTTCCCATGTATTTGCCGAGGCTGTCGAGGAGGATTCAGAGCAGGAAGAGGAAGCGTTTGACGTTTTCGACTAGCTCGATCAGTCCGAGGACTCTCCCGGGGACTTGGGCGACCCTTGTTTGACCAAAGCAGACCTCCTTGCTTCAGAAGCCCTTTCTCTGCCAAAAATGGGTTACAAGAGGAAACCCCCCATTAGCCTGTTGGACCTGATCGAAGGCCAACCGGGGAAGTCCCAGCAGAAGCTTCCCCCTCCTCCTCCTAAGACTCAGTCTGTTCAGATGAGGTCGACTTCCGCCCAGCAGAAACTTCCCCCTCCTCCTCCTCCTCCTTCTCAGACAAGCCTGCCTTCTGGGTCCATGCCCGGCGACCCGAAGAAGAAGAAAGACAAGGGCCAAAGGCTTATGGAGGAAAAGCCAGTGTCCTCGCAGGAGGAGGACAACACTCTACGGCCGTCCAAGCAAATTAAGATAGGCGGCAAGAGCCAGGACAGACAGGTCGTCACCACCTCGTTGGAGGCTCAGGCCTGGCTCCCAGCCCCAATGCTCCATGGGGAGCCCTTGAGGGATGACGCCTCCCTCAGGGACTTCAATGAGGGTGAAGGCGCGTACGTGGCCGACTTCCCACCCTCCTCCTTTTTTTTCTCTTCTTTTTTTTTTTTTGGAGTTGGGCTTATAGTGCATTGATTACTCTAGCAGGCTGTCCAGGCTACCTATAGGTTGGAGGCGGCGGCCAACGACCAAGGGAAGGCCCTCGACTTGGAGCGTGAGAGGCGCTTTCAGGCTACCCGGACCCTCAAGACCTCCGAGGCTGACCTCGCTAAGGCCAGAGAGGAGTTGAAGGCGATGACCAAGGCTCAGGACAGCGCAGAGTCGGGTCTTGAGGGTGCCCAGAACCAGGCCAGGGAGCAGACGAGGCGCCTGGGCGAGGCGGAGGAGCAGCTGAGGATCGCGAGGAAGCTGATCGCATATTTTCAAGCTAAGGTGGTTACGGCCGAAGGGGCCCAGAGAGAGGCAGAGTGGGCCAAATACGAGGCTCAGCGGGCTAAGGTCAAGGCAAATTTTGGCAGGGAGGAGGTCCTGGCTACCAAGGAGGAGGCTGAGACTGCAGCCTACGCTGAGGGGGTGGCTGAGATAGAGGCTCTTTATAAAGCTCAAGTTTCGGGGGTATGTAGGCACTACTGCTCCCAGGTCTGGGCTGAGGCCCTCAAACAAGCTGGGGTGGAGGCCTCGTCCGACCTGTGGAGGGCGGACAGCGTGTACTACCCCCTACTATCTGTGAGGCCACCCCTGATGGCGTCGAGGCTGAGGAGGTTGTTGAGGAGGTAGGGGCTGCTGAACTAAGGGAGGATCCGAGTGAGGAGGTGCCCCAAGGGGTAGCGGAGGTCCCTTCCGATGCTCAAATCCCACCACCGAGGAAGCAGCCATTCTCGCCGTACCTCTGCAGGCCGTCCCCTTAGGTCAGGGCTCAGAGGACCCAGAGGTTGCCCCTGTCCAGCCATCTACAGGGGGCGAGACTGAGCAGAAGGATTAGATCCCTTGGCGTCTTGGTCCAACCTGCTTTTGCTGTTTGCTTGATCTTTTCCTATCCTTTTTATTTTATTTTATTGTTCTTAATTTTTTTATTTTATTTTATGTAATGTGGCTCTTGCCACGCAACTTCTATGAACACATCATTGTAATGGGAGTTTAATTCCTTCTTATCTATTTCGGTTGCTTATTTGTTTGCATGCTATCTGCTTCCTCTCTTTTCTTTTTATTTGCATGAATTTAACTTGAATTGTATCTCGCCAATTACATCAGTAACAATGATAATGAGAGGGAATGTATGCGTGGGCAGTCCCCTTATGTCTCAAGGGCTAGGTAGGGTTTTGATCCTTCCTAACTCAGGATATTTTGAAGTAGTTAGTTTCTCCATAGGCTTGAGTCTGAGGACCGGCAATGCCTTGGTTCTGTCTAACACTTAGGATATTTTGAAGTAGTTAGTTTCCCTATAGGCTTGAGTCCGAAGACCATGCAATGCCTTGGTTCTGTCTAACACTTAGGATATTTTAAAGTAGTTAGTTTCCCCATAGGCTTGAGTCCGAGGACCATGCAACGCCTTGGTTCTGTCTAACACTTAGGATATTTTAAAGTAGTTAGTTTCCCCATAGGCTTGAGTCCGAGGACCATGCAATGCCTTGGTTCTGTCTAACACTTAGGATATTTTGAAGTAGTTAGTTTCCCCATAGGCTTGAGTCCGAGGACCATGCAACGCCTTGGTTCTGTCTAACACTTAGGATATTTTGAAGTAGTTAGTTTCCCCATAGGCTTGAGTCCGAGGACCATGCAATGCCTTGGTTCTGTCTAACACTTAGGATATTTTGAAGTAGTTAGTTTCCCTATAGGCTTGTGTCCGAGGACCATGCAACGCCTTGGTTCTGTCTAACACTTAGGATATTTTGAAGTAGTTAGTTTCCCCATAGGCTTGAGTCCGAGGACCATGCAATGCCTTGGTTCTGTCTAACACTTAGGATATTTTGAAGTAGTTAGTTTCCCCATAGGCTTGAGTCTGAGGACCATGCAAGGCCTTGGTTCTGTCTAACACTTAGGATATTTTGAAGTAGTTAGTTTCCCTATAGGCTTGAGTTTTAGGACCACGCAACGCCTTGGTTCTGTCTAACACTTAGGATATTTTGAAGTAGTTAGTTTCCCCATAGGCTTGAGTCCGAGGACCATGCAACGCCTTGGTTTTGTCAAACACTTAGGATATTTTGAAGTAGTTAGTTTCCCTATAGGCTTGTGTCCGAGGACCATGCAACGCCCTGGTTCTATCTAACACTTAGGATATTTTGAAGTAGTTAGTTTCCCCATAGGCTTGAGTCCGAGGACCATGCAATGCCTTGTTTCTGTCTAACATTTAGGATATTTTGAAGTAGTTAGTTTCCCCATAGGCTTGAGTCCGAGGACCATGCAATGCCTTAGTTCTGTCTAATACTTAGGATATTTTGAAGTAGTTAGTTTCCCCATAGGCTTGAGTCCGAGGACCATGCAATGCTTTGGTTCTGTCTAACACTTAGGATATTTTGAAGTAGTTAGTTTCCCCCTAGGCTTGAGTCCGAGGACCATGCAACGCCTTGGTTCTGTCTAACACTTTGGATATTTTGAAGTAGTTAGTTTCCCTATAGGCTTGAGTTCGAGGACCATGCAACGCCTTGGTTCTGTCTAACACTTAGGATATTTTGAAGTAGTTAGTTTCCCCATAGGCTTGAGTCCGAGGACCATGCAACGCCTTGGTTCTGTCTAACACTTAGGATATTTTGAAGTAGTTAGTTTCCTCATAGGCTTGAGTCCGAGGACCATGCAACGCCTTGGTTCTGTCTAACACTTAGGATATTTTGAAGTAGTTAGTTTCCCCATAGGCTTGAGTCCGAGGACCATGCAATGCCTTGGTTCTGTCTAACACTTAGGATATTTTGAAGTAGTTAGTTTCCCCATAGGCTTGAGTCCGAGGACCATGCAACGCCTTGGTTCTGTCTAACACTTAGTCTTTGCCGTCAAAACGCGAGATACATAGTCATGATAAGGTAAGCATTTGAACCCAAAAAGGTTTCTTCATTAATAATAATACCTTTTCAGGTTATTTACATTCCACGGACGAGGTACAGGTTTTTCGTCTAGATCTTCTAAGTAGTATGCACCTATCCCCGCTACTGACGTAATTCTATAGGGCCTCTCCCAGTTAGGTCCCAGCTTTCCCCAAGAAGGGTTCTTAGCAGCCCCTACGACTTTTCTCAGCACCAGGTCCCCCGGTGTTAGTGGTCTGAGTCTCACATGGGTGTCATACCCCTGCTTGAGCTTTTGTTGGTAATAGGCCAGCTGGATCATCGCTCGTTCCCTTCGTTTGTCTACCAGGTCTAGGCTCCTCCCCAGCAGTTCATCATTGCTGTCTGGGGTGAAAGAGCTTGTCTTTAGTGTCGGGAAGCTTGTTTCCAGGGGGATCATCGCCTCGACACCATAAGTTAAGGCGAAAGGTGTTTCCCCTGTTGACTGCCGGGGCGTGGTCTGGTATGTCCAGAGAACGTGGGGCAGCTCCTCTACCTATCTCCCCTTGGCGTCGTCCAGTCTCTTCTTAAGCCCACTGACGATGACCTTGTTGATGGCCTCGGCTTGTCTGTTTCCCTGAGGGTAGGCGGGCGTTGAGTATCTGTTTGTGACACCAAGTTCATAACAGTACCTCCTGAAGGCCTTGCTATCGAATTGGAGCCCATTATTCGAGACAAGGGTGTGGGGAACCCCAAATCGTGTCACAATGTTCCTCCAAAGGAATTTCTTTGCGTCTACGTCCCTGATGTTGGCCAGTGGCTCTGCCTCGACCCACCTAGTAAAGTAGTCCGTGGCCACCAACAGATACTTCTTAATCCCTGGCGCTCTGGGGAATGGTCCTACAATGTCCAAGCCCCATTGGGTGAACGGCCATGGACTGGACAAGGGATTAAGGACTCCTCCTGGCTGATGGATATTCGGGGCGAACCATTGGCATTGGTCACACTTCTTGACATACTCCTGGGCTTCTTGCTGCATCCCCGGCCACCAGTATCCCAGTGTGACGGCTCGGTGAAACATGGATCTCCCCCCTGTGTGGCTCCCGCAGATTCCCCCGTGCAGCTCTTTGAGCAGTAATTCTGCTGCTTCGAGGTGGACGCACAGCAGGTATGGCCCCGAGTAGGAGCGCCTGTACAGTTTGTGATCCTCGGACAACCAGAACCGAAGAGCCTTTCTTCGTACTTTCTCAGCCTCTGACTTATCTTGGGGCAGAATATCATCTTTGAGGAATCTCACAATGGGGTCCATCCAGCTGGGACCCACTCCGACCCTAAGGATGGGGGTCACTTCCTTCGCCGCCTCACTCACCCTCTCTAGATGCTCCACAAGTATGATCCGGGGTAGACCGTCTGCCGCGGAAGTCGCAAGTGTGGCTAATGAATCGGCATGGCTGTTCCCACCCCTGGGGATATGAGACAGACTGAAAGGGTCGAAGTCCGATTGCAAGCGCTTGACCTGGCCCAGGTATTCTTGCATTCTCGGATCTCGGGCTTCCATCTCTCCCTTTACCTGTCCTACTACCAGTCTCGAGTCTGAGAACATCTCCACCAACTTTCCTCCCATCTTCCGTACCATGGCCATACCCTGTAATAATGCCTCGTACTCGGCCTCGTTGTTTGTGGCCGGGAATCCGAGCCTCAGGGATTTCTCTATGACATGATCTTCAGGGGACACTAAGACTAGTCCTACTCCTGACCATCTTTGGTTTGCCGCGCCACCAACATATACTTTCCAGCATGGTGGCCTCGGGACAGAGACCGCTCCAATTGGCCTCTCGTTAGTGATCCTTCCTCCAGTTTCCACTTCTATAGTTGGCTCAGCGAACTCCGCCGTCAAGTCTGCCAGAACCTGGTCCTTTATGGCAGTCCGAGGCATGTATTTAACGTCGAAGGCCCCCAGGATGGTATTCCACTTTGCAATTCTTCCCGTGTAGTCAGCGGCCTGAAGTACGGACTTCAAGGGTAGTTGGGTTAAGACGACCACCGTGTGAGCCTGGAAGTAATGAGGCAGCTTTCGCGTGGCATGGACCACGGCAAGTATGGCCTTTTCCAAGGGCAAGTACTTGACCTCGGCTTCGTGTAATGACTTGCTAACGTAGTAGACCGGTTTTTGGACGCCACCGTCATCTCGTATCAGCACCAGGCTCACAGCGTGGTGCGCCACAGCGATGTATGCGTATAGGACCTCGTCGGCCTCCAGTTTAGACATGATGGGCGGCCGGGCCAGGTAATCTTTAAGCTGTTGGAAGGCTATGGCACATTCCTCGGACCACTCAAATCCCTTCCACTTGTTAAGTAGGAGATAGAACGGTCTGCATCGGTCGGCCGACCTGGAAATGAATCGATTCAGGGCCGCAATCATTCCTGCGAGCCTCTGGATCTCTTTAGGGTTTTGCGGAGGCCTTAGGTTCTAGATAGCTCTGATTTGGTCGGGGTCGACCTCGATCCCCTAGTGGGTGATGATGTAGCCCAGGAACTTGCCAGATCCCACGCCAAACGAGCACTTGGATGCATTTAGTCGTAGCCTGTGCTTTTTAAGGACGTCGAATATACAGCCGAGGTCCCACAAATGCTCGGACACCAATCTGCTCTTCACCACCATATCGTCAACATAGATCTTAATGTTTTTGCCCAACAATGGCTCGAACATTCTCGTCATCATCCTCTGATAAGTAGATCCAGCGTTCTTCAGGCCGAATGGCATCACCTTGTAGTGGTAGTTCCCAATGGGCGTCATGAAGGCCGTCTTCTCCTGATCCTCCAAGGCTAATGGGATCTGGTGATAGCCTTGAAAGGCGTCTAGGAAGCTTATTCGAGGATGGCCTGCAGTTGCATCCACTAGCTGGTCTATCCGTGGCATTGGGAAGGGGTCCTTCGGGCATGCTTTATTCAGGTCTGTGAAGTCCACGCAAACCCTCAATTTCCCACTTTTCTTCTTGACCACCACAGTGTTGGCTAACCACTCGGGGTAGAATACTTCTTTAATAGCGCCCGCGCGCTTAAGTTTATTGACCTCTTCCTTAACTGCCTCAGCGTGCTCCTTTGACAGGCGTCAGTGTGGCTGCTTCCTGGGGGTCACTGAAGGGTTGACGTTAAGGCGGTGACAGATGAAGGATGGGTCAATTCCTAGGGCATTGCAGGGGTCCCATGCAAACACGTCCAGGTTACTCTTGAGAAACTCAAGCAACTCCTCCTTCTCTCGGGGAGGCAGTTGGGTTCCGACCTAAAAGAACCTCTCCTGGTCGTCGTCGATGACCACTTTTTCTAGGCCTTCGAGCCTTGCTTCCTCGGCGGCCGTGTCAGCTGGTGCCACCGAGGTGGTTGGCTGCTTTAAGTTTTCGGCCATGGTGGCCGAGGGCTCTGTATCTTGCAGACGTGAGGTGGCTGCGACCATACACCGCCTTGCCGTTGACTGGCTCCCTCGGATCTCGAGGATTCGGCCTCCAGACGGAAATTTCACTTTCTGGTGCAAGGAAGAGGTGACACCCCCCCTAAGGTGTGGAGCCAAGGCCTTCCCACAATGGCAGTGTAGGGGGAGTACGTGTTCACCACTATAAAGTCCACCTTCACTACTTCCGGGCCGGTCTGAATGGACAGCCTGATCATGCCCTCCGGGATGACTAGCTTCCCATCGAAGCTCATCAAGGGGGAGCTATAGGGCGACAAGTCCTCGGGCTTTAGCCCCAGCCCCTTATAGAGGTTGGGGTACATGACCTCCGCCGCGCTGCCACCGTCTATCATCACCCTTTTGCCGTCAAAGCCCCCAATTCTGAGGGTGATCACTAAAGCGTCATCGTGGGGTTGGGTGGTCCCGTCCTTGTCCTCGTCCGAAAAAGTCAGGGTCGGGTGACAGCCTCTTCTGGTCCTCTTTGGCTCTGACTAGAACTCCCTGGTAGCCACCTGGGCTATGGACAGCACCCGCAAGGGGCGCAAGCCTGTTCTTCCTAGCGTAGCCAAGATCACATTAATCATTCCAGTGGGCTGCCCTATGGCTGTGTCCCTCCGTGGCTCCTGGTAGGTCTGGCCCTGCTGGTTGCTGGAATGGTGTAGGAGATGCTTCAGCCGCCCTTCCCGAACTAACTGGTCCAGATAGTTCCAAAGATTCCTACAGTCCTCCGTAGCGTGCCCGTGGTCCTGGTGATATTGGCAGTAGCGGTCCTGATTACGCTTCTCAGGGTCCCCCGACATCTTATTCGGCCACTTGAAATACGGTTCGTTCTTGATCTTTTCCAGCACCCTGTGCACTGGTTCTCGGAATACAGCGCCTACAGCCTGGGCGTTTGTCGCCCCAGATTGCCCTATGAAATCTCTTCTCGAATGGGCATTGTTATATCGGTCCGAACTGGAATCCCTCCTCTCCTGAGGGATAGCTTTCTCCTTCCCCTTGCCTTGTAGCAAGTCTTCCTCCACTCGTTTGTATTTGTCGATCCGATCCATTAGCTACCGCACGCTGGTGGCGGGCTTACCAGTTAAGGACTTCCTCAGGCCGTGCCCCATTGGGAGCCTGTTCTTGAACGTGTTGATGGCGACATCATCGTATTTGCCATCCAACTCGTTGTAAATCTCCCAATACTTGTCTGAGTAAGCCTTGAGGGTCTCGTCATCGTGCATGGTCAGGGACAGCAATGCGCTCATGGGCCGAAGAGGTCTACTGTTCGTGACAAAACGGGAACCAAAGGCCTGGGTCAGCTGTCTGTACGAGTCTACGGAATTCATCCTCAAGCCGTTGAACCACCTCATTGCCACAGGCCCCAAGCTGGACGGGAAGACTTTGCACATCAGCGCCTCGTTCTTAGAGTGAACGGCCATCCTTTGATTGAACTGGCTCACGTGCTCCACGGGGTCCGTTTTGCCATTGTAAACGGTGAAGGTCGGCTGCTGGAACCTCCGAGGGAGCACCGCCTCGTCTATGCGACTCTTAAAGGGCAACCTGGAGAGCCGGTCCAGCGCCCTGCTCATGGTGTCACTTCCCAAGCCCTTAGGGGTGGGGCTGCCACGCCTACGCCTCTGATAGCACTCATCCTCGTGGGAGAAAACTTCACTCGGGGGTGTCGTCGACCTTTGCCTGTAGTCGTCATCACTTTCGTCGTTAGAGGGTAAGTCAAGGCTGGGCTCGGGTCGCTTTCGCTGTGCATGGCGCAACTTTCTCTTCAGATCATCTATCTCTCGCTGTATGGCCGCCTTATCGTCCTGCCTCTGAGAGGCGTGACTCTTATCCTCCCGCGGTCTCGCGGCTGGGTCGTTATCGCCTCCCTGGGGCACGCGGCCGCTTCTATGCGTATGGCTTTTGCTAGTTTGTGAGGTGTGCACGTTTCCTTCTCGGAATCGTCCGTTCTCCTCGTTCTGGCCGTGCCCCGTGTCGCCATAGTCGTTCAAACGTTGGGGTCTAGCTGGTTCGTGTCGATGGGAACTCCCTTGGTGAGGGTCTGACCCTACCATGCCTGGCTGTTGTCCTTACTAACGCACGAGTTCTGCCAATTGTAAGGACCAGATTTGGGCACTTCTTCAAGTTGAGAGAGTGGGCCCAGATCCAACTTGCCTTTCAATGAATTTATAGAGAGTGGGCTCAAGAACTAGGCCCTAGTAAGGGATGCAACTGCCCTGCATGGTTGCATGTGGGTTTATCAACTTAAACATGAATTGGGGTGCACAATGACGCTCCTTGGACTTGTCTTCTGAAGCTTGGCATTCTTAATACTTCTTTTAAGATTGATTACAAAGGTCGAGAGGACACAAGTCGCTACAGTACTCCCTCATGCAGATCTTCCGTCCCTTTTCAAGAGAGACTCCTTACGTTATATACCTCTCTAAACTGATCCTAGCCCTCCATTTGTTGATCAGCCAAGCCACCACTTGAGAGCCTGTCCCATCAGCCGCATCCCTATTCCCCCAGTGGGTTGCAGCACCTAAGACAGCACTGTTCAGGAGTCCTGTCCTCATTAATGCGGCCAGGATGTTAGTTGAGGGCATTCAATGTGGAGGTGACAGCTCGCCTAAGACTTGCTCCTTCGTCGTGCTCCCGTCGCCGACGCGTGGCACTGGCCCCTCTCCTCCTCGGATATTCAAGAGGACCCCTCTTTGGTGGAGTGGTGCTCATGTTCTTCCGAGGTCTAGGATGTCCGAGGACGGGGTCATCCTCGGATATATTCCTCGGGGGCCGGACATCGTGCTTTCATCCTCGGACCCCTCATGCACCCTCGGTGCGGGCCTCTGGGCCTGGCTTGAAGTGGGCCGAGGGTGCCTGATTCTCTGGCCCCACACTAACAATACCATCAAAAAAAAAAAAAAATTATGTTTTTGGTAGGATTGATAAGATCAGTAGGATCCCATATAATCCTACAATCCTACGTATGATCCTACCATTTTCACAATCCTAGTGCAATCCTAAATCTTTTAGAGAGGTGGGATCGTAAAATCATGCGATCTTACAATCTAGATCGCGATTTTGACAACCATGTCTCAAGGGAATATTTTATATCTCTATAAAGAGACTATGAATTCCATCTTGAGGATATATATTCCTTCAACATTATGTGTAGTTGCCCCACATACTAAGATTTTGATTGTATGTTTAGATTTCATTCCTGATATATTAAAGCAACTTACATTTTATGATCAGGTTCATAGCGGTCCAGTTCAATATGTCTTATACACTTAAAACATATTAACATATCAATTAGAATTCTTCACTTCCATGATCAAGACAAATCATCTTAATTGACATGTTATAGTCTTCACAAATGAAATGCCCAATTTCATCACCAACTACGAACTAAGATTTTGAATTTACAAAGAACTTATGATTTATATCTTCTGTGACTAAATCACATAAATCACATACTATGCATCTCAAGGACTATATGATAATATCCAAATATTCATGTTACCATTATTTTAAATAATATTAAAACAACTTTATTACATAGCATACAATTGGATTTTAGGGCACTAATCCTAACAATCTCCCACTTGCCCTTAAAAACTGTTGTGCATTAATCTAACTCTCATTCCCTCCAAGTTTGACTCAAAAATCTTCTAGGGCAAATCTTTGGTAAGGGATTCACTAGATTATTTGCACTTTCAATCTTTGCTACTACCATATCTCCTCAAGCCACAATGTCTCAAATAATATGGTACTTTTTTTTTCTATGTGCTTTAGTTTCTTGTGATTCCTTGGATCCTTGGATTGTGCAACTGCTCCATTATTGTCACAGAACAAAGTGATTGAAACTTGCTCCATTCTCATAACACCAAGATCAGAAAGGAATTTCTTGAGCCAAACAACTTCCTTTGCTATTTCACAAATAGCAACATATTCAGATTCCATGGTGGAGTCGATAATACAAAATTGCTTAACACTCCTCCAACTTATGGGTCCACCTTCTAAGGTGAACACATAACTTGAAGTGGACTTTCTGAAAGCAAGATCTGATTAAAAATCAAAATCTGTGTAACCAATAAGTATTAAATCCTCACATCGGTAAACAAGTATATAGTCTCTCGTTCTCCTTAGATGCTTGAGAATATGCTTTATAGCCTTCCAATGTTTTGGTCCTGGATTTGATTGATATCAACTGACTATGCCAACTGAATAATAGATATCTGGTCTAGTAAATATCATGGCATACATGAGACTTTCCACTGTAGAAGTATAGGGAATTTTGTCTCATTGTCTTTCCTCTTCAAGAGTCTTAGGCCTTTGGTCATCAAACAAAGGAACTCCATGTCTGAAAGGAAGTAATCCTTTCTTAGAGTTTCGCATGCTAAACCTTGCTAGGATCTTATCTATATATCCCATTTGTGACAAGCCTAACATTCTATTCTTTCAATCTCACTAAAGCTTGATCCCTAGAATATAGTTAGCTTCGCGCAAGTCCTTCATATCAAATTGGCTTGATAACCAAATTTTGATTGATGACACTACACTATTTCCAATGAGTAGAATATCATCAACATAAATCAAAGGAAAATTACTACTTTATATTGATGTCTCTTGTACACATATGGTTCATCAAAATTTTGTTCAAAACCAAATGACTTGATTGCTTGATCAAATTTGATGTTCCATGATTTAGATGCTTGCTTAAGTCCATAAATGGAGATTTTCAACTTGCATACCATATGCTCTTGGTTCTTTGCTATGAAACCTTCTGGTTGCATCATATAAATTTCTTCTTCAAGATTGCCATTTAGAAAAGCAGTCTTGACACCCATTTTCCAAATCTAATAATCATAATGAGCAGTAATGGATAAGAGAATTCTAATAGATTTAAGCATGGCTACTGGGGAAAAAGTTTCTTCTTAATCAATACCTTTTTTTTGTGTATATCCTTTTGCTACTAGTCTTGCCTTAAAGGTTTCAACCTTTCCATCTATCCCTCTCTTTCTCTTGTAAACCCATTTGCGACTAACAAGTTTAATGCCATTAGGCACCTTTACAACATCCCAAACTTGATTGGAATACATAGAATCCAATTCAGATTTCATAGCTTTGACCCAATGATGTGCATCTATATCTTTCATTGCCTCTTCATAAGTTTAAGGATTAGATTCAACCTCTTCTAAGATAGCTTCAAAAGTTTCTCCCAGACCTATAAATCTTATAGGTGGCCTAATAATCCTCCCACTATGACGAGTCTCTTGTGTACTAGTCATCCCATGAGTAATATCTTGTGGTGTATCTAATAAAACCACATCATTCCTAGTTTCATCCATTGATTTTTCAATTACAAGTTCATTTATTTCTGCTAAGACAAATCTACTTTAGGAGTAAAATCATTCTTATTGTCGTTTTCCAAAAATTTGGAATTTGTACTAACAAACATTGTATTATCTTTATGACTATAGAATAAACCTCCAACAGTTCTTTTTGGATACCTTACAAAGAAAACCACTTCTGTTTTAGATTGTAACTTGTTAGACTTTCCTTTCAACACATGTGATGAACAACCCCAAATATGGAGATGTCACATACTAGGCTTATGCGCCCAATCCACAACTCTACAGGTGTTTTAGGAATAGACTTGTACTAAATTTAGAAGTACATTGTAGTATTTAAGGCATATCCCTACAAAGAAATTGGTAGAGTCGAATAACTCAACATGGATCTAACCATATCTAAAAGAGTTCTATTCCTCCTTTCTACTAGACCATTTTTTTGTGTTGTTCTAGGCCCAGTCAACTGGGTTATAATCCCATTTTTAGTTAAGCAGTCCTTGAAATCGCCAACAAGGTATTCGCCACCACGATCAAATCAAATGGCCTTTATGCGTTTACCTAATTGATTCTCAACTTCAGCCCTAAACTCTTTGAACTTTTCAAAAGCCTCAGACTTCAATTTCATTCGGTAAACATAACCAAATCTAGAGTAATCATTAGTGAAAGTAATGAAATACTCATAGCCATCTCTTGCTTAGATAAACATTGGACCACACACATCTGAATGTACTAGTTCTAGCAAATCTTTGGCTCTATTTCCTTTTGTAATAAAATGTCTTTTTGTCATTTTACCTTCCAAGTAGGATTCATAGACTGTGAATTCATTAAAATCTAATGGTTCTAAAAGCCCATCTTTCACCAGTCTTTGAATCCTATTTGAATTAATATAACCCAAACGCAAATGCCAAAGATATGCATCACTAGTAGAATGAAACTCTCTCTTTAATGATTTTTCATGTGAATTATTATCTAATTCAGAATTGTACAATTCATGCTTATCAGGAGTTATAATATAAAGATTATCAACAATATTGCCAAAATAGATAAAAAAAATTTCCTTCTTTATTACAACATTGTCTCTTAAGATAACACTGAATGCTCGAAAATGTGTTGAAAACATAAGAGCAATTTAGACCCCCCAAATTAAAGTTACGGCTCGGTTGATTTTACACTAACTTAATACTAAGTGCGGAATAGTGTAAACATAAGCGTATATTCAAGACAACTACTCTAATCCATATTTAAAGCAACACAGCAGTGAAAATGAAATAAACAAGAGTAGGGAAGAAAGATGCAAACTTCAATAGCAGGGCATTGAATGCGTTATTCAGTGCGGTCACCAATGAGGAGTTCAAGAAGATATCCTCAATTGAAACTGCTAAGGAGGCATGGACCATCCTCCAGACAACCTATGAAGGAACAAAGGCTGTCAAAGATTCAAAACTTCAGAGGCTCACTACAAGCTTTGAAGAGATTAAGATGAAGGAGGATGAGTCATTTGATGAGTTCTATGCCAAGCTCAAGGACATAGTAAGCTCATCCTTCAATCTTGGGGAAACCATCCCTGAATCCAAGATTGTGAGGAAAGTGCTTAGATCTATACCTGAGAGATTCCATGCCAAGATTACGGCTATAGAGGAATCAAAAGATATTGACAAGATTCCTTTGACTGAGTTGGTTGGAAATTTTTAAACCTGTGAGATAAGGTTATCTAGGATTGGCAAGTCAAGTAAAAGCAAGAGCATGACCTTGAAGGCAAAGAGCAGTGATACAGATGAGTCTTCCGATGATGAAGATTCTAAGATGAAGTCCTACATCACCAGGCAGTTCAAGAAGTTTATGAAGAATGCCAATGGAAGGAGCTTCGACAAGGACTGTAGGCAGTCCAGTTCTTCTCAGTTTAAGAGCCAAGACAAAGGAAAGAAGGATACTAAGGATGGCGGTCAATACACTGTTCCGACAGGGCCAAAATGTTTTGGATGTCATGGTTTTGGTCACATGAAGCATGAATGCCCTACATATCTCAAGAGTATTGGGAAGAGTAAGGCACTTGCTGCAACCTTGAGTGACACTGAGCCTGAAGATGATTCCACAATGAGGATGACGGAATCTTAAATGCCTTCACTGCCACAGTCAATCCTACTGAAGGGATTATTGAAGAAGTGGACGAAGAAGAAGAACTGGTGGAGTCAAAATTTGAGAAGATGGATGATTAAGATGATATCCATTCAGCCAATGAGAAGCTTTACAAGCTCTCTGAGAAGCATGAGAAATTGTATAGGCTGGCCACCAAGAAGCTCAGTTATTTGGAACTTGATCGTGAAGAGTTGTCCATAAAGTTTGATGAGGCGAATCAAACTATTGGTGCATTGAGGTTTGAGAACAATTTCTTGGCTGAGAAGACCAAGAAGCTTGGAGCGAAACTGTTTCAAGACAGAGCTCAATTGGAGAGGACTTCAAGTGCAAAGCTTGATGAGATGCTCAACATTTAGAAATCTGCCTCAGATCAACTAGGTTTAGGGTATGATCTTTCTTCCTCTCATATTGCTTCTACTAGTGCTACTATTTTTGTTTCTCCTGCTAATAATACTGAAATTGAGAACACTAATGTTAAAATTGAATTAGCTAGTGAGAACTTAGACAAGAGTAAATCTATCTTAGGAGCACCCCCTAAGCAAGATAAGAAAGGTGCTAAAAACCCTAGGGCTAAGAAGGCTAACTCTTAAAAGTCTAAACAAAAGAAGCAGCATCTCTGTCATCATTGTGGAGCTGCTGGTCATACTCGACCAAATTGCTACAAGTGGCTAGCCACTCAACAGAGCAACGACATGATAGCATCAGGAAGCCAAAATCAGCTTCAATCCTCTCTTGCACCTCTTGGAGATCTTCTAAAAGCCCTCATGTTCCTTTCGAACTTGAACGGTTTCAATTCTTCCCCCTCACAACCAGTTCAAAGGTACAATTAAAGGAAAGGTTCTTCCAAGGTGTGGAAGAAAAAGGACTCTAAGTGATTTTATCACTTTCTTCTATATTCTTGTTTTTGTTTGTTGCATTACTTGTGTGTTTTGCATTTTTTTTTAGTCAGTCTAGTTTTATGCTTTGCTTTGTATAACATGTTTTTGTGTGGTTATTTTTAGTTTTTTTTTTTGATAAAATTAAAAATAAAAAAAATTGAAAAATACAAAAAACAGTGTGTTTTGTGTACTTTGGTACTTGTGTACCTTGGATGGCCATTGAAACAAAGTTTTCTAAATTTTGTATATCTTGTAGCTTAGATGAGCATCTCTATGCACAACTAAGCAAGCGAGCTTTGTAGCTCTTGTTTGTGATGAGTAAGATTAAGTTATCTCTTGAACGTAACACTTATATCACTCTTTTTGACGAGTAGGACTAGAAAATTTTAAGAGAAAGGCATAAATAACCATCTCACCACTGTTGCCCTCCAATCATAATATGACACCTATATGCTTCGACATAGCAAAAGTGCAGTGTCAAAGACATTCGTATGCTTTGGCATAGCAAAAGTGCGATGTCAAATGCTTAACATCTTGGGTATTTCTTTTCTCTCTTTTTATATGCCCATGTATGGTATGCTAAAAAAAAAAATAAAAAAAAAATATATATGCAAAGAAAATAAAAAGCAAAAAGATTAAAAATGCTTTAAATATGATTGCAAGCTTGTATTCTAGGAGATGTGGGGGTTATAGGATGTACCTCGAAGGTGATAGTCCCCATCAAACAGTTATGATTGTGTGTGAGTTAAAGTTATTTTCTCATATCTCAGATCGTCATAACATGTATACACATATGCAATCTTGCGATGTTTTTCACACACAACACGCAATATTCTTTGCTACTTTTGATACATGTGCAGGTACACTGTGATATGGCTATCACAAGTGTTAACATGTGCTAATGTATGATCACTAAATTGTCTTAACTTGTTTTTGAAAAATAAAATTGGTTAGACTTGTTTAGTGTGTGTGTGTGTTTTTGAGGATCCATGTGATTAAAATGTTTGTTGAGAGATGATTTTGAGAGCTTAATATGTTGATTGGATCATTGGTTGAGGTTTATGTTGGATTGCATTCATGTCTGTGTTTTTCACTTCTCGAAAAACTGCTTTTTAAAGTTGTCTCGACACCTCCTCGATACCTTGTTATCTGTCGAGCTTCTCAAGCCTTTTTCTTATCGCAATCTTGACACCTCTTTGACACCTGGTGGATCAATTGAGAAAGTTCCTGTCTCCTCGATACCCTCTCGATACCTTGTCGATCGATCGAGCTTCTATTCTGGGTTTTGGTGTTTATTCCTCGATACCTTCTCGACACCTGTAGCTATCGAAGTTCATTTTCTCGACACCTACCTCGACACATGTCTCGACACCTCTCGACACCTCTCGACACCTTATCTGTCGAGAATTACTAAGGTTCCTATATAAAGCTCTGTCACGATTCAGTTCTCATTTCTCTCAATCTCTCTCGATCTGTCCGTGACTGTTCCTCTCCCAAACTTGTTTTTCTCACTCAAAACCTCCAACCCACGTGATTTTCGGCCCTTCCTTGCTTCAAATCACTTGGTAAGGTCTCTTTTTCCCTCCTTTTTCACGCATTTCATGTTTTGAAGCTTAGGTTTTGGGGTTTTTGAAAATTTTTGGGGTTTTTCAAAATTAATGAGTTTTTCTTGAAATTTTGGGTTAGGTTTTCATTTACATGTGTTCAAAATGTCATACATTGCATTTCATGTGCATTGGAATGGTATTTACGTGCATTTAGATGTATGTTCTATGTTTGTGTGCTGGTAGGATTGGATTGGGCTGAGCCCATGATTTTTTTTATTTGCATGTCACATGATCATGCATTCCCCATGCATACGTACTCTTCGTTCAATATATTTGATATATGTGAACTGTTTTGGGACTTTTCTGATTGTCTTTCTCTTTTTCTCTTTCTCATTCTATTTACGTTAGTAGTGTCTATGGCACCTAAGCGTAAATCCACTCTTGCTCGGAACCCTCTGCATTCTGGAGCTTCTTCATCTTCTGATTCTGCTCCTCTAAATCTTCGGTTCCGTGATGGAGATGCCCACAAGGCATTTACGGAGAACTTTTCTAAACGAGGTATTCATTCGGAACGCCAAGTCATTTTGGCAGACTTCGCCAACACTGACCTTCCCTCTGTCATTCACAGTAGGGGATGGGAGTCACTGTGTGCCATCCCAGTCACTTGTCCTCTCGTGCTCATTCAGGAGTTTTACTCCAACATGCACGGGATTGATCGTTCAGTACCTTTCTTTTTCACTCGCGTTCGAGGTACGCGCATTCCTGTCACACCACAGCTAGTTGCGGATGTGCTTAGGGTTCCTAGGATAGAGTTTCCTGACTACCCTTCTTGTGAGCGTCTGAGGACTGTGTCCAAAGATGAGCTCATTTCTGCCTTTTGTCAGCGCCCAGCTAATTGGGGTGAGTATTAGTATACATCATGTAGACCTTTTGCTAAAGGTCCTAGATTCCTAAACATGGTGATGACTTTTGTACTCCATCCACTCTCTCACTACAACTCCATCACAGAGCCACGTGCTCGCTTTTTGTTATCTCTTCTTGAGCATCTTACTATAGATTTTCCTTCTCATTTCATCCTTTCTATCATAGATGTTCATTTAGATTCGGCATTCCGTGATAAGCTCATCTTTCCTTCTGCTATCACGAGAATTTTATGCCATTTTTCTATCCCTTTTCCTGTGTCCGACCACTTCACACACATCTGTGCCATAAATGCCGCTACTGTAAAATGTTGTGAGGCTCAGTTTAGGTCGAGACAAACGGATTCCACTCCTCCCTCCCATTTAGCTCCATCCAGATCTGCTCTATCTACATCTGCTCCTTCTTCTTCTACGAGCGATGTATCTCTTGGAGATATCATGGCGCAGCTGCAGCGCATGGATGCTCGCCTCGATACACTTTCCTCTAAGTTGTATCAGGTGAATTTTTGTGTTAGTCATATTACACGACGTCAGGCGACCATAGGTGGTTTTGCTCCTAAGCCTACTCCTTCACCACCTTCTCTAGCAGTATCTGCCTCTACGGATGATGATGATGATGGTGATGACGATGATGCTTCAGATGATGATGATGGAGATGCTAGCTCTACTGATGAGATGTCTATATGACACTCTACCCTTTGTCACTCATGACAAAAAGGGGGAGTAGTTTTGGGTTATGAGAGTAGTCATCTTAGGGGGAGAGTTGTATAGGACATTTTTTATAGGGGAAGTGTTGACATTTTGAGGGATGTAGTGAGGTTTTGATGTATATTTTCTTTTCTATTCATTATAGATACATTGATCTTGTATATGAGGTCTTGTGACCAGTTTTACATACATTGTACTTATTTTCTCTATATGTGGATGTATGTTTCTTTCACCTCTCTCTTCATGTGTTGTTTCTTCTCTATCTTTATACACATGTTCATTATACTTGTATGCAATCTATTTTTTCTGTTTCACACAAGATGCCTTAATAAGTTTTGTTTAAAGTGTTTCAAAAATACAGGTTGTTAAAGTCTACTTACCATAAACTCTCTTCTTGCAAAGTTTTTCAAGAGTTTGTGTTAGGATAGATTTTATTGTATTCAACAAGTGAGTATGAGTTTAGTGATTTATGACTTCTTTGATGTGTTCATTTGTTTGTTGTGGTTTTGTCACGGATTGCCAAAGGGAGAGATTATTAGGACATATGTGTTGTCACTTGTTAAGAACATATGTCACTTATTTATGTAAATTGGCTAATCTTTTGACAAAACGCACTCTACTTATAATTGGGTAGTTCTAGATGTTTTTAATACTTCAAGAAACAAGGTTTCAAAATCAAGTGTTGAAGTCATCAAGTCCATCCAAGAAAAACAAGCTGAAGTGCAAATTCATTAAATCTCGACACCTGCTCGATAGCTCCTCGACACCTGCTATCCATCGAGAATTATAAAATCAGATTTTCCGATCTGATTCTTGGGATCCGTGAATATGCTTTTGGGCCTTCTTTTCTTCAAACCCTAAACATATAAAATGATTGTTTTAAGAGCTGTCAAGTCACACACAAGTTGCACAAGCATTGAGCAAACTCTGTTCAAGCAATTTGTGATCAAAGACTAAGTTATTGACCTAGTTCATCTTCTCTGAAGAAGTTGCTGTGTATTTGCACCAAAGGGTTTTGTGATCAAGCATCTTCTTGATCTTCATCGAGTAGGATGAACTGAAGAACTTTGCAGCCAACCTCTCATTCTAAGTTAGTGCTTGAAGTCGCGTACTGGGATCCGCGCATTGGTTAGTCACGTACTTGGGAGCCGTGCATCAAAAGGAGGAACTGTCACTACAGATCAAGTCTAATTGGGTATTAGGGTAAGGGTTCAACTATAGGTTGGTAAGGTACTTGGGATTCCTTTACTTGTAATCGCTTGATTTGATAATAGTGGAATTTCAGGAGTGGTGACCTGAAAATCACCCGGTGGGGTTTTTGCCGTAAGGGTTTTCCCCATTCATAAACAAATCACCGTGTCATTTAATTTCCGCTGCATATTTAGTTTACTGGTGATTTGTTTATGCTTCCACGCGTTTGCATGATTAATTGATTAATTAATAACTTGGCTAATTAATTAATTGGTATAATCACAAGAGGTCATTCAGTTTGTGGCCTATCAAAACCCATAGATTGAAATCACTTGTTTCCAATTAGGCACAAAAATGTCACTCAGACATTTTGACAAACACTTAGCATGCACAAATGTACTTTAAGCATGAACAATGCATGAACATGTAAAAATCTACCCTTAATACATGGTAAATGCCACAAGGGGCCAACACAGATGCAAAAAAGACAAATGAGATTGCAAATGACAAAAGAGACAAATTGAAAAAAATTTCACTTTAAAAAAAAACCCAACCCAATTTTTTGAAAATCCCCAATTTTGAAACCCTAAGCATATGACACTGCAAAATCTAGGAAAATTATGAAGAAAATGTTGAAGGAAACATACCTTGATGTAGAAACTGTAGAAGAATGCTTGAAATTGATGGGTTTTTGAAAGAAATTGATTTTGGGTTGAAAAGGGGTTCGAAAGAGGTTATGTGAGGGAAGTGTTTATGATTTGAAAAACTGTCACATCTGCTATATAAAACTGAAAACACGCGTTTTTCGCGGGTTACAGAGTAGCGAAATAGTCACAAAACATTCGCGAGAATGGCCACTGAAGTGCATTAAATTTCGCGAGAAGCACTAGGTCGCGAGACAGTCGCGATACTTTCTGTCTGAATTTGGAAAAATCTAGTTTTTGCCAAACAGCATTTCGCGAGAAGCTGTTGGTTGTGAGGCGATACAGTTGCGAGAGTTTTTGTGTGACATGGTGAAAAAATTATTTCCCTTAAACACTTTTTGCGGGAAGGTCTAAGTCGCGAGCTTCTCGTGAAACAACCTCTGAACCAGTTTTTGAAGAAAAACACAAAAATGCATTTTGAACAAAAACAAAGAACATGAAAGTATAAAATCACTTTCAAAAACAAATAAAACACTCAAAAATCTTTTTGGGTTTGATCAACAAGTATTTGAGCATACACATCACATTTGAACATGTACAATCACACAAATGAGATAAGCATTCATTGAATCAAAGTCTTGTGTGTTGTGGGTGAGTATCAAGTGTGAAATAGTCCTTAAACCAGAGTGAAGCTTCAATGATTAATTCAATCAAGTTATACACAACTGATACAAAATCAAATGTACTATCTCAATTATAGAAATGAGTATATATGACCTCCCACAAATTGATTACATAACTTAGAAGCTTTTCATTTAGCTTCTGCATAAAACTTTTCATTTGGCTTCTGCATAAAGCATAACAATTGATCCATTTTTGGACACAACATCTCTTTTTGAGATCGGTACTTGAAATTTTTGATATTTCAATATTAATGATTAGCCTTTGGCTTTTTGAGCACCATACATTTCAAAACATAAGTCGCTTTCCCTTTTTCCTAGTCAAATACTAGTAAGTGCGACAGGCTTTAGCTCGATATCTCTTTTCATTTGGAGATTTACATTTAGTGAGCTCTTTTGCAAAAATAATAAAGTGGGAAGAGATATAGACACAAGTCTATGAAAGTATCAAGACCATCAAGACTATTGACCAATCATTCATGACAAGCTTGAAGATCTATTTACAACAGTCACACATAATTTTCAAGATTTCTTTCATAAAGATAAATGTGCATACATAACAAGCTAAGCTCGTAAATGCACTACACCATAAGTACGGAGGTACTAGGCCAAACTCACATGTGACATACACAAAACAAGTGATCAAACTTTTTGAGATTTTTCAATTTTTATGGGTTTTTGAATTTTTTGAACACACTTAAAAACAAATTGAAATAAGGAAAGATCAACAAAGCAAAAACAAAAACAAGCACAAGCCAAACAGGTAAAAGAAACATGCTATAAAGTGAAGACAATGCATGATAAGATGCAACAACAAGTGTCCCTAATCAACGGAAGAATTTATGCATGGACATGTTATAATGCTTATGCATGAGCACCCCTCTTCACCCACACGTCACCTGCGTTTGGGGTGATATCCTTGATGGATTGGGTACGAGAGTTTGGACTTTCAAACCTTCTGGTGAAACTCTCCAAGCAAGTGGTGAAGGCGCCGATCATCTTCATCACGTCTGTCATTCTGGGATCACGGTTTTGGCTTCTTGATTGCTCACCACCCCAAGCTCTATTGTCATTTCTTCTTCCTCATGATCGAGGAACGCTTGCATTGTTGTCTACTCTCAACTTTTGACAATTGGGTCTAGTGTGTCCTTGCAATCCGCAATAGTAACACATATAATCCGTCCTGGGACCCCGTTGTGATCTTGGGAGAGATCTTCCTTTGGTTTCATGTTTGACCACAGATTGATTTTGGGGCTTATTCACCATTCGTTGCTCAGCCACATTCTTCTTCTTTACATCCTTAACTTTCTCAGGAATGGGCTCTTCTACAACTGTCTCGTTTGCCTTTACAAACTTTACTTCTTTGGTGACTTTGGCTGATGAGCAACTTCCTCCAGTGTATCCCAACCCGGACTTGTCTAAGGAAGGTTTTTGAGATGATATAACATCTTCTAACTTCTGGGAGGAGACTCTCTTTATCTTGGCATGAGTTTACACTACCTCTTGCTCAAGAAATCTCACCTTCATATAGGCTTTAGATAGCTTGCCATTTAGTGTCTCAATCTCACACTTAGACTCTTTATATCTGACCAAGAGACTTCTGTGGTCCTCTTCAGCTCTTTTCATCTTCCTCACACCTGCCTTGGCTACCCTTGCATACTCTCCTGACTTCTTAAGTAGTAAGGAGTAATTTTCTTGAAGATTAGCTGTATTCTCTTCCTCTTTAACATCTGATTCTTCCACAATCCCAATAAACTCTGAATCAGAATACTCACCAAGCTCCTTCACAAGTGCACCCAAATCATCCAAGGAATCCACATGAGCAATGGTCAAGAAGGCAGAGTAGTTTCCCTCTCCGTCACAGCTCTCTTCCGAGTTAGAATCAGAAGAGTTTGAATCACTAAGCGTTGTGGTGTAAGCCTTGCCTTTTCCCCTCAGAAAATTTGGACACACCTTCTTTAGATGTCCATGACCATTTCACTCATAGCACACAATGTCTGAAGGAGGTTGCGAATCCTTCCCTTCTTTCCTCTTAAACTCTTTCCTATCACCTCTTGAAGATGAAAACTTCCCTCTGTTGAACGGTTTACCACTGTTCTTCATCTTCAGAAATTTGCGGAAGTTCTTTGCAAGAAATGCTACTTCCTTCTCCACTCCATCTTCTTCGGAGGAATCATTTGTTCTTTTGGTAATGGTTTTAAGAGCAAGCGATTTACTCGTCTTATGGAAAGGTAGTCCCAGCTCATATGTTTGGAGAGACTCAATTAGTTCTTGGATTTTGATCTCATCCAAGTCTTTACTCTCTTTTATGGCTGTAACTTTTGCTCTAAAACTTTCAGGCAAGGACCTTAATATTTTTCTCACCACCGTAGTATCTTCAATCTTCTCCCCAAGATTGAGTTTAGCAATTACAATTTCATTGAGCTTCCCATAGAATGAATCAAACGGTTCATCATCACCCATCTTGAGCTCTTCCAATTTAGTGGTAAGCATTTGAAACTTTATGTCCTTAACTTTCTTTGTACCCTCATAGGTAGTCTCCAAAATCTCCCAAGCTTCTTTGGCTACTGTCATATGAGAGATCCTGTGGAATTCATCAGGAGACAAACTACAAAAAATAGCATTTAAAACTTTACTATTAGCATTGGCTGCTGTGAGAGCTGCCTTATCCCAAGTGGACTTAGGAGCCTCCGGCTTAGTCCAACCTATCTCAACCGCATCCCAAATGGTATAATCTATAGAGCATAAAAATGATCTCATTCTGACTTTTCAGAAAGCATAATTGTTCCCATCAAAAAATGGTGGAACATTGAGCGATTGAGACCGGTCCATCTCAAAATAGGGTCAAGGATTACACTCAGGTATTTAAACCACAGCAAGTGTACCCACTCTGATACCAATTGAAAGCTTGAAAATGTGTTGAAAACATAAGAGCAATTTAGACCCCCCAAATTAAAGTTACGGCTTGGTTGATTTTACACTAACTTAATACTAAGTGCGGAATAGTGTAAACACAAGCGTATATGTAAGACAACTACTCTAATCCATATTTAAAGCAACACAGCAATAAAAATGAAATAAACAAGAGTAGGAAAGAATGATGCAAACACAGATAACACCGAGATGTGTTATTGAAGAGGAAACCGAAGAACTCGGTGAAAAACCTCTCCGCCGCCCTCCAAGCGGTAATCGATCCATTAGACAATCAGTTGGGATACATGGGTTAGCAATAGACCCTCCAAGCCTAATCTACCCGATGTACCTAAGCCTTCCAAGATCCTACTCCAACAAGGCTTCTCGAAACCGTATCTTGTCTAGCTCTCCGGATCCCGCAACAAGCTCTATGTTGCATCTGCCATCCTTAGCTTCTTCCAATGCTTCCCAGCAGCACCAAAACATCACACAACACTCTCAACCTCTCAATGGTATGGAAATGGAGAGGGAAGAGTTAAGGAAATACCATAAGCAAGTGTATAAAGAAATGTGGGGATGACAATCTCTAATTCTCAATATGTTTGGCTAGGGTTTTCTCTCTGAAGCATTCCTCAACATTTGTGGGTATAAGGGTATATATAGGATAGGCACAGAAAGTGTGAGTCATTCAGTACAGGTTAGCAAAACAGATTGCCTCGTGGCTGTCTCGCGGGAAGGCCTTACCCGTGAGATACTCGCGAGACACAGTTGTCTCCACTTGGCCTGACTTTTCACATTCCAGCATGTGTAGGGCAAATGATTCACTTCGCAGGAAGCTAGGTCGCGACATACCCGCGAGAATTTTTCAGCCTTCAAATGCTTGAGTCTTCACACTCTCTCTCTATCACACAACCCTTACAAAAAATCCCACAATAGATACAGGGTATAAACGATTGATAATAATTACAATCAAATTTGGCACAGAATAAAACCCAACAAAATACATAGTTGTAAATAACAACTTTACAAACACAATATCCATGTCTACCTAAATAAGTTGCAGAAATTAAATTCCTACAAACATTAGGTGCATATAAGCAATATTCCAATATTAAAATCCTAGAATCAAAGCATAAATTAAACACTCCAATAGCTACAACTGAAATTTTGCTCCCATCAGCCAAAGTAAGAAACAATTCCTCTTCAGTCAACCTTCTGGTCTCTTGGAACCCCTACAAAGTATTGTAGATATGATTAGTACAACTTGAATCCACACACCAAGAATCTGTGGGATTATGTACTAAACAAATTTCAAGAGGGAATGATCTCATCACACCTTTATTCTTGCTAGCTATGAATTTTAGACAGTTCCTCTCCCAATGACCTTTCTCACCATAATGGAAACATTTTCCTTTGGTGTTGTCCTTTACCATCTTCTTTCCCTTATTGGCAACTCCTAAGGCAAGCTGTTTACCATCTTGTTTGGTGAAGTCCTTCTTCTTACCACCCTTCCTTTCGACTTAGGCTTAGAATAGGAAGCTTCAACCATATTAGTATCAACACTGGCTATCCCAAGGATGCCTTCTGCTACCACTAATTCATTCATTAATTCAGAAAAGGTATAAATCTTTTTGTTCATATTATAATTAAGTCTGAATTCTTTGAATGATTCTGGCAAGGATTGGAGTATTATATCCATTTGGGATTCTCCATCAATGTTGGCACCTAAAACCTCTAGTGTATTCTAATAAGAGATCATCTTAAGACAATGCTCTTTTATTGGAGTACCTTGAGCCATTTTGGTATTCAAGATAAGCCTCATACTATCTTGCCTAGCTAAATGGCCTTGCTCACCAAATATCTCTTTCGAACTTAACATTATGTCTTAAGCATGTTCCACATCCTACATTTGATGCTGTAGAACATTTGAAATAGATGCTAGGATGTAGCACTCAGCCATCTCATTAGATTATTGCCAACGATCATATCATATTTTTCCTCAAAAGGAGCATCTAATGAAGGAAAGTTTGGACATGGTTGATTATGCACAAATTTGTGCTCTTTTGCAGTAACAACAATGTCTAAGTTTCTTTTTCAGTCAACATAGTTGGATCCAGTCAGTTTGTTTTGATTAAGAATAGTAACAAGTTGCCTAAAAGATGCCATGATTAAATCTGAAAATAATAAACATGAATATAATATGTAAACTAGACATTATCAATTTAGCATATAAACATATAGTATGGAACCTTAATAAAACCATGATATAAAATATGCAACGACAACCCAATCTTATATTCAATATCCCTCAGCATAGAGTGAACACTAAATACTATGATTGATTGACAATATCTTTCATTACTAGTGTTGTCTTGATAACTCTTACCCAACACTAATAATATGCCGTTATTCATTTAGCCTCAAAATAATAATAGTAAGAACTCAGCATAGAGGGTACTATAATATTTAGTCTATTGTATACCATTACCTAGAGTCATGTGTAACCACATTTCATCTTCCAACAAAATTTTAATCTAGTAGTACCATGATACAAAACATCCTCCGCATGGAATGCAAGGCTCGAGGCCAAGACAAGGTGTTTGCTCACACCACTTATAAAACTGGAAGTTCAATCTTGCAATACTATGAAATAAACACCCCCTGTATGGAATGCAAGGCTCGAAGCCAAGACAAGGTGCCTACTTCACACTATTATGAACTACTAATGGAGGCCGTGAGAGTCAAACCTTGAATCTCTCTCCCACTAGAAAATTTAATAGAAAGGTTTTTATTTGGAAAACATGTGTAATCTCATCACACACAGCTTTGCACTTCATCTATGTTTTAACATTTAGTGTAATTTCAAAAATAGTACTTTTGATTGGTCAAAGGCATTTCTTGATCGATCGAAATATTTAATAAATTCATTTTGAAGTCTTTGGATGACTCGATCAATTCTTGATTCCTGTTCGATCAATCGAAAGGAATTCTCGATTGATCAAAAAATTGAAGAAATTCATCACAAAGTCTCTAGATGACTCAATCGATCGAAAGGACCATTCGATCAATTGAAATGAATCTCGATCGGTTCCTTTCAATTGATTGAAATTGTAAGGTTGAATTTAATCAACCATTCTATTGGCTTTATTCCGTGCTAAATTTGCTTGTATTTTAGCATTTAGTAACCCTATATTTAGGTGGGATTCATGTAAAGGTAGTTTGTGAGAGAGTGTGAAGAAATGCTCAAAATTGTGCAATGAAGCAGGGACTCACAACTGGATCTCACGGGTGGCTCACGGCTTGCAAGCCGCCAGAAGATGCTCACGTGCCAAGCATGCGAAGAAGTTGAAGCATCATGCTAGCTGGAGCACTACAGGACAAAAAGTCTAGACTGGCTGTTCAGTTACCTCGCGGCTTGAACTCGTGGCTTAGTCAAGTCGCAAGGCCAAGTTGTTAGCTAGCCTTGTTTTGGAAAAAAATTACTCTTCACATTCCAAACACCCACCACTATATATAGACCCTTATACCCATGAAATGTAGAGAGCTTTTAGAGAGAATTTTGAGAGAGAAACCTTAAAGAAAAACAAGATTGATTCATCCACAATCTTTACATAGAGACTCTTCAAATTCCTCCACTCTCACCCTCTCCATTGTTACATCCTTGAGAGGTTCTTACCCAAATCCATTTCTCACCATACCCGCATCTATGAGAAGGCTATTTCGTTCTTTGGGAAACAGTTAGGAAGGGACCAATGGTTATTGGTTGATACTATAGACTATAGCGGAATCCAGTAAGCTAAAAAAGACAAAGGTTTAGCATAAACTCGTTGGAGCAAGAAGCTTAGAGGGCTTAGGTACACTGGGTAGATTAGGCTTGGAGGGTCTATAGCTGTTCATGTATCCCAACTTTATTTTCTAGTGGATTATTGATCGCTTGGAGGGCAGTAAAGAAGCCCTACGCCGAGGGCTTCGGTTTCCTCTTCGGTAACACATCGTTGTATTGTCCTTGTGTTTGCATCGCTCTTCCCTTAATCTTTGCCATTTAATTTCTACTGTGGATGTGATTTTATTTGGTTTAGATTGTTTATCAATTCTGGTTTAAGCTTATATTCATTTTCTACACATACATTGCTTGATATTAAGCTTGAATTAATAATTTGTAAATTGGGGGTCTAAACGTTCATAGTGTTGTACACGCTATTTGAACATTCAAAAATGAATTCTTGATCAGTCAAAACTCATGAAACTAAATTTTTTCAGATTTTTCTAGTAACCATTTTTGACGTTTCATTTGAACAAAACATAGTCCTCTAATCACATCAGAATGAGATTGAGATCAGAACTAAATTCATTGATGCTATAGTCTTAAAGTTCAATATGGCATGGTTAAAATCAAACTTAAACAACATCATAACATCAATATCAGTTTTATTAAACAATAGTTCTAAAACTAAACTATGCAGAAAAATTATTGCAGAATTTTCAAAAAACATTGAAGCAGTTTTCTTTGATTCTAAAACTCATTCAACATGTTATACAAACATGAAATTAAAGACCGCTTTGATACCATTTGTTGGAAAAACACATGGAAAAATACAATTTTGTATCTCATACAAAAACACGCAGTGGAATATAAACGGATCTACTTCATTCATGTGAGATAACATGCAATATCTGAATTTAGAAACAAAGAATAAGAAGGCATACCTTGGTGCAACAAAATCTAAATTTAGAAACAAAGAATAAGAAGGCATACCTTGGAGATTGAACTTGGAAAGACTTTCAATCTTTACTCCAATTCCACAATGTGCCTAAGATGTGTGGTCTCTCAATTAGTTCTATACGTACTTGTTCAAGAGAATAACCAAGTGTCTCTTGAGAAAAACCTTAATATTTCTCTTTTTAATCAAATTTATATTTTTCTGCACTTAGTAGTTACTTTATTTTATAACTCTTGTTAAATAAATAACTGATTATCTAATTGGCTTTGCCTTTTGGGCCAGCCCAATTGGACTTTAGTGTGCGGCTTGGAGTGGGATCAAAAGGGACAAATAAAGCTCTAACTCCAATGGGCTTTGGACTTGTTTGTTAACTCTTGACAAATCCAAAGTTACAATTAATTATATTTAATATCACTATATAAATATAATTACACTCTAGGCCTTATTATAAAATTATATCCTAAGATTTTATTAAACATTTAATCCCTTCATGAAAATATTCGTGGCAATACAAAGTCATAATATATAACTTTCACTTTAAAAATTACTACATCTTGATCCTTGAGTACCTGGTTTAATCCTTTAAGTTATTCATATATATATTTTATGAAATCTAATTTCATAAAATATAAACTTTAGTAACTCTTTACTAAAGTGGTTAAGCCTAACACTCTGAATAATCAAATCCATTAAACTTATCTTAAGAGAATATTTTATATCTTTATAAAGAGACTATGAATTCCATCTTGAGAATATGTGTTCCTTCAACGTTACGTGTGGTTGCCCAACATACTGAGGTTTTGACTATATGTTTAGATATCACTCCTAATATATTAAAGCAACCTACATTTCATGATTGGGCTCACTATTCCCTTAGGATTGAGAGTTTATGTAATTGAAAGTCGTGAGATTTATTAATACAATTAACATATCAATTAGAAGTCTTCACTTCCATGATCAAGACAAATCATCTTAATTGACATGTTATAGTCTTCACAGATGAAATGCCAAATTTCATCACCGACTACGAACTAAGATTTTGAGTTTACAAAGAACTTGTGATTTATATCTTCAGTGATTAAATCACATAAATCACAGACTATGCATCTCAAAGACTATACAATAATGTCAGAATATTCATGTTACCATTATTTTAGATAATAATAAAAGAGCTTTATTACATATAACATAATGTCATACATAGCATACAACAGGATTTTAGGGCATTAATCCAAACAGTTTCGTGGTACTATTACATCATGAAGTTCTTGGAACTAAGGGCATATTTGGATGGTGCCAATAAGAGAGAACGTCATTCCAATAGGATGATGGCAATACAATACATCCTATGTGGAAGACAACTCTATAGAAAGTCCTACGATGGTATACACCTTCGTTGCTTGGAAAAGGAAGAAGCCGAGAAGGTAATAGAAGAAGTTCATCAAGGGATTTGTGGCCTTCATATGAATGGGAGAATTTTAGCTAATAAAATCCTAAGGATGGGATACTATTGGAATACGATGGAGACCGATTGTGTGGACTATGTGAAGAGTTGCCATGATTGTTAGACACATGCCAACTTAAACCATGTACCACCTAGTGAGTTGTATATCTTCCATGGCCATTCTCAATTTGGGGCATAATGTGATCAGAAGGGTAGCTCTTAAGGCTTCAAATGGGCATGAATACATCCTTGTGGCAATTGACTATTTCACTAAGTGAGTGGAAGCAGCCTTCGACTCCTTATTGAAGGCTAAGCATGTGGTTCAGTTCTTAGAAAACAACATCATATGTCGGTTTGGGGTTCCTCAAGAGATCATCTCCGACAATGGTTCCCACTTTAGGGGTGAAGTTCAGAAAGTCATGGAAGAATATAGCATTGAATATCACAAGTCTTCACCATATCGACCACAAGCTAATGGGGCTGTAGAAGCAACTAATAAGAATGTGAAGAACATCCTAGCCAAGATGGTAGTGACATACAAAGATTGGGCCAAGAAGCTTCCGTTTGCCTTATAGGGTTATAGAACTTCTATTCGTGTGTCGACTAGGGCAACACCTTACTCTTCGGTTTATGGTAGTGAGACAGTGCTTCCTATTGAGGTGGAGATACAATCTTTAAGGGTATTGATGGAAACCAAGGTCCTAGAAGAGGATTGGGCTAAGGTGAGATATGAACAATTGGCTTTGTTGGATGAGAAAAGGGCTAGGGCATAATATCATGCACAAGGGTACCAAAAAAGGATTGCTAGAGCATTCAACAAGAAAGTGAAACCAAGAAACCTTAAGAAAGGGGACTTGGTCCTAAAGGTGCTTAGAGATAAGACTTTGATCCAAGAGGAAAGATGAGGCCAAGGTGGTTTGGGCATTTTATCATTAAGAAGATCATGTCAGGAGGTGCTACGAGGATCACAGATTTGGATGGGGAAGAGATGCTTTGCACAATTAACGTGGATAGACTTCGGAAATACAACATTTAAAGAAAAAAAAATAGAGAAAAAAAGCTTGCTAGGTTGAAAACCAGAAAGGGTAGCCTAGGCAAAAATTAAGTCAAAAGAACCCTGGTATATTGAAAATTCGTATGGGCAGTCTAGGCAAAAGTTAGGGGAAAAGACCATAGGCATAGCGAAAATTCCCGAAGGGACATCATGGGAAAAAATTACATGGCAAAGGAAAAAGAAAAGAAAAAGAAAAAACAAAGGAATGAGATGACAATAATCAAAGATAATAAAAAGTGATTCTCTTATTGCTTAAATTAAAAGGTAATAAGATTGTTTTAATAGGGGATTTGGAGCACTCCAATTCTTTATTAAATTCAAAAACAAAAACATGAGAATTATAAAGTGAAAAAAAGTAAAATATGGGGCATATCAAGGTGGTCACTTAACCCTTCTTGCTGTCTTGCTAGTCTTCATGTAAGGTTTCTCATCCCTCATAATACACTTCATGTCATCCTCCATCTATTGCTTGTACCTCGCAGTGGGATAGATGTATCGAGGAGGAGCAATGCCTCTAGTCACCCTATGGCGTGACCAAGCCTTACGAAGCCCACCCAAGATCCTATTAGTAAACACCTCGTTGTGGAATGCACCTTTACCACTAAGAGCTCCTTAATGCTCTCTAAATTGCCTTGAAATACGACAAGTGGAGTAGTATGAGCAGCAACGAAGTCCAACTAAAGGCACGTAGCAGTCCTTACAGCAATGGTGAACCATGCTTGAGAAGTGCCACCACTCCACCACCCATTGAATGTTGGTCTCCTTGATGTGACCCATAAGCTCCATGTAGACCTCAAAGCTCATGTCATTTTGATGAAACCAGTGGTCCCTAAAATGCCTAGGGTGGTATGTGCTGGGGGGTATAGTAGGATGTTGAAGCAACCTAAGCCTCTCTTATAGCCAAAAAAGAAGAAGAAGAAGAAGAAGAATAAGAGGTAGTAAAAAATAAGGAGAAAACAAAAAAAGAAGAAGGGAGAGCAAAGAAAAAAAGAAAAAGAAAGAAGAGAGAGCATGAGTGAAAAATATATAAATAATAATGAATGACGATATAAGGTGTCTTGATGGGTTGAAAACTGAAAGGAAATCCATGCAAAATTAGAGGGATCTTGCTGGGTTGAGAACTTAGGCAAAAGTTAGGGATTATACTTGAAGAAGAAGAGGACTTCTCGCAAAGAAGATTGCTTCCTTCATATGAAAGGCATCCAAACCATTGAGGGTTTTTGCTAAGATCTTGCCCACTGGGCTACCTTTCTTTAGCTCATAAACCACCATGCACATCCAGAGGTCCACATAATATGACCTTTATACCAAGTAGTACCTTGTAAGAGCACATAAGCAAAAGGCACGAAGAAAGTATGAATGTGGCCTCTCATCTATGGGAATGGCCAAGTTGGAAAAGTGTGCAAAAACCAAACTAAGGTTGAGTTTGCCAAAGATGCACCACCTATTTGTCGTAGCAAGAGGGACGCCTAACATAACTTGTAGCAAAAAGGGGAGATCCTAATCCATGGTAGGGAAGACAAGATTGTCAATCTCTGGTTCACCCATGATGGCACCAAATTCTTTGATAGTGGGGCATAGTTCTACTCTATTGAAGCGAAAAACATGCCGAGTAGGGACCCAATAGTTGGTAGCAACATGAAAAAGGGTTCATCCACCCTTATTTGATGGTATTGAAAGACACAAGAAAGACCATAAGGGGCAACAGAATCCTTGAAATCGGTACCAAGCCTCCTAATCCAAGTCGGGACATCGAGTGGGGAGTTTTTGCCATTAGAGGACCTTAGAAAAATGCTCTTTGAGTTGAAAATAGGTTGGTAAGGGTTTAGGGACCCAAACGGCTACTTTTATACTTAATTAGCGTAGTTAGGGTTTCCTATAATTCGTGGCCCATGTACGCAAGGTCAACCCTGCATACATAAAGTCAAAGCTGCATACGCAGGCCCATCCCTACATACGCACAGAGCTTGGCTCCCTTGTTTTAAGCATGATTTTTCCACTCTAAGGGATCCCTAGGGTTCCTATGACCTAAAGGATTATTCAAGGCATATTTCAGGCACAAGATTTTAAGCATCAAAGAAGCAATATTGTATGGAAACATACAATTAACCATACATCTTGTAAATTAAGTACTAGTCCCAATTAAAAGCATAAATATGAAAAGATGTTCTTAAGTACAATCCTTTGCCTCAAATTGAATTCAAATGTCTGCTAAAAGAAATAAAAAATAAAAAATAAAAGCAACAAAAAGAAAGAAATATGTGTGTTGTATGACTATATGTAATCAATGGTGTTGCCTCTTCCTTGGTTGGTAGCTAAGAGTCGCCTCTGAATCCTCCTCATCACCACCATCATCATTATCATTGCCATCATCACCGCCATTGCCTGGGTAGGCCAACCCTCTAGGGTCGTACAAGCTCCTTGAATAGTTGGTCACCTCCAGCTTAAGATTCCCAACCATCCATACCAACTCATCATGCTTTTGGATGGTGAGCTGCAATTCAAAGAAAGAAAGGTTAGTGACTAGAAAAATAGAGAGACAACAAGAAGAAAAAAGAACAAAGTGAAAGAAGAACTCACCACCCTGGTGTTTGAAGGAAAAGTGTAGCCCATAATATTAGGATTATGGGGCATGACACGCTTCTAAGCAAAGCCATCAAGGTCATAAGTATAAATTGTCCAAGGGAGATGTGGAGGATCAATTGGCTCACCAGTAGTAGGCTCCTCCTGCTATAGTTTTCCACCATTAGAAGCCATGCCAAACAAGGTAAAGGAAAAGGAAAAGAAGAAGAAGAGATTGAGCATATACCTGAGTAGTAAGGGAAGGCATGAGATGGGTGATGCTGGATTCCTCATAGTCCAATCCATCAATGAGCCGCCTGGAGTAGGGAATACCACTCCTCTATGAGTTGTACTTAGCATTGGTCATGGAGTGTGGGGCAAGCGTGAACTCCGAAGGATCCATCGAAATCTACGGGTCATCTCTTCGCCCAGTAGAGTGCCCTCAAGCTCCCTCCTTCGAAGGGCCGGGTAATCTTCGAAGCAATGTTGGCAATAGCTTCCAAATCTGGAAAAGCAGGAAGAGGCTGGCCGACCCATAGAGTCTAGTTGACCGATAATGATACAAGGTTAGAAGAAGAGTATCCTAAGGGAAATGCATGAGGTAGCATGAAAACTAGAACTCTTAAAGACCCTGGCCATCCAAGCACACTCCTCAGCTGTCCCTATGGACGACGCATGAAATCCACCTTAAGGTTAGTGTAGTGGATTGTCTCTGTGGCGTACCTCCTCTAAAGTAGTTCTACACCCAGTTGAGAGCTCGACTCATCCTCCAAACTTATCGGGACTCCATCAAACCACAGGCCAGTCATACGATGGAAGTCATAGGGAGTGATATTCATCTCCTAACCAGGAATATGGAAGGTGTGAGTAGTGTCCCACCACCTATGGAAGGTCTGAGTAGTGTCCCACCACCTCTCAAGTAAGGTTTACGCCAAGACAACACTAGCAGACCTCTTAGGTAGCAAGCAGAGAACAGGCTCAAAGCCCACAATACAAATGTGACCCCGAGTCTCCTCAATAAGGACACCATACCATACCAATACCTGGCTGCTACTCCCTCTGCCAGAATATGGAGATAAAACCTAAAAAAGAGAATGAGATTAAATTCATGATTAGGTGAAAAGAATAGTGAGAAAGTGATATTGGATTCACAACAGGATGAGATATGGCATGGGACATACAATTGGATGCAAAAATAGTGAGGAATGATGTTAAAATTGCAAACATATGAAAAAGGAGTCCAAATGCCTAAACTAAGGTTTCTGCCAGGCGCCATGTGTGCACAGGAAGAAAGTTACAAATGTAAAATTTTGCACACGTGCGTAGGTTGGAAGTTGCACACACATAAACTGAAAAAAAGATACACGCGCGCAAGAACAAGCCTGTGTACGCATGAATACAGGCTACGCACATAAGAACGTGTCTGTGCACATAGGAGTGAACACAAAAGGGTGTTCTTCAACTTTTTTCTAGGTTTCCCCAATCAAGACTCAACCTAGACGTGTTCTTACCCCTCCTAAAGTGTTAAGTTTTCGTCTAAACCCATCCCATAGTAAAACCTAAGCATTTACAAGCCTAAAAACAGATCAAAATGGAAGATCAAAGGATAAACTTGAAAATGGAAAAGAAAATTGAAAAAAACTCACTGATCTAGTCCTTGCACCTTCAGAAAGATGTTGTTGTGATTTGTAGGTCAAGGGAGGAGCCTTAGTTAGCCTCACCCCTCCATTCCAGTGGGTGAGATGAAATGCATCGGTGGAGAGGATATCGAAACTCTTCTTGGACTTAGGTACCATTGAAGGAGATGAGAGAGTTTTAGAAAGATGTTAAGATTGAAAAAAAGATAAAGGGTTAGATTGTGAGGGAACAAGAGAGAGGCAGAAGGTTTTTGTAGAGAAAGTTTGAGAGAATATAAAAAGGTGAGGGAGAAGAAGGGAATGAAAAAAGAAAAAAAGAAAAGAAAAAAAGAAATTATTAGTAACCGTTGGAGAAAAAGATGAAGAGGCGGGAATGTACTTGATGGCTAAACTACATGTATTTTAGGCCTCCTCGCTAAACTACGTGCAGTTTAGCACCCAAAAAAAAAAATTCAAATATTCCCATGAAGTTCCTGGCAGGCTAGAAAACAAAGACCCTAAAAGAGCATCCCCAATGGATTGAAAGCATCAAAAGCATCCCCAATGGATTGAAAGCCTTAAAAGCATCCCAAATAGGTCAGAAATCATCATGAAAACTCATCCGTGAGTCAAGATCATCAACCAAATCCCTAAGCAAATATCAGTATTATAGGAGGACTCCCCATTGGGTCCAAGACATAGAAGCAGCCCCCTAGAGAGTTGCAAAATGAAATTTCCCCAATGGAGCCGATGAAACCCCCTCGAGGGTGGAGTCAACATCAATCCCTAGTGAGTCTTAAGAAAGGAGAAGATAATTTTTCCCTAATGGAGGAAAGTCCCCTAGTGAGCAACACACTATCAACAAATTCCCAAATCACATTCCCTAGTGAGTCCTTTAGCATCCCCTAGTGGATCTTTCATCCAAAAAATAGTCAAGCAAGTCAGAATACAGAATTAGTACACATATCCTACAGGAATTGAACATGCAAGCATGAAACCCTATACAAATTAGAAAGGAAGAACAAGGAACTTGTGCACATATCTCGAGGGAATTGAATATGTAGGCACGACCATATACAATGCAAAAAGTGTGCACATATCCTATAGGAATTGAATACGTAGGCACAAGCCACAAACCATATAAATCGAAAAGGAAGAACGCAGAACTTCTGCACATATCCCAAGGGAATTGAATATGCAAGCACAAATCCTATACAATTTAGAATTCAGCAACATATCCTACGAGAATTGAACATATAGGCAGAGATAAAGATAGAGACCAAGGTCACCTCGAGGAAAAAGCCTCACTAGAACAAGTAGAGATGGAGATGGAAGACAAGTACCCCTCGGAGAAGTTTGAGGCAAGAGCCCCAGATGGACACCTAGATATATATCCTTTTAAGCTCGTAAGAGCACATTTTTTTGTTTGGTTGATGTGGCGGCCATTGACCTTATTTGTTTTTCGTTTTAGTGACTTTAGGATAGTAAGTCACTTGCCTTTTGCTTGCAATTGGCCAAATAGGTTTTGGGATAGTGAACTTGTCGTTAAACATTTCCTTAGCAACAAATGTGGGAACTCAGACATACAAATCCCCGCAACTCTTTGGAGTTGCACCTCGCCCCATGTATGCGTGATGTGTGTTGTGTTCGTGGGTTGGGCCCGAGTTGTATGTCAAAACAAAATGTTTTGTCTCTTATTCTTTTTATTCCATTAGCAAAGCTCATGATTCAAAAAATGGGCATCTGTAGACACTACATTTTGAACCCCTTACGACTCAAGCCCCCATTCCCCAATGATGCTGAAACTCTAAGACCCAAGGTTGGTTTAGGGCCCAATCAGATGTTAAATTGACTTAAGCATTGTTGAAATAAAAAATATAACTTTTAATGAGTAAATACATCTATTTTTAGAAAAGCAAAGCCAAGGAAACCTTCAGTACGCTACGCAGCCGTGATGCATGAACATGCAGGCATGATCCTGTATATGTGTGTAAGGTTCTAAAAGCATAAAAAATGCAAGTTTTTTGCATTAATGCTGAGGTTTGGAATGAATCCCACATAATATTGGAGTCATTCTAAACCCCTATTTTCACAATATAAATAGCCATACATGGTACCTTTTCAAAAACATACAAAAATCCTAAGGGAAAACACTCAGAAATAGCCATACATGGTACCTTTTCAAAAACATACAAAAATCCTAAGGGAAAACACTCAGATTCACTAGAAATAGTGAATCAAAGAGGGAGATTTTCACAAAACATCCTCAAGTAAATTTTCTTTTGATTAGGGTCATTTCTAGCCTTGATTTGTGAGTTTAAAATTACTAATCACATTTCTTATTGATTGTGAATAGATCTGACTGAGGGGAAAGGTAAAAAATCAAGCTTGAAGAGCTTTTGTGTTTAAGGTATTAGTCTAAACTTTCTTTTTTGTTTCTTTTTCTTTTTATCCTTTAATCTTTTTGCTTGCTTTAGTTTTTTTGTTATAGTATGTTTTTTTATGTTTATGTAGTTTAGGTTTGTGTAGTCTTGTGTTTCAGAAGCATGTTTGGTTGTTAGAATTTTTATTTGGAGGTTCTACTTTGTTTTCTATGTTGCTAAGGTTTCTGGATGGATTCTACATGCACATAACCCTGTTTGCGCACGCAGGCTTGATTTTGCACACGCAGGCTTGTTCATGTGAGCTTATGATCCTACCTAGAAACACTAACCCTAGTTTATTTGATTATGTTTCTTATTTCTTTGTATAAAGATTTTTCTGTTTTATTCTTCCTTTGTATGCATAAGTCTCTGTTTCATTATTTGGTCATTTGCTTGCTTTTTACATGTTAAAATTAGGGTTTATCTTTCGTTTTTTGTTATAATGCCATGAATATGCATTCACATGTTCATGCATTAATGCCGTGGTGTTGACACAATGGAATGTGTTGGAGTCTCCACCTAGATTTTGCAATGGTCTAGGAACCATATATATAGCGTCCTCTCGAGGAAGGATCATTGATCTTACTACCAGAGATATGAGTTCAGAGTTAAGGTACGGTCTTAGGAAGGTGTTAGGTACCTAAAATTGCCTAACCCTAAGGGTGGCCTCCTCTCATTGTGTCTTATGTCTTAACCCTATTAAAGGCACGCTCAATATTGCATTCTAACTCACACACACACTAGAATACATCTAAGCATACAACATGGCATCAATCACCCCAAAAAGACCTGTAGATACCATATTTTGTCCACCCTCGATTTGTATGTCGGACCCCAAAAATTTCAAAAGTAGTATCTTTTCTCCACGAGGTCACAGAAGCATCTAGATTAACGTAGCGCAACTTGTTCTGGTATCAGAGCACTCGAAGTGCCATTTCAGGACACATTGACCAAAATGTCCATGGATTGACCAAAAGTAAAAATCAGTAAAAATCATCTCAAAATAACATTTTTCATGTCTCTACTCCAAACCCTAACTACTCAATGATTTCCACCAACTTTAACCAAGTTTGAACTAAGGTTGACTTTTAAGGGCACCAAAAAATCTAATTTTGATCCAACTATTAGAACGAGTTAGGACCAGTGACATTGCAAAGATTATCCAATTTCCTTTCCAAAGACTATTCATGGGTCAAAATTGGAGTTAAAATGGTTGAGATATCAAAAAAAACCAAAAAAAGTGCATTAGCACGCTTCTCGAGACCAAAACTTTTGATCTAGCCGTCATATTTTCAATTTATTTAGTGTTCTAGAAACTAGAAATCCATAGATTTCTAGGCACACCAAGATAAACTTAATAAGAGTCCTGGAAGGCATTCAAATATGCATCCAAAGCTGAACCAAGAAAAGGCCAAAACTACTAATGTTAGCAGGGTGGTCGGTGGCTCTACAAGGTGTGCCGGAAGCCGAAGGGTCATTTTTCAGCTATAAAAGCTTCCAAACCCCTCATTTTTTGGGAAATTTCTCTCTCTCCTCCTTCTCCAATTTCTCTCCCAAACACATCCAAACACCTTCTAACACCTTAGATTCTCCTCTTTTCTCTACAATCATCAAGGTAGTGTTCTTGCACTCAATCTTTCTCTCCTTGGTTTCATACCTTGGATTTGAGGTTTAGGGGTGTGGATTTAGCTTTTTAGCTCAATCCACACCCTTTTCTCTTTATAGTTTTTCCTAGCTTTATCTTGCTTAATAAAATGCTTTATTGCTTTTCCTAGCATGCTCTTGCTTCCTAGCGTGTCTTTATAGTTTTTTCTAGCATGTTCCCTTGTTTATGCAAAGATTTATCACTTTAATGTGGTTGGCCTACCCTTCTTAGGCTAGGATGTCTAAATTCAATGTTTGTGCTTAGATCCACATGCTTTTAAGCTCCTTGCCATGTTTATGCTTAAATTTACATGCCCATGTGTTCTTTGCCATGTTTGTGCCTAGATATATATCCCCATGCTTAGATCTATGTGTTATGTTGTTCGTGTCATGCTTTTGTGCTTAGATCTATGTTGGCTACTATGTTATGTGCTTCTATAGCCCTTTTGTCCCTTGATATCTCTCTTTCTTGCATTTTGGCCCTTCTTGGTGGGGTGTAGATCTAGATCTTGTGGTCTAGGCCTACATCCATGCATCTGGGCATATATTAAAAGGTTTGGATCATTTCCTTTTCACGTCTATGTTTTCTTGCTTGCTTCTATGCTTTATTCCCACATTGGCCTATCTTCATCTAGGCTTTGCCATGCTTTGTGCCCTTCGTGGGCTTGTACTTGTGTGGTCGCATCCATCCCTCCTGGGGATTAATTGGATGTAACCACTTGTGAGATATACCCCCATAGTGTTGGTGTGCCAGATACATACCCTTCTCTACTTCATGTGATGTTGATATGCTTGGCTTGCTTGTTTGCGCCACCCATTTGGCTTTCTTTGCTTCTTTGCATCTATGCATGCTTGCCTACACATTCATGCATGAGTCTGCATGTTGTCTGTACTCCAATCCAATGGAATTATGGACACTCTATCCAAACCTACATTTTTCCTCCTAGGACACCCTTTTTTTTTATAACATGTTTGTTTGCCTCTTCGAGTGCTTCACATGTTTTTTTGCCCCCGTTTGGCATCTTTTCCTTACTTTTCTTTAGCATGCTCTTCCTTCCATTTATTTCTTTGCTTGTCTGCTAGCCTATCTCTTTTGTCTTTGCATGTACACGCATGGAGTAAGGATCCGACCTTCTAGGCGCAAGCAAAAAGGGCAAGATACAAGCAAGAGGATGCAAGCCCATAAAGGGCAATGATCAATAGATTAGGGGGCCTAGCCCCTCTAGAGTGGCCTTTTTTTTTCTCTCTCTCTCTCTCTTCAAGCCTCTTCTCTAGGGCATGTATTAGGGCCCCCCTCCATGTATCCCTTTTTATTTTCTTGCTCCTTGCTTGGGCCGTGTTCCCTAGGTATGGAAATGTTTGTTTTACAGTTTGTACCTTGCTAGGCCATACCCTTGGAACGTTGGCAATGTTAGATTTACTTTCCCATTCTATGTGGTTGCATGGTGCATAAAGTATGTATATATATATATGCCTGCGTGTGTGTGGGTGATTGTGCACTTTGTATGATGGACTCTCGTGGCTACATGAGTGACCTTCTCTAGTCATAAGAGCTCTTGACCTTTGTAATACGAGTATTTGCTCAAGGCGATTGTTGTAGGTGCATATTCTCTTGTGGAATCATCACAGTGTGATTTTCTTGTTCCATGTCACCAAGTAACATTGGTTTCCTTGTGTATGCAACACGCGTCAACATACTTGATACTTTGAAGGGCTTCGGCTCGTCACAATATGAGCATGTCAATATATGTCATATTATAGACATCGCATTTTGTACCCATTAATAAATTTTGGTCACTGGCCCCAATGATAAGCTTGACATATGTCAACCAAGGGTAATTAAAAAGTTCATAATAGTTTGGAAGTAATTACAACTCAAAAGTGCTCAAATCGCTTTGAAATCGATACTGAAAAATGACATTTGCTCATATTTTTTTACCTTAACTTTTGATCCACAAAGAAATTTTGTATTAGGTTTGTTTCATTGGAAATTAGACATCCTGAGATTCAATTTTAATGCAAATTTTGCCTAATTTGGACTCATATTAAGTGAGTTATGATTGTTTGAAGTTGGGACAACTAGGCAATTTGATTTTTTGGGTTTTAAAACTTCATTTTAAAGGCCCAAAACATAATGCTTTGACGTGGGCTGGCCCATGGGCCCTTGAGAACATCCAAAGATCATAAGATTTATGAAAACCCTAATTTTAACTTATAAGTACTCATTTTAGCCTCCATCTTCCCTAGAACCCTGATTCTCTTTTCCAAAAATCCCACACAATACCTTTTCACGTTTTTTACAAATTAAAAACCTCTCTATAGTTAGTTCTAAGGTAAAACTATTTTGCCAATTTGATTTCTCAAAACCTTTTTCAAAAATAATCTTGTCCTTGAGTTGTGATAATCAAAAACTATTGTATTCTTTAATTCTCTTGTTCTCTTAACTTAATCTTTGTGTTGTAGGCACTGAGAGGCTGGTTAAATATCAATCAAATGTGTTTCCGTAAGCAAGGTGAGTCTCCCTTCATGGCTTTTTCCTTGAATTGGATCTTTTATAACTTGTTCTTGCTGTTCTTGATTGATTTATATGTTGTATATTCTATAGAAATATGATTTAATTTTGTATGGTTTTGATTTGTTGTATCTCACCATATTTTGATTAGAGAGTTGAATGTTTGGATATTTTGATGTACCTGTTTTGATGTGTTAAGTGTGTTCTTGTTGTTAGACCCAATGCATGTTTAGGAATAAATTTTGTTTTGTTTATTTTTGTTGTTAGTTTAGGTTGTTTATTTTTATATTAGAAGCATGTTAGGTTGTTAGTTTCCTTAGTTTTCATTTCTGCTTTACTTTTGTATTTCTGGGTTAGGGTTTTTGGGAGCATATCTGTGCACGCATAATTTTGTATGTGCACGTAGGCTTGAAGTATGTGTACGCATACAACTAGCTTGTGTACACAAGCTTATGTATGCACACGCATACTTCAGCCCAGAAACCCTAATCCAAGTTTTTCCGCTTCTTTTTCTTTATTTCCTTTTGTCATACGCCTCTATTTGGCTCATTTTTATGTTTCCCTACTCCTCTGTTAATTGTTTGTTTACCTTTAACATGCTAGATTAGGGCTTTCTATTCTTTTCTTACTTTAATACCATGAACATGCATTCACATGTCCATTTATTGATGCATAGGTGCTAAGATACAGTAAGCTAAATCATGCATCCACATGAACATGCATTGGAAATATATTTAATGATGAGTTGAACATGCTTGGTTGGATTATGTGTTCTAGATGTCTAGAATGCAATCACATGTTTCTTTGATATTGCTATGCCTATGTTTCCGCCCTTGTGATATCTTGTTGTTTGCTGCCTTGGATGAGATAATATGATATGCATGATAGAAGTATGCTAGGCTTGATGTGAGTTGCCATAATAGATGTATGTTAGGGTTTTTGGGATGATTGATGCCATGTTGATTGCTTGATGTATGCTAGTGTGTGTGTGCGTGTGGGTATAGATAACAATATTGAATGAGCCTTTAATAAGATTAAGACGTAAGGCACAGTGACTGGAAGCTGACCCACGGGTCAGGTGGGGTTGAGTGCCTAACAACTTTCCATTCCCATACCTAAAATCCGAACTCATACTCTAGTAGTAAGACCAGTCCTTCCTTTAGGCCACACGTATACACAAACGTGAAACCTTATTGGTGTGCCATAGAACACCAAACGCGAAACTCTACCAGATTTTCATCATGAAAATAAGGCATCCCCATTGTTGTATTCTCACATCGAAAGCTTGGTGAGAATAGCTTTTTGTGTGCTATAACGCACTTGAGGCGAAGCGTTGCTAGATTTCCACCATGAAAATAAGGCAAAATGTTGCCAGATTTTCACCGTGGAAATTTGGAAAAAATTCCAAACACACGTAGAAAGCATCGATCGAGACCACACCCATTTTGAAACAAAACCTTAAAGCCCAACACATTTAAAGCCCTAAAAGCTAATGCCAATAGATTGTTTTCAACTACCAATGTCCTTAAATTATGATTTTACCAAAACAGATGACTATGTATAGACAAGCATTGTGGGGTGCCTAACACCTTCCCCACACGTAACCAAACTTCCAAATTCAAGAATGAAGAGTTTTTTATCCATCCACATGGATTAGGAAAAACAACCTTTTTCTTTGTGTAGAATCAATAATAAAATCGAATAGAGTCAGGTGACCAATCACACCTAGAAAAACCAAATGATTGGTGGCAACTTCACTTACCCTTGGTAATTTCCATAAAATTGACTCATATTCCAGTCACACTAGGGACACTTACAACCTTTAGAGCTTACCAATTAAGCTATGTCTCATATAGTTGGCCTAGACTACGTCAAACTAGAGAGGACTAGGAAAAGCCAAATCCGAGTGAACATCCCAGCCTAGGGTAGGATTTCCTTCATAAGATTGTTTTCAAAATGAGTAAAGGGGAAAGTGTCTAGTTTCCATTTGCAGGTTTGCCCTTTTCATTGCATCAAAGAGTCATGCTCTACTCCAGGTTCTATCCATCTTACTTACACAATATCTATGATTAACCCCTAAAGAAAAGAAACCATGTTGCTCACACATTAGATCATACCCGGTCCCTAAGGGTTTCCAACCCTACATGGGCATGCATGCATACATTAATGGCTCCATCATGTAAATGTGTACAGATAAAATTTGTGGTAAGTAGCAGAAACTCCGTGCCAAGGAGGACATTGCCAAGAGTTCGAGGACTTCCCCAAGAAGACCAAGCTATCAAGAATGAAGCTCTTCATTGTAAATTTGAATTTCCTTTTATTGTAAAATGCCCACTATTGGAGCCATTGTCTATCTTGGGGCATTGTAAAACGCCAAAGTTTTGTAAAAGCATTATTTTCCATGTAATCAAAAGAGAAGGGTCCATCCCACAATTTCACTCATGATATGAAAATTCCGGTTACTTGCCATGCTTGTGGCATTAATTCTAAATCACTATAGAAACTCACCATGATAAACATCTGATCAAGGTTCCAAGCCAATATTTTGAAAATGATATGTGCATTTTACATTAGCAAGAAGCTAAACTAACTTCATGTTCGTTTTGTGTTTCCACATTGTCAAAATTTTCAAATGTACCCCGTCACTCTCCCATCCCATTCTTTTCATTTCCAAGATCTTAAAGAGAAAAGATTACTCAAAGGAAACCGTCTAAGTTACCGTCACATCGTGATCCCATTATCACTAGGTCTTGTGCCAGAGAGATGTTTACTAGTGACCCTTCAACTTCTGAAGTAAGTTTTGCCAAGTTCATGTAGATGAAAGAACAGATGTCAAAAATGATGTGCACAATGCAATAGCTGGTTGTAGGAGGGGACCAAGATCCATTTGGTCCCACTCTAGAAGGCTCTACACCCCATTTTGAAAATGAGAATTGGCCTTCACCCCAAATTAGGGCCAAACCACACCACCATTCACCCCATAAGGGAATTACCAAAAAGTGGATCCTACTAAGGATAAGACCTCAGAGTCTAGTTACGGTCAGGTCAAAAGTCAAGTGGAGGCCTTGACTGAGAAAATCCGTATCATAGAGGGCTTTAGCACCCACGGAAGTGTCAATCTTAACAATTTGACCAATTTCCCTCAAGTCATTATGCCTTCCAAGTTCAAGGCACCCGAGTTTGTCAAGTACGATGGCACTAGAGATCCTTGCACCCATCTGTGTATGTTCTGTAGAAAGATGGCACCCTATGGAGACAATCATCCTTTGCTTTGCCAGATTTTCCCTGATAGCTTAACTGGCCCCGCAACCATATGGGAAGTGAGATTAGAAAAGACCTCCAACTTGAGAGAGATGGCCAATGAATTCCTAGAGTATTACCAGCTCAATACTGAGATAGCACTTGATCGTACAATTCTTCAAAGGACATAAAAGAAGAGTTAGGAATCTTTTCATGAGTATGCCTAAAGGTGGCATGAGCTAGCCACCCAAGTGCTTCCTCCTATGGAAGACAAAATGATCAAATGGTTCATTGATAACCTCAAGCCTCCTTACTATGAGAAGATGATCAGTGCCCAAGTCACTCACCTCACAAGCTTGATTCTTATCGGGGAACGCATTGATGAGGGTATTAGGAGCAAGAAAATAGTTGATCCTGAAGCTCTAAATTTTATGATAGAACAATAGGTGAAGAAGGCAACTGGACACAAAGGGAAGGAAGCTAATGTTCATCTGATCAACAAAACACTTAAAGGACCGAGAGGTGTTGTTTTTGCTTATACAACCCCAAATGCCCAGCCTTATCAGCAGCAGGTTTAGCCAGCCAGGCTCTTTACCGAGCATTCAATCAGAGGGAGAGGCCTAATCCACCTCGATGTCCTAAGGCAAAACCACGAAAATTCTCTTTTACCCATGCCTATGGTAGAGCTTTAGGCTTATTTATTGAAGAAGAAGCTAGTGACATCAATATTCACGAAACCCAAAGACGATCCTCCTCTACACAGTTTTTACCCATCCAAAAAATGTGAGCACCATTTTGGGGCCAAAGGGCATACTTTGGAGAAGAAGCTAGTAACTCCTTACCTCCTCATCAGGAAGGGAATGTGAATGCTATTTCCATAATGGAAGAAAAGATTCCAAATTTCTCATCCCCTTCATTCCCTTGGAAAGCCATGTTGTGGGCCTTAGCCCAGGAAAGTCACATTGTTTTGGACAACATAGGAACTCTAGGTTTTGATTAGGAAGTCTACTTATTCTATGATGGTGGGGACTGACATGCCTTATTCGATTGTAGAGTGCTCCTAGCACAAGTTTAGAGTCTAGCTGAGCGTGGTATCTTCTAGATCAAAAGAGAATCCATGTGTAGGAGTGATTGCATGGCAACTAGCCTATGCCTTCAAAGTACCCAAACGGGAACTAGCTAATGTGCTATGTCAATAGGATCAAGGATGGATTGGGATGAATACTTGCAAAAGCACCTCTGTAAGGCTCCTCTAGGGATGATGATGCCAACTCCTCCAACTTTAGTCATCATTGAAGAGATCATAAAACCACCTATGGATTTAAGGGTGCCAGCTCCAAAGGAAGGACAAACCATACCAACCATCGAAGGTTTCACTCCTTGGGTCTCAGCATTGCCTGCAATCACAAAATCATCTCCATGATTTATCCAGAAGGAACCTTTGTCATCCCTGCCATTCAAGGTTTCGATCCACTAGTCTTGCCAAGGTCTATCCAAGGAGTCTTTAGGGGTTCTGGCCCAAAGGCTTTAGAAGCTGCTTTGCCCAGCCCAGTCATCATCGGTCCGAAGATGTTCTCCCTAGCACCAAATCTGTAAACTGAAGAAGGTGTGGCCATCCGCATGCCAAAGCCTTTCCTTTATGAGGATAGCCATCGTGTTTTAGGGAAGTATGATGTCACTTTGATTTCCACCCGAACTGGAATGGAAGAGGTTTGCTCTAATATCTCTTCAAGCCTAGCTAAACTCACCAAGAGTGGTCAATGTTATACTCTCAAGGAACTAGAAAAAAAAATGAGGAAAGGGATTGGCAAGAACACAGCTGAGCCAATCCAGAATAGGGTTACCAAGCCGAAAAATTCTTGAAAACTATCTGAAAGGCCGATTATAGTGTGATTTAGCAGTTGAACAAATCTCCAACTTAGATTTCTACCTTAGCCTTATTGCTATCTTCTGAGGTCCATCATGGAGCTCTATTGAAGGTGTTGAATGAAACGCATGTTCCTACCGGTATTATATACTCCTCCTTCAAGGGTATGGTGTTATTGGTGTTGGCTACCAACCAAGTCTCCTTTTCCAATAAGGAGTTGCCTCTAGAAGGTAGAGATCGTACATTGGCCATGCATATCGTGGTCAAGTGTGAAGACATGATTGTCACAAAGGTACTAATTGACAGTGGATCAACCATGAATGTTTGTGCAATGGCCACTCTTGAGTGCCTGAAGGTGGATATGTCTCTTATCAAGCCTAGCACTACGATTATCAGAGCCTTCGATGGCATGCATCATGAAGTGCAAGGCAAAATTGAGCTAATGATTGAGATCAGCCCAAGATCCTTCTTGGTCAACTTCCAAGTGATAAAGGTTATCTCTACATACAACATGCTTTTAGGGAGACCCTAGTTACATACAACAAGTGCAGTCGCGTCTACCCTCCATCGGAGACTCAAGTTCATCTCTGAAAATTAGTTGATCACTATTATGGCTGAAGAGCCCATGACTATCTTCTAGGAGACATCTATCCCTTACATCGATGCCAACACCTTCCCTGAAGCGTATTTCCACAGCTTCAAGCTAGTTTCCATGATCTATAATGCTTCTGAGCCTGAATTTGGCTGGCTCACAGTAGTTTTAATGTCTACTAAGGAGATGCTCAAGTTCTGTTACAAATTAGGCGAAGGCCTCAGACTCGTAGGACATGGGAGCCCTGCTCTTGTTGAACTCTTGGATAACAAAGGAAGATTCAGTTTGGGGTATGAACCCACTCATGAAGAACCCTTTTAAGCTTCTATAGGCAAGAAAGGGAAATGCGCCACTTCAAGGATGTCTATTTACCATATCAGAACAACTTTTCTAACTCCATCCGAGGTCATTATGCCAGAACCTTTCAAGGAATTGGAAAATGAACAGCCTGATCTAGCTTGCATTATTCGACTCTGTCCCAAAGAGTTCTCTGTGAACCTTATCATATCTCCCGAAGAAAATCCAACTTCTACTATTCGACCAAGCATGCCAGGCGAGACAGCAGGCCTTTGGACCAACGAGCCTTGCTTTATGGTTGCACCGGCTAAGTAAGAAGTATTCCATCATCGAGTGATTGGGCCTCCTGATCACTTGAGAGGGTTGGAATAGCATATGTAGTTTGTTTTGCATACTGATGTTCTTTCCTGTTTATTTGTAATCCCTATTCATTTCCCCAGTTTTTTTCCTAGAGGAAAAAAAAAAAAAAAAAAGCATTTCTCTTTTATCATTATCAGGCATGAACTTTTTTTTCCCCTACTCATAATCCATTAATGAAATATTTAGGAAATTCTTGCATCTTTCTTTATTTGCTTTCTTATGAATATGTGTGTATAAATTATCTTATGTTTCTTTGTATATGTTCCGCTCTTTAGGATCTGTTCTGATTCCCAAGTGGCTACATCATCCCATTACCATAATAAAGGTGTAAATGATGTGAATGAGACAATAGAGTTGGATCATGATGTTAAAGGAGTGGGTACATCATCCAAATGCAACCTCTTTTTCTACATTCATATGTAAACAAAAACAAAAACAACAACAACAAAAAACAAAACAAAAAAAAAAACAAAAAAAACAAAAAACCAAAAAAAAAAAATATATATATATATATATATATATATATGAAAAGGTAGATTGAATACCTAAAAGGGCAATCTACGCAAAAGGAGAGCAAAAGAAAGAGTGTGAGGGAGCCTGCTAGATTGAAAAACCGAAAAGGTGGTCTAGGCAAAAACTAAGGCAATAAAAAATTTTAGTTGAACTACGTGATGACCTAATCCTTCGTAGTGGAGGTACGTAGACAACCACCTTGGCCCGGTCACATTTTAAAAGAAAATTAGTCAGTTGAATCTGCTTGGATTTATGATCAAGATCAAGAGAAGAAGCATGCACCCTCCTTGGTTACTCTATGTTTACAATGCACATGGCCCATTGTGGTTTTATTCAAAATTTTATGGCCCGTGCCAGTGGAAGATGTACCCCAATGGGAAAGGAAAAGATCCATCTAGAACAGAATGTATCCTTTGGAACCTGAGATATTGATATGCGTAAACTTACATTTACCATTTTATTTGTATGATCTTGCATTTTCAAAGCATTTGCACACATATTCATTAAACATGCCTATTTTGTGCCTTTCTAATCCTTTCATGCACTCATCATTATGCATCTAAAACACAAATTCTCATAGATATAAATATCTCTTGATAATCAGTAAAACACCTCTGTTTCCACCTATTTTCCTTTTTTAAGCATGCCTTACAAACTAGACTATGCTTTAAAAACCCAAAAGTGGAAGGCCATACGCGATTGCCTAGCAATTTACGATTAAGCTTTCCATACATGGTGGAATAATAACTACATAGCTCATGTGCAAAAATGAAAAGAAACAAAAAAGACTACAACAAGTCAAACATGGCCCAAACTATTTGACACCACCTAATGTAGCACCCCGAAGCCAGTTAGAAGAATCTGATCATCCGAGGAATGGGTACGAAGTAACCCTGCTACATCAAATACTAGATCTCTGGCAATCTCCCTAAGTTGGCCAAAGGAATGTCAAAGACAAACCAACTCCCTCTCTATACTTGGACTCGAGGTGCAACCCTGCCTCACTGTGTCAAGCAAATCCTGCAAGGTGACAATCTTTGTAGTAGTAACCCTCAACGCCTCCTACTTCTTGGCTACCTCAGCCTGAAGGTAACGAAAAGCCAACTGTGGCTCACTAGGCTCATCAGCCGACCCACACTCCAAGCTCAGAGTGGAATGAATGAAGGACCTAGCCTCCAATAGCCTCAGTGCTAAATTATCAGCCCCGTTGCTCGCTTCAACATGACTGGCCTCCACTATGGCCCTCTCCTCATCCCTTGTCTAGCCTAAGACAATGAATCTCTAAGTAAGGTCAGCCAGCTCACTCTCCAAGCTACTGACTCAGGATCTTAGCTGAATACATTCCGCCTCCGTGGCTAAAGGAGTCGGACTCCTCTGCTAAAGCTCTGCTCTAAGGGTGACAAGCTCAACCTTATAAGCTCTCCCCATCTCATCATAATCCTCCATTACAGCATCAAGAAGCTCCTTGCAGCAATCTCAGTCCCCGATAGCCTCTGTAAGACACTCTTTCAAGTCTCTAAGAGTACTCTCAACTTTAACCTCAAACTTCAGTGCGTAATCCCTCAATATATCAGTTGGAAGGAGGGATCAAGAAGATCTGGAACCAATAGGTTAACAATGAAGCATGGACCACTCATGATCGTCCTAAGGACAAGTAAGATAATCGATAGTTGACATACGCTCACTCCAAAAGCCAAAAGCATGCTTTATCATGGCCATGTCAATATCCAAGAGCCCATAATCACAAGTGATGATAGAAAGATCACTAGGTCGAGGGACATGCTGATCACCCTTGAACTGCCTCAAGGCCATAATTGGAAACTACCCTATACAACCCTAGTTGCCCACCAAAAGGATGCAAACTAACACAATGGGTCCAACCCTGCCACCAAATAAAGCGTTACTTGGGTCTCCAGACCTAATCAGTGGGACCTAAACTAAACAAGTACCTCAACCGAAAAGTGGTGCATGGCAGGTTCAACAACAAACCTATCCTTCAAAAGATTTTTCATACAACTGAGACCACACAAAGCCTACACTGGGTTAGTTTATCTTTGTGCATCTCATCTGACATCCCATAATATCTTAAACCTCATTTTCAAAACCCAGCTCACCTGGTTCAGGGGTCAGTTCAGCCCTCGTCGCAAGACATGTAATAGGATAGTGCCAAGGTCATTCCTAATCACTAACAATAGTCCATCAAGCATGGTATAAAGATCACAATGATCAATACCTCAAGGGAACTTTTCTCAAAGCATCGATCGATTCAATCGATAACAAAGACAATCAGTGCATTCAGCTGCACAATGAGTACAAAGTCCTGCTGGGGAAATCCAAGATCATCATTAGGGTTGTCAAGAAACCTATATCGTCCAGTACGATTCTAATCCCGCTTCAAGTCGGTTGATCATTTTAGAACCACGCAAAACCCTACATTGGGGCAGTTTATTTTGCGTAGTTCAGTCCATTTTTCTACTAATTAATATGCTCGAGAACGGGTCCATCCTGCTAGGAATCCTTCCTTTCATGTTAAGAACCACATAAAACCTACACTAGGGCAGTTTTATTTTACGCGGCCTTTCCTCTTTCCATATTCCTTAGAGGGTCAATCAATGTCGGATTTTATTGGTAAACCTGTGAAAATACAATGCAATGCGAGTGAAATGATACATGAGTAATAACAGCGGTGTAATTGGCTCCTAAATGCTAAAGTACTGCTAGCATACATACATGAGGCCTACTAAGAGGCAATGTCCTATCATACATCGAGAGCCTACCAACAAGCAAAATCCAAAATCATACATATAAGACCTACCAAGAGGCAAAGTTCGTATACACATCGAGAGCCTATCAATAGGTGATATCCAGAGTCATACATTTAAGGCCTATCAAGAGGCAGTGTTCATATATACATCAAAAGCCCACCAACAAGCAAAATCTAGAAACGTACATGTAAGACCTACCGAGACACAATGTTCAAACATCATATACAAGAGCCTACCAATAGGAAAAATCTAGAAACATATATGTAAGGCCTACTAAAAGACAATGTCCATACATATATCAGGAGCCTACCAGAAGGCGATATCAGACATTAGGGCCCTCTATGGGGCAATATAATACATACATGTCTAAAGCCTACCAAGAGGCAATATAACACATACAGTCTAGGCCTACCAAGAGGCAATCTAATATATACATGTTTGGCCCACCAAGGGGCAATGTCTACAAAATACAAGAAAAATGATAAAAAAAATGCCCACACAGGGGCTACATCATCATGGTACAACAATACATGGCTAGCCTAAGGGGAATCATCATCTCTAACTGTCATCAACAAAGCTCCCAGCACTACCATCATTGGCATCATCACCTGTAGTGGGACCTATAGAAGGACCAACCCAATCTACCGAAGAACCTGGGTGTATCCCAGAGCCTAAAATGGTGCCTAATCTGGTATAGGGCCCCATGCCCTATCATTTAAGGGGGCATATTCCTTGCTACCAGTTGGTGCAGGAGGAGCAAACATATACTCTGACTCATGTCAATGAATAGGAGGATCTCTGCTAGGAATATGAGGCGTGGGAGGTACAAGCATCCTAGGCCCCTTCATCTCACCAATCAAAACGCCGATGTACCCATGAAGCAAGCCCATCTCGACTTGGATCTAACCCATCTCTCTCTCCGTGGCAACAACATAAGCTTCTTTCTTTCTCTACCATAGGTCCATTTCTTAAGCTAGCAACCTAGCAATCTCCTCCTATACATAGCCCCTTTTAGCAACGGCCATGCCCTCATGATTTCTCACCCTAGCCTATAAAGTATCTACATGCAACCTCAAGTGGGCCTTTCAAGCTCGACGAGCGAGTGCTATGCCACCGAGCACTTTGCCACCACTCATAGGGCAATCATCCATGATGGGTCCAACCAAGGACTGCAGGAACCAAGTGAAATAATTAGTGTCCTCTGTGATGAAACCATCGAAGGAGCCTATCATATAGTCAGGGTCATCCAAAATCCCCTCGAAACGCGAAAGCTCCTAAGGTGGGTCCCTGGGCACTCTGAAGACTAGCACAACATGATGGTAGGTCTTCTCAGCTAAGAAAAACTCCCAGGTCAACAAATACCAGAACTAGTGCCATGTCTGCAACTCTGCCATAACATGGGCGACCCCATGCCTAGCCAACGACCACCCATCATAGGGGCAAATGAGTATCTCACCCCAAGTGACATAATCCAACGTAGCGTCGACAGTGGACGATTATGTCAAAACAACTCTAGTGTTTGTACAGAGGGACCAAGCATATGCCCTAGGATATATCTCTGAAGAACGGCTAGAATACTGTGGACGTAAGGTCAGAATATACTTATATGCCTATCATGTCAGAATTGCCAACAACCTTCTAGGCTCCTTAAGAAAGAGACCTCCAATCATAAGCCCCTATATCTAACTCTACTTTCATGGCTCCCAGTAGCCTATAAGTCAGCACCAACAGATTGTTGCCGAACAGGCAACTACAAATGAAGTAGAAGAAAAACCGCCTAAGAGCAATGTCATTCGACTCTGCCTCCCAGGTTATGCTCACCCTTAGCCACTCCATATGGATCTGAGGCTCGTCGATATGCCCAAAATGTTGTCTCCTTGCCAGGGTAAGGGAATAGCAAATTCCTAGGAGCTCGCTTGCAACATCAAAATCTTCAAAATTGGTTGGGACTAGATACTTATCGAATCTAAGGCCCAGAATGGCAGTCTAGTTGAGGGGTAGGACTACATACTCCCCACAGCTCAAATGAAAGGTGCCAGTCTTTGCTTGGAATCGCTACACCAAAGTCTCCAGTATCGCATGCCTCATGGAATAAGGAGGAATCCTCAGGAACTCCTCAAAGCCCTACTCAATTAGAAAACCATGATAGCGCGCATCTGTCCTGGAGTCAAATAGACAGAGAAGGAATGAAAACCAGGCCCCACGACCATGAATCTTGTCAGTGGCCTAAGCTCAAAATCAGAAAAGTTACCAATTAGTATGCATATCTACACATTTAGATTTGACAAGTGAAAGAGAAAAAGGAACATACCTAAGCCTTCTGAATCTGAGCAGTAGGATGCCTCTTCAGACCATGTCGAAGATGAGTATCATCTATGCTGTCATCGACCTCTCCAATATAGGCCTCGACCCCAGACAAACAAGGTGGAAACCTTGGTCTACAACTATGGTGCCTCAGAGCGCTTGGCTTGGCTCAGCCTTGTCATCGGCCTCCAAGTTAGCATCTACATCAAACACGAGCTCATCACCTAGCTCCTTGCCCTCTAGGCCTCCTCCCTCCTCGGTCTAAGGGAACTATGAAGAACCGCCTCCTAAACTAGTGCGGGATTGAGACGAAGTACACCCCACAACGCCTGTCCAAGGACAGTCCTTTGTTTTGATAAAACCATAATTTTCGGAGATTGGCAGCAAAAACATGATTTTAGCATTGGCTTTTGGGACTTTGCATGCATGGGGGTTTTGAGGTTTGGCTTTTAAATACGTGTGGTCCTAATCTATGTTTTCCTAAGGCTTTTGAACAAAGTGCCAGACTTCCATGACGAAAATTCGGCAACATGTCACCTTACTTTCGCAGTGGAAATTAGGCATCGCTTCGCCTTAGGTGACATGGACTGTGACAATCACACCGAAAGGGGCGAGCAGGTATATATATACATACATCATGCAAAATGCAAGCACACAGAGCAGGAAAGTAAATGCCTACATCCCTAGAGCATGGCCCAAAATATAGGTGCAAGAAAGTAAACAAGGGTTGCCATACTCTAGAGATGAGAACGAATGGTACATGGCATAATATACCTAATACAACCAATCTAAGAGAGTGAGAAGAAGGAGGAAGGGGTTTTAAAAGAGTACATGACCAAAAGGGAAAGGCTAGACCCCTAAACCTAACTGAACATAGCCACTTGGCTTATATCTACATGCTTGCATCTGCGCCTTTTTGCTTACGCTTGGGAGACTGTGCCCTAGCGTCCTTATTCCATGTGTGTACATGCAAAGGCAAAGACAAGAAACCAACAGACAAGCAATGGAAGGAAAAGATGCAAAGTGCATATGAAGGAGGCATAAAGTAAATGAGCATGATAGGCATGGCAAGCAAAGCACAAGAAAGCAAGCAAACAAGTGAGAAGGCAAACAAGCAAAAAAGAAAACAAAAGTTGGTGTTCGCGAGGGACAAATGTAGCTTTGGATCAAATGTCCATAACTTCGTTGTTTTGAATCATGGATAACACACTAACAAGTAATACTCATGCATGGACATGTAAGCAAGCATGTAAAGATGCATAGAAAGCCAACAGGTGGCACAAACAAGCATGGCAAGCATGTCATCGCACGGAGCAAAAAATGGGAAAGGTATGCATGAAGCAACTGGCATCATGGTGATGCATCCCAAGTGGTTACATCAAAACAAGGCCTCATGGGCGTCGGATGTAACCACACAACCGTAAACCCGCTAAGGGCGTCAAGCGTGGCAAAGCCTAGAACTAGAGAGGCTAACACAACATAAAGCATAGAAGTAAGCAAGCATATACAAGCAAATAGGGGTGATCCAAAACCTTTTATGTGGGCATTGGTGTATGGACGATGACAAAGACCATAGGGTCTAGATCAGGTCCTAACCATTAGGCCAAAACATAAGAAAGAAAGATAAAGTGACAAAAACGGCTACAATAGCACATGGCTTGACAAACACAGCCTAGGTCTAGGCACACAAACATGGCATGGAGCACACAAGCACATGGAAGATAGCATAAAGCATGTAGAGAACAAAGATCCAAGCACATAGGCATGTGAAAACATAGCTCTAGTCATATAGGCATAGCAACATACATGTAAACATGTACAAACTTAGCACATAGACATGGAAGAACATGAATCCAAGCATATAAGCATGTGAAGACACGGATCTAACCATATAGCATGGAAATAAACACATAAAAACATAGATCCAAGCAAGGCGTAGCCAACAATATCATACAAACATGTGAGCATGTAATCGTAACATCAACCTAGAACAAAAGAGGAACAAAGCAAAGGAAAACATGGCATAGGATACAAAGCATGTAGATCTAAACATATAGGCATGCAAGGATGTAGATCTAAGAATGAAACATGGAAAAAAGCACAAAAGCAAGGAGATCTAAGCTAGGAACACAAATAAAGCAAGCAATATGCTAAGGAAAGCAATAAATCATGTTATTAAGGTAAAAAGAGCAAAATAAATACTAGAAAAATAATTAGAAGGTTAGGGATGTGGATAGTAGCTAAAAAGGTATATCCACACTCCTAAACCCCAAATCTAAGATGTGGAACCAAGGAGGAGAAGGTTGGGTATAAGAACAATACTTTGTGTTTTTGGTGAAGAGAGAAGAATAAAAAAGCTTTGATTTTTTTTTTTTTTTTTGTGTGTATTTTTTGTGTTTGGGAGAGAGGAGAAATGTGTAGAACCTTCAAGTAGAGAGTAGAACCAAGGGAGACCTCTCTTTTTCTTTTCTTTTTTGTCGGAAGGGTACTTGGGGCCTTTTATAGCCCTGGCACACTTTTCGAGGCAGCGCCCCCTCCAAAAGGCCATGGATTGGGTTGATCTTGACACGCCTAGAGAGATTTTGACTTCCTTTTTCTAAAAAGGTATGGATCTTGGAAATCCAATGGTCGGATCGAAAGTTATGGCACTCGGAAGTTAGTTGTGCATCGATCGGTTTGTTATCGCGGTTTTCATGATATCTTGGCCGTTCTAACTCCGATTTTGACCCATGAAGAGTCATTGGAATGAGAATTTTATAATCTTCACAATGGCATTGGTTTCAATGCGTTTGGACAGCCGGATCAAAATTAGGTTTTTTGGGCCCACTAGGGTAAACTCTAGGTCAAACTTGGTCAAAGTTGTTAAAACCTCCGAAAAGCTCAGGTTTGGTGAAAAACCATGAAAAGTGTAGTTTTGTGAGGATTTTGACCTCGTTTGACTTTCGGTCAACCCTAGGTTAACTAAGGGCATTTTGGTCATTTTATCTAAAAAATGCATTTTAGGTGCTCTGATGTCCGAACAGGTTGTGCCACGTCTTTCTAGATGCTCTCGCGGCCCCATGGAGAGAAAAATAATATTTTTGGATTTTTTAGGGTCCAGCACGCAAATCGAAGGCAAACAAAATACGGTATCAACACTTGGAGTAGATCTGGAGTTTATATGCCATCACCTTAATGTGAACCCAGCCGCAACGCCCAAGAGGCAGTAGCTTCGACGATCCTCTAAGGAGCATGTTGAAGTAGTAAGAGAGGAGGTTAACAAGCTCAAGCAAGCTGGGGCCATCAATGAGGTTTTTAATCTTGAGTGACTGGCTAACACTGTAGTAGTCAAGAAGAAATCAAGCAAATGGAGGGTGTTCGTGGATTTCATTGACCTAAATAAGGCCTATCACAAAAATCCCTTTCCAGTCCCCAAAACTGTTCAACTTGTTGATGCAAACTTAGGCCATCCTTGGATGAGTTTCCTAGACGCTTTCCAAGGCTACCAAATTCCATTAGCATTACCAGATCAAGAAAAGATGGCATTCCACACGCCGACCAGGAACTACCATTACCAAGTAATGCCATTTGGCCTGAAAAACACTAACTCCACCATCAAAGAATGGTGACAAGGATGTTTGAAGCTCAACTAGGCAAGAATGTGGATGCCTACATAAATGATATGGTGGTGAAGAGCAAGCAGGTATCCAAGCATTTAGGGGACTTGTATGAAGTCTTCTTAATCCTACGGAAGCACAAACTGTGCTTGAATGCCTTTAAATGCTCCTTCGGCATGGGATCTAGAAAATTCTTTAGATACATGATCACTTACTAAGGAATAGAGGCTAACCTTAATCAGTTCAGAGCTATTCATAATCTGCATCCACTTTGGAAGCTGAAAGAGGTGTAGTGCTTGACTAGAATGACAGCAACCTTAAATAGATTTATATCTCGGTCGGCTGACCTATTTAGGCCATTCGTCCATCTCTTCACAAATGAAAGGACTTTGCTTAGTCCGAGGAGTACAACAAGGGTTTTGAGGAATTGAAAAAATATTTGACTCATCTATCAATTTTGTACAAGCTTGAAAGAGATGAGGTCTTTTACGCCAATATAGCAATCACAACACATGTAGTGAGCTTAGTTCTAGTTTAGGCAGAAGACGGGGTACAAAAATCAGTATATTACGTAAGCAAGTCCCTCTAGGAAGCAGAGACCCTATACCTGCCCTTAGAGAAGACCATTTTGGCCATCATACATGCCACTAAGAAGCTTCCCTGTTACTTCCAAATGTATACAGTTGTCGTCCTTACCCAACTTCCGTTGCAGGCGTTACTCCAGAAGTCAGACTACACTAGGAGAGTGGCAAAGTGGGGAACTATATTGGGAGTATTTGACATCAGATATCTACAATGGACGGCCATAAAGGGGCAAGTTCTAGTCGACCTAGCAGCTGAATTCACTGAGGGAGTAGAGAAGGGCAGTACCGAGGAGGGTGGTATGCTTGACAAAGCGATTATGGTTGTTATAGTGTCACCTCTTCCACATTGGTAAATGTATGTGGATAGGGCCACTAACCGGAAAGGTTTAGGGGTAGGAATAGTTATAATTTCTCCAGAGCATGTCACTTTTGAGAAATCCTTAAGGTTAAACTTCTCGGCCACGAACAACAAGGCAAAATTGGCCAGACCCTTATAGGGGTAAACATAATGCACGTTGACTTGAGCTGGATAGACCCAGTTATATTGTTTTTAAAGGATGAAACATTGCCCGAAGACAAAACCAAGTTTGAAAAGACTCGAAGAAAAGCACAATAGTATTGGCTCTTAGAGGAAGAAAAGTTGTACGAACGATGGTACTAAGGACCATATTTATTGTGCATTCATCCTAAGGTAGTGGAGGCATTGTTAGCAAAGCTTCATGAAGGAATCTGTGTTAGTCACACTAGGGGAAGGTCTTTATTGCACAGGGCTCTTACTCAAGGGTACTGGTGGCCTAGCATGTAGAAGACTGCCAAGAAGTTCATCAAAAAATGCGATTAGTGCCAAAGGTATGCCCTAAGTATTCATCAACTGAAAGGGATCCTCAAGCCTCTTTCCAGCCCTTGGCCTTTTGCACAATAAGGATTGGATATAGTTGGACCTTTCCTAAAGGCAATTAAAAATCGAAGATGGCTTCTCGTCGGAATTGATTACTTCACTAAGTGGGTCTAAATAGAGCCCCTCTCTAATATTCGAGATTATGACGTGGAGAGATTCGTTTGGCGGAACATTGTCACAAGCTTTTAGGTCCTACATACTCTTATGTCTAACAACAGCCTTCAATTTGATTGCAAAGGCTTCCAAAGATACTGTTGTGAACTAGGCATAAAAAATAAATATTCTACTCCAGCCTACCCTCAGAGCAATGGATAGGCCAAGGCCATCAATAAAGTTATAGGGGTTAGGCTAAAGAAGAGATTAGATGAGATAATGGGAAAATGGGTAGATGAGTTACCCCATGTCCTATAGGCATACCGCACCATACAAAGGAGATTGACCAAAGAGACACCTTTTTCTATGACATATGGTTCTGAGGTAGTCATCCCCATAGAGATAGGGTTCCTGACGATGAGAACCAATCAGTTTGATAGCAGTAAAAAATAAGCAACTCTTCTCCACTAGCCTAGACTTGGTTAAAGAAAGGAGGGAGATCGCTACCATCAAGCTAGCCCATTACCAACAAAAGCTCAGACAATGGTACAATAAAAGCATCAAGGCAAGAGCATTTGTGCCAGGGGACTTGGTCCTAAGAAAGGTCGTAGGGAACACCAAGAATCCAGCATGGGGAAAGCTCAGACCTAACTAGGAAGGTCCCTATTGTGTCACATTAGTGGCGAGTGTTAGGGCCTATCACTTAAAGGACTTGGATGAAATTCCAATCCCTTGGCCTTGGAATGTAAATAACCTACTAAGATATTATTACTAATGAGAAATACTGATGTTATTCATGTCTTGTCTTTTTTCTTAAAAGTTTCATTCATACCAATACCTTGATGTTACTAAGCTCTTTTGCACTAAAGGTTAAACAAAATCTCAGCTAGGTTTAACTCCTCGGGTCACCTGCCTTAAGTAAATTAACTCTTATACAAAACCTAAGAGTTAAAAAAATCTCAGCTAATTTCGACTGCTTAGGTCACCTGCCTTGGGTAAATTAACTCTTATTAAAAAAAAAAAAAAAGTTAAGGGTTAAACAAAACCTTGGCTAGGTTCAACTCCTCGAGTCAGCTACCTTGGGTAAATTAACTCTTATAAAAATAAAAAATTATAATAAAATAAAAGCTAGGGGTTAAATAGAACCTCAGCTAGGTTCGACTCCTCAGGTCACCTACCTTGGGTAAATTAACTCTTATAAAAATAAAAATAAAAATAAAAATCAAGGGTTAAATAGAATCTCAACTAGGTTCAACTCCTCGGGCCATCTACCTTAGGTAAATTAACTCCTATAATATATATATATATATATACATATGGGGAGCTAAAGGTTGAGCCTAACCTCGGCTAGGTTCAACTCTTCAAGTCATTTCCTTGGGATGAGACAACTCCTAATTAGAAATTTAAGAATGGGATAGAGTCTTGGCCTAATCTTATTTTTTCTTGTGAAAGGCACAAACTATGTAGTTGATGAATGCTTGGCCAAGAAAGTGCAGATATGCATGTCATACAAAGATAACATTTATAAAAGAAAAGGATAAGTGCACAAGTACATAGCATATAAAAAGAAAACTTCTGTTTGTCATTAATCAAGAGAGGAGTTACAAGTTAAGGAGCCCTACAATTGCACTATGTACAGAATTTAAAAGTCCTATTATAAAAAAAAACGTATGGTCCTTTTTTTCTTTTTTAACCCCTATTCAACAGCGTCGCCCTTCTTCTCACCTTCAATCGAAAGTTAAGATGTCGAGGCAGCAGAGCTTGTCTCAAGAGCAGAGGAGCTAGCCATGTTTCTAAGATCAAGGGGGAAGATGACCCTCTCTGGGTTCCTTAGCTCCAAAGAAGGGTTTACTCTAGTAGCATTTAAAGCCTCAGCCTAAACTTGAAGGCAGAACCCGTGGCATACCTCCTTGAGCTAGGACTCGAGGCCTTCCTTGATCTCTTTCTACTCTAGCTCATACGCAGCCTATTTAGCCTTTGCTGCCTCCTCCTCTTTTCCCTCTAATTCTTTCCTTTGGATCTCAATCTTCTCTCAAGTGAGAACTAGCTACTCCGCAGCTTTCTAAAGATGGTCGTGCTACTCCTTGGCCTACCTTTTATGACCAGCCATTGCTACTTCAGTGTTGTTCCTTGCCTTCTTAGTTTCGGCTAGCTTGGTGAGGGTTTCTTTGGTTTTCTTCTCGGCCAAGGCCTGAGCCTTAGTGGCAGCAAACCAATGGGATTCTTCTTCTTTAGATTTGGCCAATGTATGGTCCACCCATTCCTTAGCAACATGAGACACTATATAAAAGAAATAAAGGCTCAAGGTCTCGGGGTTTGAAAACTTACTAAGGCCAAGTCCCATTTTAGGGAAAGGAACACTTCATGTTTCTTTAGGTTCCTCACCTCCGCCATATCCTTGGGAAGGAATAGCAACTACTCAACCAAGTTAACCACGTAGCCAGCCCTTCCCTACTGAAAATGTCTAATGAAGGAGTCAAAGGGAAAAGGGGCACCATCAAGTACCAGTGCAAGGTTCCAAACAGGGATTCTAGGTTGTCGATCAGCAACCATGTCAAAGCCCATGCCCTCAATGGCACCCTTCTTCTGTTAGGCCCTGGTGGTTTTGGGCCCCTTGGAAGGCTCTTGCCTCGCCTGGGATTAGATCTCCCCCTCTTTTGAAATCTCTTTGCTTGGACTTTTTTTTCTCTTCCTTTTCTTCTCCCTAGGCTCAGTAGGAGAGGATCGAGCTGGAATAGGGGTGGGAGGCTTCAGATCTACCGAGACTTCAAATGTGGCACTCCCGGTATAGGATTCCAACAAGGCCAATAAGTTAGGAGTCTTATTTTGGAAGACCATGCCTTCTGGTATATCCATGATCCCTTGGTTAGTGTTGACTTGCTTTATGGCTCGAGGTCTAGAGCTGGCCTCAGAATGCTCAATCAAATCAAGATGGTTGAAAACTTTAAAGTCCTCTTCAAGGTCAACAAAGGAGGACTCTCATACTATATCCTATTGTTCTTCCTCAAAGGTTATTGGCTCCTTCTCAACTTGGATGAGCTCAGTGACCTACTGGGCAGTAAGCTTAACTGCTTGAGTCTTTTTAGGTGGACAACTAGTGAAAAACCCTTCAAAAGCTACATCTATCCTTGCTAGCAGAGGATATTTGGCCTTGATTACGTGCTTCGGGGATTGAAAATTGGTGGATATGGGAGTGTAAGTGAGGATTACGTGGGTGGCTCGGAGCTGACCGTCCTTGTGGAGGAAGATCTCGGACTTCAAAATCCTATTAATGTCCTCAAAATTCACCAAATTGCAGTTCTTGGTGGTGAAATGTTTATCTACAAGAAGTTTAAGAAGGAAATATTAGGAGTTGGGCATATAAGCTTGTAGAAAAATAAAAGGAAGTAAAAAATAAAGGAAGGGGGTTTTCTATTAGCTAACGGGTAGATGACTTCTCGAGCCTACAAACACCACACCTGGTTCCCCATCCTTTGTAGGACAGTGTAGCCCATCATGTCAATCTCCTGAAATGATCAGGAAATCCTTGTCCATGCCTTTGTTGGTCTCGGGAAGACAAAAGATTAACCTAACTACGGGAACCCTAGTCTTAAGGTAATACCCAGTTTCCTTATTATTTTGGCAACTATACACCCAATTCACATTGTGATAAGATAGGTTTATACCCGAAAGAGGTTTAGGAAGCACTGGGTGGGGCAAAGCCTATAAAGGATTAGGAAGTCCCTAACTACTCCTTTGGCCTCTTGGTGTACCATTCCCCTAAGTAGCAATGTTCTATCTCAACCCCAACTGGGATATTGTATTTAGCCTTAAAGGCTTCTTTACTCACAGGGGTATCCACTAGGCTAGCAAATCTACCCATCCTAAGAAACAAAAGAAAGAAAAAGAAGAAAAAACAGTAGAATAAGGGAATTCTATCCTAAAGTAAAAACTTGAGACAACTTACGAGTGTAGGAAGCTAGGCTCCTCAGGCAGACTTTCTGAGGGAGAGGTAATTTTTTCTAAAAGTGGAAAGAATTATCTCCCTACTCCATTATATAGAGGTGAAAAATGAGCTATATTTTTCCTACCCATTTGTCCTGAAGAATGAAAGCCGTAGAATCATCATCTTACCGTAGAATGTGGGAGACACAAAGCCGTTAGTAGCATTTACTACAACGTTGAGGATACCAAAGCATCAAGAGCATGTCTAGGGCAATTGAAAAGACAACCCTACATGGGAACACGTCTAGAACATGCCAATTCCCCCAACTCTTACCAAAACCCCACTCCCCCAACTAGCATAGGGAGTGAAGTTTCAAGGGGCTATTGTTGGGGATGAGGATTTGAAGAGGGAGAACCATAAAATAGACCTAGCCCAAAGGGCAATACGTCCCAACTATATACCAAGATAGGTCCGGATCAATCTGGATAAGATTGTTTGAGAAACTGAGGAGAGCGGTACACCTGAGGAACCCAAGGGACAAGTACTCTTCGGGGGACTAGAAAATGACCATCAAGTCCACAAATGCTGGAGCTGAGGAGGGAGGGAGAGATGTACAAGTAAAGAAAAGGGGGACATTTCCAGGTAAAGTACCCATCACCTCAGCATTCAATGCACTGCCCCAACTTAGCTGGCCACATTAATGGCAAAATGACCCCTGAATAATGCCCTCACAGTTTGCAACACATTCTAGCACCTATCTCTAGATAAATATGAAGGGATATCGCATGCAGGCCTGCTTGCAGCAGAGTCTTTCTCTGAACTATGGGAATTAAAGGTTGATAACTGTTGTAGTTTGGTACATTTCATGCAATTCAAGTCCTTACCAGAATTAAAGAGTTTAGAGAAACTCAGTATACAAAGGTGTGACTCGTTGGAATAAGTATTTCATCTTGAAATTTCACATATTGAGGGATTGCATCGTGTGTCCTCTTAAGTTCACACAGCTTAGCAAACTGGTGTTAATTAATCTCCCTAAGTTAAAGCATATATTCAACAGGGACTTGGCAAATTATCTTCAACTCTAAGAATTCACATGTTCTTAATGTGAAGGATTCTGGACTTTTGAGCAATCATTTCAACATCCACAAATAAAAGTCTAAAGCAAATCACTGGGGAGAAAATATTTAATAGCAGTGTCGTGGAAGAAATATATGTGAAGCAAAAAGATGGGAAAACAATTGCCAAGATCTTTTTTCCACATTTGAACTCCATCAATTTCGAAAATCTAACAAGCCTCCAAACTTTCAGTTCAGCTGATATCAGTTTCAACTTTCCATCCTTGGTAACATTGAAAATGAGGAACTGCCCAAAAATTAATACATTCTCAAATGGAATTTCTATGATCAACGAGCTTCTTCTGGACATTAAATCACCCCTCTTCACTGAGAAGGTAAGTGTGATAATTTATAAGGTCATATTCCTTTGGGTAATCTGAATGTTCATCCATTAACCTGCTTAAGACTCAATTGGCTATCTGTGTATGGCTAGGGAGATGTCCATTTATAGCACTTCAAAGTTAAAATTTAATCATGCACGAGTCTCACATTTTTATCATTATTTCCTAAGGTGTGACTTTACTAACAAACACTTGAACTCAACGTTTGTCCACCTCGCGTGTGATCTTCTTTTCTTAACCTTGTTGGCTTGCCTTTTCATGGACTTTTGCATCACATTTCATCCATGGAAATCCATATATCAATCCAAACTTTTGTACATTTTTTACTTTTATTAAAAAAAAAAAAAAAAAAAAAACTAATTACTTCTTTTACAGCGGTCTTCCAAACCATTCAAGGAATTGCATCTGGAACACCTAGATCAGTTTGAAAAGATTTGGCGTGACAAGCTTCCAGTCAGGGAACTGAGAATCTTGATTGTAGACACCTGCAACAAATTGTTGAGTATCATTCCATCTAATTCACTTATAAGATGACAGGAGCTACAAAAACTCACTGTTACAAAATGTGATTGTTTTTGAAGTCATATTTGACCTTAAAGAGCAAGTCTTTGGGGAATTGCTTCCTAAACTAAAGGAGATGGTGGTTACTTATCTACCATGAATGGAGAATTTGTGGACCATGGAACCTGCTGGAATTACTATCTTCCTAAACTTGAGATCCCTACAACAGCAAGAAATCTTAAGCATCTCGAAGTGTTAAAATTATATGGATGTGAGAAGATGGAGGTAGTGATTTCAGATGAAGAGAAATCCACGGAAAGCATCATCTTCTCTAAATTAAAATGCCTAATACTTAATGTTGGGGATTTTACCAAATCAAAGAGTGACAATGAGAGAACAAAAGAACACATCAAGTAAATTGAAATTAGTGATTGACTTGGAGGTACAATTGAATATTATCCTTAGATAATATTTGTCCTCATACGCAAGTTGCTAAAGGGTTTCTACAAACTTGTCCCCAGGATACAACCAAGTTTATTGGATTCTACAAATAGCAATTTTGGAGAATACCAACATGATTTCTTGTGTTTCAAGTGAACATAAGCCTTTATTTATACCCATAGGGTTATATTTCATCAAAAGGCACGTATGGAGAGTTAAAATATTTCATAAAACCGTTCACAAGGCTTGAAACCTCTTCAACCTCTTTAAACAATCATCTGAAAATTCTACAAAAAATCATGATTCACCATTTTCGATCGATCGAAAATTTCTTTCGATCGATCAAATGCTCTTTTCAATTGGTTGAACATGAATTGAGTAGCAATCGAGACATCCAGAGACATCAGGATTTTTTCTTTACGATTTCGACCAATCGAGCCAAAGCTTTGACCAATCGAAAATGTCTAACTTTGAATTTTCACTTAGAAAATTCCAAAACTTGAATTTTCACTTTAACAACTTTATGAAACAATATTCTCCAAACTCAAACATCATTATTATTACAACCTATCTGAAAGCTCGAAAATATGTGAGTACACAAGAGCTTGTTTAGACCCCCAATTAAAATTACGACACGATTGATTTTACTCTAACTTATCTAAGTGTTGAAACAAGAGTAAATGAAGCGCAATCAACCAATACTACTCTAGTACATAAACATGAACAACCAACAATAAAAGTAAAGCACAAGAGTAGGGGAAGAGAGAATGCAAACACAAGATAACACGCTGATGTGTTATCGAAGAGGAAACCAAAGAATTCGGCGAAAAATCTCTCCGCCGCCCTCTAAGTGATAATCGATCCACTAGTCAATCAACTAGGATACACGGGTTAGCAAGAGACCCTCCAAACCTAATCTACCCGATGTACCTAAACCCTCCAAGCTCCTACTCCAACAAGGCTTCTCAGAACCGTGTCTTGTCTATCTTTCCAGATCTCGCAATACACCCGATTGCATCCACCAAGCCTCACCAGCTTTTTTGGCAATCCCCAAAGCTTGCCAAGCTCCAAAACACTCTCTACACTCTAAATAGGTATGGGTTGTGTTTGGGTACAAATTTGATCTCAAGGTATGACAATGGGAGAGGGATGGAGAAGAGGCTAGAATTATTTCTCACTAAGGATGAGTAGCTCTCTCTCTCTCTCTCTAAAAAAATGGGTGTGTGTGTTGTAGAAAACCTATCTAGAGTTTTTGTCTCTGAATAGCCTCTTTTACCTTTGTGGGTAATGAGGGTATATATAGTACGAGTGAAGGGTAAGAAAGTCATACATTAAAATCTTCTATACGGAATGTTTTGCGACTACCTCGCGGGAAGACCTTACCCGTGAGACACTCACGAAAACGACAGCCTAACACGACTCTTCAGCTTCCATTCATGTGCTCCTCACATGCCCTTTTTGCAGGTACCCTTCTCGCAAACTTCTCATGAGCTAGTCGCAAAATGCATTAATCTTCAATTAAGCTTGATTCTTCACCAACTTAATACTAAATCCAATACAATAAAATCCCACAAAATACAAGGAACAAAATTAAAGCAATTACAACACTTTTTGTCATGGAATAAAGTCAACATAAACATAGTTGTAAATCACAACTTTACAATATCCATGTATATACCAATATATACAACACATAAGCACCTCTCGAGTCTAACATGTTTCTCTCTAAGATGTTCTTTTGAATTCCCGGCGCTGAAGATGGTAGGGTGAAGAAAATTCCTAAAATGGAGTCATTTTCTGATGGATCTCAAAGAACACCACAATTGAAAGCAATAAATGTGACATTTGTCGCAAGTGTTGGTGGGGAGACTTGAATGCCACCATAAAAAATAATAATAATAAATAAATAAATAAATAAATAAAAACTGCACACAAAAAATGGTATATTAAAGATAGATTGATAATGCTTTCTTGATTTGTCTAGGAACCGTCTGTTTCCACCTTTGTACTAGACAATAGACATCACATATCCAAATGGAAATCATCTTTCGCCATGTTTCCCAAGCTAATTTTGGAAATTAATTTTTCAACATTACTATTTTGATAAATAAAGTATAAGTTAGCAAAAATGAGCTTTTGACGTGTGTACTGCTTGGTCTATTCAAACATTGGATAATAATTTTCTTAATGTGTTTAGAACTGAACTGAAGACGAATGGTTATTGATGATGCCAAAAATTGTCAGTAAGTCGCACAGTCCTTACGTGCTCAAGATAAAGCCTGCACAACACTAAACAAGGAGACCTTAGGAGAGTACCGATGTGGTACCGGCCAAAAACCCTCTGAAGGTTAAGTTAGAAAGCTTTTCACAACTCTAGAGTGTCAGAACTAGGGTAAATTATGCGTACCTTGATTTATGAGAGCTTTAGGGCTTTTATAGTAATGTAGAACCGATTTTCTCTCTTTCTTGGGGAAGGGGAAATCTTCCTTATAAGGAAGATATTTACAAAAGCACTTATTTTACGGGATCCTTTCCATATAAAGATTTTGTTGATTAGAGTTAGTCGTGAGACGCAAGATATTTCCTTTTGAAGTTTCTTGAGGACTACTTTAAACCACATGGATGTCACGTGACCTTGCCGCCATCCACATTGTATCCGTCACCTTGAAGACTGTTAGCACTGTGTAGATATCATGTGGCCTTGCCTGCCTCCACATTGTATCCATCCACTTCCTTATCCGTCCTCTTTTGTACACACTCCCCGTCTTATTCCATTACCTTGATCACAAGCAAAAGGTACCATCACTCGTTATTGATTCAGTAGAATGAGACTATCTATGTCTATTTCTCCTTCTCCAGTTGCTCCTCACTCTATTGATCCGTCACCTAATGTCAGGACGAACTCGTGGAGTGACAGACTATTTTTTAACTTTGGGAGATGCATTCTGATTGACAGGCTAGCCTAGGGTCATAAATACCATAAGTACACGTGGCTCATTTTGAATGGTTAATCACTCGAACCGAAACGCCCCTTTGTCTTTCATTTTCTCTTCTGCAACAATTTTACAACCAGAGCGCTACCGTCCTCTTCACCAATCCGGCATACCGTCTTCTTGGTGCTACCGTTCACTTATTGTTCCGCCACCATTGACTTCTCCGTTCTGCTCACTCTGTAAGCATCCTTCACTTTAACTTGGAAAAAAATAATTTGTCACTTATTTAAATTTTGCCAGCCCATCGTCTATGTAGACCGTCAGAGTCTTAGGGTTTTTCCGTCACTTTGTAGGTGACTGATGTCTAGTGCGTCGAGTGAATAGTCGTGCGTTTACAAGGGAGCGGGATACAATGAGGTGTATCTGTTAGGTCAAAACGACCCCGACACCTCTTCTAAAGAAAGGGTCCTGTCTGCCAACTCACCTTCCATGGAGGATGATGATTTAGACAGAGACGGATCAAAAAGTAATTCAAATGAAGACATAGGAAATGATGAGCCCTCCATCCAGTCCGTCATTGGCCCTGATGGATTCAAGGAGTTCATTATGCTCTCGTTGTGGATAATAAATGATTTCAACTCATCCATCAAAGAACGTCACTTCAATACACTTAGGGAGAAGTACCAAATACCCGTCAACATTCCCATACGTCTTCTGTTTAAATGGAAAAATGTTATTATAAGGGCATAGAAAACGCCGTTGTATATGAGCAAATGCTAAAATCAGGGCTTAGGTTCCCTTTAAGTGCTCTCCACCGTCATCTTCTTCAGTATCTCGGACTAGCCGTTGCCCAAATCTCTATGAACGCCTGGAGAGTATTTCTAGGAGCTAAGGTGCTCTACGAGGTGATGTTTGACAGGGCACGTACGATGACGGTGGAAGAGTTCTTCCATTGCTACTATCCATCCGAAATCACACAGTCAAAAGGCATGTACAGTTTTGTGCCGAGAAGCCCATTGCTTAGGCTTGTGTGTGACACCCCTAATTCCAACAAGAACTGGAAGGGTCGCTATTTCTTCATCCAAGGTGACAAATGGATGTGTTACCCTGATGACCAAGAATATATGCCTGCAGACAAAACATGGGGCATTATGCCTCCGCCCGGTAGGTATCCTTCTACATAAGGCTTGTACTTTTTATTTAACTTTTATGATATTCTAACCATCTCCTATTGCATCTTGGAACTGTCCAGAAGTCACACTTGAGTAGTGGAGCTTCCTAGAGAAGATTTTCACAAAAACCAAGCTATCCGAGAGGTCTTAGGCTAAACTTGTTACCCTAGACACCCTTCATTGGTACTGCGACAATCCTAAACCAACTGCGGCTGCCGATCGTTACAATTCTTAAATCCGCCAACATACAACCGTCATCCAAGTTATCTGACTCCTTTTATCTAACTATGATTTCCTTGATTCAAGTTATCTAACCTTTTATTCATCCACCCTTGTCTTGAAATGGAAGAGAGTAGGAGAATAGCTTACATCAAGGTACAAGCTGCAAAGAAGAAGCAGGAAGCACCTAAGGCGACAGGCTAGGCCCACTTGTCCACTAAAAGGAAGCCATCCAAGAAGGTGGACCGTCAACCTAAAAAGCCCAGAGTGGTTATAGAGCCAATCGTCGATAAAATTATTGCTGCTGGCAAGTTGCCCCCTAAGCCTGGACCAAGGAAGGGGAAAGGATTGAAGACAGGTGCTGACCCCATCACTAAGAAGCACTTTGTCCTCCACCGTGAGGACTCTGGGTATGCACTCAAGCAGTTGTCATCCGTCATCCAGGATGATGACTATGAACACTTGGGCAATCATGCCACAGAGGCCATGGGGAAGACGGGCCTATTCAGCTTAGTTCGGGTTTTTTTTTTTCCCTTCTTCTTTCCTCCGTCCATCCTATTATAGTCTTGTTCTAACTTCAATCTGGCTCTTACAAGGGGTCATCATTATGAAAGGCCTCATGGACCAGTGTACCTCCCACGAGACAATAATCACCCATCTAAGGAAGAAAGTGGAGGTGAAGGACTCAGAGCTGAAGGAGTTGCTGGCCTAGAAGGACATACAGGTTTCCAAGCTCAATTACAACAAGCAGCTCTTGAAGGAGTCAGGGGCGCAAGTTGAGGCGCTAAAGAAGATCCTTAAGGATTAGGAGGCGGAGATCTCAAAGGCAAAGCGTCACTTCTATCAGGCCAAGGAGGATGTAGTGCAAGAGTACCATGACTCCGACACCCTATTGAAGAAGCTTGGTGGCTCCTTTGCTAACGGATTTGATGACTGCTTCCTTCAGGTCAAATCCTCCTACCCTGACCTAGATCTTTCTCACATCTTAATTGATGCCCCGACTCAGACTCCTGCCCAGCCCATCAACTCCGAAGGTACTGACTCTTCGCCAATGAGACCAAAGCCGACCCTCAAGGTGATGATGATGGTGTTAATGTTAATCAAGAAAAATCCTTGGAAGGCGCTGCCCGTCACCTTGAGGGTGATCAAACCGTGGAGGAGAAGGCCGAAGATAACCTTGTCAACCAGTCGTGATTTTTCATTTTTTCTTGCAAATTTCTAGCTTTTTGCTTTTTTTGAGAAAACACTGTACTTGTTTTTCTTCCATTGACCCAAGATGTAAACATTTGCCCTTTTTGTGGGCTTTTATTAGTTATTTCTATTTATCCGTTGCTCATGCGTTCATTCATATGTTGCTTTCTATTTCCAAACTTTTGCGAATTTGTCTTTTTATTTGAGAACTTAATATACCCATCCATCTAGTTATGCTGTCCTCAGGGGACAGCCTGTCCTATAATGACTTTGGACGAACCCATCCACTTATCTTTGACTACCCCTTATGATGGATTTTAGGTCCATCCTTTAGTGAACCCGTCCATTTTTGGACAATTTTCTCATATTTTGGTGAACCCGTCCACTTGTGGACTCTTTAGTTCACTTCTTGGTGAACCTATCCACCATGCTAGGCTCAAGATAAGTCATAATAGGACAAATCCCATCCATATTTTGGACTTGAGAATTATAAATCCCTTTAGGATGAACCCGTCCACTATTTTGGACTTTCATTGGAGATAGGTCATTATTTTAAGATGAATCCGATCCACTTTATGGACATAGTAAATCATCCCTTCAAGATGAACTCATCCACTATTCTGGACTTTTATTGGAGATAAGTAATTATTTTAGGATGAATCCCATCCACTTTGTGGATGTAGTAAGTACAAATCATCCCTTCAAGATGAACCCATCCACTTGGGACTTAACAATTATAATGTAGAAATGCCAAATAACATGCACATGGAATTTTTGAATAGCTCTTATTGTGAAAAAAGTTGTGGATAAAAATTGTCTTTAGGGAAACGAAACAACTGCCCTTTGGGCTTAAAAAACAAAAAACTGTAGATAATAAAAATTAGACTAAAAGAAAATAAACTAGAAATGAGGAGTGTCATCGCCCTTTCCATTATCTACTGGTAGTACCTTTTTAGGTGCTCTGCGTTCCATGGGTGATGCAACTTTAGCCCATCTAATGTCTCCAGGTGGTAGGCTCCCTTCCTATTCCATGCTGCAACTCTGTATGGTCCTTCCCAGTTAGGCCCTAGCTTCCCCTAAGAGGTGTCTTTTGTGGCACCTATCACCTTTCTTTAGACAAGATCTCTAACCTAGAAGTCCCTATGTTTGATCCTAGAGTTGTAGTGCTTAGCCATAAGGTCTTGGTATCGTGCTAGCCTTTGCTCAGCTATTGTCCTGACCTCGTCCACCCGGTCAAGCTGCAAGCACAGTGCTTCGTCCTTTCTTCCCTCTTCATGATTTCCTACTTAGTAGCTAGTGAGCCCTACTTCAGCTGGAATGACCACGTCACTTCCATATGCTAGTCAATACAGTGTTTCCCTTGTAGGTGTTCTTACTGTCGTCCTATACGCCTATAAGATGCTTAGTAGTTCCTCTGGCCATATACCCGTCACCCCCTTGAGCCGGGTCTTAATGATTTTGAGCAAGGACCGGTTCATGACCTCAACTTATCCGTTGGCCTAAGGGTGTGTAGGAGATGAGTAGTGATTCCTGATCCCTAGTTATGAGCAAAAGTCTCTAAACGCGTTGTTGTCAAACTGCTTCTCATTGTTTGAGACTAGCACTCTGGGTATACCATACCTACATACAATGTTCCTCCATACAAAGCTTCACACATTCTTTCCTATGAAGGTGGCTAGTGCTTCTGCTTCCACCCACTTAGTGAAGTAGTATATACTGACAACTAGGAATTTCAGCTGTCGAACTGCTGTTGGGAATGGACCCATGATGTCTAATCCCCATTGCACGAAAGGCCATAGGGCCATCATCAGAGTGGGTTCTTCTAATGGTTATCAAATAAGGTTGTCGAACCTCTGTCACTTGTCACACGCTTTAACATAAGTAGTGGCATCCTTCTGCATGGTGGGCCAAAAGTATCCTGCCCAGATGAGTTTATGCACTAATGACCGTGACCTAGAATGATTTCCACAGATTCCTTCATGGACTTCTTGCATTACATAGTCTGCCTCCTCCGGGATGAGACACCTCAAATACAACCGAGAAAAGCCCCTTTTGTATAGAATTCCTTTAATCAGAATGAAGCGTGCTGCTTGAACCTTTAACTTCCTTGCAATTTCCTTTCTGTTAGGCAATACACCGTCCTTCAAGTAAGAGATTATTGGTGTTGTCCAGTAGTTCTCAGAACTATTTCCTACATACTGATGCTGTCTATCAATGGGGATATTTGAATAAAGGATAGTACTTGACTGGAGATGAGAATGTGCTTCGCTGAGACAGCTTTAGCAAGTCAGTCGACATGCTCGTTCTCCTCTCTTAGTATCTGGACAAATTTCACTTAGAGGTCGTTAACTCAATCCTTTACTTGCCCGAGGTACTTCTTCATCCATTCGTTCTTGCCCTCATAGTCGCTAGTATCCTGGTTGATTACTACTTGGGATTCACAGTATACGACCATACTTTCAGCTCTTATCGCCTTAGCGAGATCTAGCCTTGTTATCAATGCTTCGTATTCTGCTTCGTTATTGGTTTTAAGGAAGTCAAGACGGATCATGCATTCGACCTTATCCCCTTCTGGGCTATAGAGTACCACACCGACCCCGCTTGCGTGCCTGTTTAAAGATCTGTTCATATGTATGCTCTATTAGGGGTTCTTTTCTGCGCCATGGTCTTCCACGAGAGTGAATTCAGCGATGAAGTAAGCAATGACTTGTCCCTTTATAGCTGTTCGTGGTTGGTATTGTATGTCGAATTCGCTCAACTCAATTGCCCAAAGCGTCATCCATGCAGCAGCTTCAGGGCTACTTATTTCTCTTCGAAGGGGCTTATTTATTATGACGATCACAGTGTGTGCCTGGAAATATGGATTGAGTTTACAAGCGGCAGTTACTAATGCAAAGGCAAACTTTTCCATCGGTGGGTTCCTTTCTTCTGTGCCTCGAAATGCCCTGCTAGTGTAGTACATAGGCTTTTGTATCCCGTCTTCTTCCCTGACTAAGGCTACACTAATAGCTACTGAGGAGACGACAAGATAGAGGAATAATTCCTCCTCGAGTTTGGAAGGGCTCAGCAATGGAGGGGAGGAGAGGTATGCTTTTAGGTCTTCGAACACTTGCTGAAAATCAGTCGTCCATTCAAATGATTTCTTCAACGTTCAAAAGAAAGGTAGGCACTTATCGATCACTCTTGAGACACACCTGTATAGTGCAGCAACCTTGCCATTCAGGCTCTATTCCTCCTTGATACTTTTTGGCAGCGTCATCTCCATGCCTCTTCGGGACACCATGAACCCTAGGAATTTTCCTGCCGTCACCCTGAATGCACAATTGCTGGGATTCAGCTTCATGTTATATGATCGAAGGGTGTCGAAGGTCTCTCAGAGATCGTTTAAATGATCGTCCTCCTGCAGGCTCTTTACTAGCATGTCTTCCATGTAAACGTACGCATTCCTTCCAATCTGATGTGCAAACATTTTGTTCACTAGTCTCTGATATGTGGCTCCGGCATTCTTGAGCCTGAATGGCATCACATTGTAGCAAAAAAAACCTTGGCTAGTGACAAATTAAGTTTTCTCTTGGTCAGCCTTGTCCAGCTTGATCTGGTTATACCCAAAGAATGTGTCCATGAAGCTCAGTAACCAGTGTCTTACAGTTGAATCTACCAAAACAACAATCCACGAAAAGGGGTAGCTATCTTTGGGACATGCCCTGTTCAGGTCTGTGAAGTCTACACACATCCTCCACTTTCCATTGGCCTTTTTAACCATCACTATGTTAGCCAACCAGTCGGGGTATTATACTTCTCGAATGAAGTCTGCTTCCTGTAGCTTATGAACTTCTTCAGCTATGGCCTTGTCCCGTTCCTGCGCGAACACCCGCTTCTTCTGACGAACTAAAGAAAAGGAAGGTGATACATTTAACTTATGGACTATAATCGAAGAATTGATTATGGGCATGTCCTCATGGCTCCAAGCGAACACGTCCTAGTTTTCCCTCAGGAATGTTATGAGCACTTGACGGATCGGTGGGCTAGCCAAAGTTTCGACCCTGGTCATTCATTCAGGTCTGGCATCATCCAAGATTACCTCTTCCAATTCCTCTACCGGTTCCACCACCATCCGCTATTCCTCTATACACATAGTCTGCAAATGGTCGTCCATCTCTAACATGGCAATGTAGCACTCGCGTGCCGTCACTTGATCTCCATGTACTTCTCCCACTCCATAATTGATTGGGAATTTTATCATTTGGTGGTTAGTCAAGGTTATGGCTTCCATGAGTCAAGGGTAGGACGACCCAATATGGCAATGTAAGTAGATGAACAGTCAACAACTAGGAACATGACATCCCTAGTGATTTGCTACAGGTAATCTCTAACTGTTATGGAAAAAGTGAATGCTCCTAGTGGGTGTACCCATGTTCCTCCGAATTCAACAAATGGCGCATTAACTGGAATTAGTCATTCCCTATCAATCCTCATCTATTGGAATGCTAGGTAGTAGAGGATGTCAACAGAGCTCCCGCTACCTAGCAAGACTCGATGGGTGTTGTAGTCCCCTACCCGAATGCTAACCACAAGTGCATCGTCGTGAGGGTGGTGGAGGCGCTTGGTATCTTCCTCTGTAAACCCAATAACAAGGTTGTCGATTCATGCCATCTTCGGGACGAATCCCTTCAACTGAACATTCTGGACCATCCATAGATATGTTTTACAAGCCTTCTTGGATGAGCCAGATGCTGTTCCCCCTATGATCATTCTTATGTCTCCTAGTGGGGGTCTGGGATTCTCGTTTTCTCTCCGTGCAGGCATTTATTAGGGCTAGTCCGTCATTTCCTTACCGATGAACCTTTGCAAATTCCCTTGTCTAATAAGGGCTTTCATCTGCTGCTTTAAGTCATAGCAGTCAGATGTATTATAACCGTGGTTGTGGTGGAAACGACAGTATTTGTCGCTGGACCTCTTGCTTAGGTCTCCCTTCAGCTTGCCAGTGAATGTCATGACTCCTTCATCCTTGATCTACATCAGGACTTGATTAATCGGGGTGTTCAGCAGGGTGAAGCTTGGGAACCTTGCGGTGGGAGGCTTAGAGTGCCTATCATCCCTTCTATCTCCTATTCTTGCTATCTTTCACCCCTGTCTAGTTTGGATTCCTCCTATCTGGATTCCTTATGTCTTTCCCTCTTCCTAGGCTTCTCTTCGTAAGCTAGCAATGCGTCTTCCGCATTCATATACTTAGTAGCCCTGTAGAGTATATCCGACATAGTTTTTACGTCATTCTTATATAAAGAAAACAGAAACTTACCCTTTCGTAACCCATTCATGAATGCAACCATGAGTATCTTGTTGTCAGCTTCATCGATGGAGAGGGATTCTTTGTTAAAGCAAGCTATGTAAGACCTGAGCGTCTCATCTTCTCGTTGCTTAATGCTCATCAGGCATGCAGTTGACTTCTTATACCTATGTCCCCCGATGAAGTGTGAGGAAAATTGGGCGCTTAACTCCTTAAAAGTACCAATGGAATTGGGCATCAACCTGCTAAACCAAATCCTTGCGGGGCCCTTCAGTGTAGTGGGGAAGGCCCTGCACTTGATCTTTTCTGCTATTCCTTGTAAATGCATTAAGGTCTTGAAAGATTCCAAATGATCCAAAGGATCCTTGGACCCATCATAGGTTTCTACCTATGGCATGCGAACCTTTGGTGGAAAGGGGAATAAGGTGACAGGTGCTGTAAAGGGCGAGTCCGTTCGATGGACTAGCTTATCGAGGTCGCTTGACACCCATCCTCTCTTTCATCATCTGCATCTCCACTACCATGTGAGGTGGAACAGTATCTACAGTGGATAGACGGCTTGTATTTAGTCACTCTTTTCTGCTTAGGGAGTTACTGCCTTCCGGCCCCTTTTGATTCCCTCTTTCAGCGCTGGTTCCTTCCTGGTCCTCCTCTTGAGTGTTAAGTGCTGTGTTCTTTTGGCACAACTACTCCTTTAGGTCATGATTTTGCTTGGTGAGGCGTTCCACTGCCGCTGCGAGAGTCTGGACCTGCCTCTCAAGGACGGTGGTACACGGTTCATCTCCTTAAGCGTTGTTGGTGGTTGCCATCGAGAGAGTAAGTACCATGCAACTCTTTGTCTGGGAAGCAATTCTATGGCTTGCAAAACTTCTTTCCCACAAACGGTACCAACTAATAATGCCGAAAATCATCAGTAAGTCGCACAGTTCTCACTTGCTCAAGATGAAGCCTGCACAACACAGAACAAGAAGACCTTAGGAGAGAACAAGTGTGGTACCGGCCAAAGAACCTCCGAAGGTTAAGTTAGAAAGTTTTTCACAACTCTAAAGTGCCAGAACTGGGGTGAATTATGCGTATCTTGATTTATGAGGGCTTTGGGGATTTTGTAGTAGAGTAGAACCGACTTTCTCTCTTTCTTGGGGAAGGGGAAATCTTCCTTATAAGGAAGATCTTTACAAAAGCACTTATTTTATGGGATCCTTTCCATATAAAGATTTTGTTGATTAAAGTTAGTAGTGAGACGTAAGATATTTCCTTTTGAAGTTTCTTGAGGACTACTTTAAACCACGTGGATGTCACATGACCTTGCCACCGTCCACATTGTATCCGTCACCTTGAAGACTGTTAGCACCGTGTAGATATCATGTGGCCTTGCCTCCATCCACATTGTATCCGTCCACTTCCTTATCCGTCCTCTTTTGTACACACTCCCCATCTTATTCCATTACCTTGATCACAAGCAAAAGGTACCACCGCTTGTGACTGATTCAGTAGAATGAGACTGTCTATGTCTATTTCTCCCTCTCCAGTTATGATGCTTATTAGCTGAGAGAGTTTCTTGCTCACCCACCTGCCTTTCTACATCCATTGTAACAACTTAGTGCAAAACATGATATAAAACAAAACATTTTCATTTTTAGGGCTCAGGATTTCTGTAGAAATAAGCATAACCAAGTGGCAGATAATTAGACATTTTAAGGGTATTAATTAGGGAAAATGTTCCTTTCAACTTCTTTAGGTTATAGATTAGGATAACTTAAAATATTTCTAATGTTTCAATGATTGGGATGCTGAAGAATTCAAGAAATAATTTACAATTGTACTAATTAATTAATAAAATTAGTGCTTTAAAGAGTATTGTTTCTACTAGACTATCACTTGAATCTCTTTATATATATTAGTATTATCCAATAAATCATTTTTCTCATTTGAATAGGGAAAAATAAAAATAATTCCAGCAAGACAGGAAGTGGGCCAAACTATTTCACCAACAACACCCAACCTCATCAATCATTTCTTTATGCTAAAAGTTGATTATGGCAAGGTATAACCATTCCAAAATTTGTTTCAATAATTAACATCACTCTATCACTTTTGGCATCTTATAAGTTATACTTGTATGTTCATGTGTAGTCTTCTATCTACTTTTGTATAATCTTGTCGTTAGTTTTAGTATTTTTAGTGGACACGTGTTCCCATCTCAACAAGTCCAGTGCACTAGATGCACTAGACTTAACCCAAGTCCAAAATCAAATACATCCCTATTGAATATCCCTCCCTTTCTTTCTTTTTTATTTGAGCGCTTCTTTTAAGTATAGAAAAATTGTACACCATTATAGTGCCTCTAGTTTAAGCTTACAATCTTGTAATCTACTCCAACTATCTTCACCTTCTAAACCCATAAGGGTAGTAGTTTAAGCTTATTTTGACCCCTTATATATTGTATTGAGGGCTAAGTACTCCACCCGCTAATGATGATAATTTTATTTTTAATATATATATATATATATCAAAGATTTTAAATTTTAGAAAAAGAAACCCCCCTCCCCCCCCCCCGGCGCAAAAAAGAATATTTTACCAAAAATTCAAGAAAAAAAAATTACAATGGTCATCTAAACCATTCGTGCCATTGATGGTCCCTCCCAAAAAACCATTTTATGCAACAAATTCCTAAGTCTTATATCAATTCTTCTCAAAAATTTGGGGCGGGGGGGGGGGGGTGGGGGAACTTGTTCTAGAATCCTCAATTGTCCAACATCCTACAGACAATTTTTGACTCCTTATTCCAAATAGGGGAAGACCATATATCTGTATTTTTTTTTTTAATTCAGTACATTACGCAACATCTTTGGTAGCTTTTGGTTTCCAATCGATCACAGATCAATGAGAGAGAGAGAGAGAGGGAATTTGCTTCCATCCAACTGCCCTGTTTCAAGTTTAACATGCTAGTTAACTTCTTCTTCTTCTTCTTTTTTTTTGGTTATTTATTTATTTTGGGATAATTAACATACCACTTACCTTCATGTTAGATTTCATGATGAAACAAATAAGAAAAAAGAAAGAAATAATTATGAGTGAAGCACATAATGTTTCAATTCCTGGGATAAAACAAAACA
>NW_027069566.1:588850-616662 GCF_002906115.3 Quercus suber
AAAAAAAAAAAAAAAAAAAAAAAAGGACTAATACTTAAAATGGGGAGTATCACCAATCCCTAAAGCTTGATAAAAAGTATGAATTTAATCACAAATCGTTGTTTTAATACTCCCTCACACGTGGGTATAAACTTCCCTCACTAAGTGAGACCTAATATGTGAAATTTTTAATTTTTGAACAAGAGGTAAAGTAGAGACAAGATTCAAACTCAGTATCATTGCTTTGACACAATGATAAAGTGAAATATCCTAGGAAAAAGAAGTAGATGGAAATGGAATAATTGAATAAATTAATGTGATTTGGTCATTAAAACCTAACACCAAATTTGGGAGAATGATACCACTAACAAGATAGTAAAATGGAAATACAAGTTGCAATTAGTGAATGATGATATTTAGCCATAATGATTTAATTCCAAAGAATATAAATTTCTTTAGCATCCCTTGACATCCAGCCTCTGATTTTCATGTAACTAACAAGTGAAAGTGAATAAGAAAGCGTTCTCCATGCATCAAGAAAATGAGATCCCATATGTTGAATAAGTATTCGACTCTAACAAATATTATGAAAATGGTTCTCAAACCACAAACCTGCCTAAACTGCACCAATAGATGAAACTAAAACCCAGAATGATTATTTGCTTAGGATATCCACTAAATTTATAGCTCTTAGGTAACAAAAGAAGAACAGTGGAAGCATGCGTTTGGATAAAAATAGAAAGAAAGATATGTGCACCACACACTTCAAGGATTGTGTAATTTATTGTGATTATCCAAGAACAACCCCTACATGAAAATTGCCCAAAGTTCTTCGTGGCCATAGTCACTCAGTGAATATCATCTTCTTCACAGAACTTGGTGTACTTATCTGCATCCATCAAGCTCTTCAATTCACCACTATCGCTCACCTCAACCTTAATTATCTATCCTTTGTCATATGGGCTTGAGTTAATCCACATCAAGACAGATACATCAGAAATAAGCATAAAAGAAATGAAGGAAGAAACATATTCTTGATGGAAGAAAATATGTCAAACTTCACCAATTAAAGGAAACTGGAATTGTGAATGAATTTTTTAACACAATGAAGGTGGTTAACCAACATTTTCAGAGACATAAATTTATTCAGATGACTACCAGCATCAACCTTAAGCTCAATAAGTTTAGTAGCATGAGAGTTTCCCTTATGGTCTATTCTGCTCTTGATTGTGTTCCAAATATTGGCTACTAGGGACATTGCCTAACAACTTGCATGCTAGAAGGAACTATATTTAACTATAGGCCATTTAAGGTAACTAAAAAAAATAAGGAAGAAGAAGGAAATTTGACTTAGAAGCCCTACCCAAAAGGAAAGAAGAACCTTGCAACGCCAGACAAAAAGCGGCATGGGGACAAGACATATGAAGGGCAAGATGAAGAGAACAAAGAGAACTAGTAAAATATGCCCAGCTATAATAGCTAGCACACAATTTAGGTGGCAAAATTTGTTCATAGTCAGACCTCTCTGAATTCACAGCATTAAATAAACAGAGACAAAATTTGAGACTCTGACATGTTTTGTTTATGCATTGATGTCAAAAGATGAAGATTGGACAGGGTTCAAATCAGTTCATAACCACTCCTCCCCCAAAATCTTAACTCTTAAGTGCATTAGCACAAAATTCAATTTTGAGACATTCAGTTTCAGTCAACCATGAAAAAGAAAATACGGTTATCATTTCTCTCCTGTTCCAATCTATGACTTTACTTGTTGATCCAGACCCAATACACCCAAAAAAAAAGAAAAAAAAAAAGAGCAAAACAAAACAAAACAAACAAAAAAAAACAAGAAACATACAGCACTGAAACTCAAATTAGAAAAGGAGACTTACCAGACCAGGGGAGTCATTGAGCTCTTCGTTTACTTCAACCACTTTCCCAGCAATGGGAGAATTAATATCATTAGTAGCCTTGACACTTTCAACCACACCAAAGCTGTCACCCTGTGATACTGGAGCTCCCACTTCCGGTAATTCAATGTAGACAACATCACCTAAATGATCCTGACAATGGTCAGTTACACCAACAGTAGCAGAATTCCCCTCAACTTTCACCCACTCATGAGAGTCAAGGTACTTAAGATCCTTCACAACCGCATGTAACATGGAGAAAGCAGATCAATTTTCTAATAAACCAAAAAAAGATCCCATCTCAACAATTATTTTTTTGATAGACAAGAATACTTTATTTAAAAAAAGAAAGCATAAAGTAGCCAAAATAATTATGCCAAAAAAACAGAAGCTATGTACAACAAGAAAGAGACTCTAAAAACATGGGAATGGAGTCACTAGATGTGAATCCCTAAGGATGAGACCAGTCAAACAAAGTGTCTATAAATGAGGCAATGAGCTTGTCCCCCACAATCTCCAAATCCTCAAACGTATGCCTGTTTCGTTCCTCTAGATTGTTCTCATCAAGCATAATGGCACCAAGTTCCTAATACCTGAGGAGTGCTTCCCCAACCAATTGCACCACCCAAACAATAGGTCAACCACTCTCTCAGGTAAAACAAGAGACACAAAAAGATCTCAAAGCGAAACTCCACAATTGGTATGCAACCTTGCAGTGAACCAACAAGTGATCCACTGCCTCTCCACTACACTGACACACACAACACCACTCCACTATAGTAAAGCTTCTTCCCCTTAAGTGATTCTATATATAGAAACAAAAAGATATTGCTGCATACTACAAAATCAATGAACTAGATTATCATTTGTATTGGAGAACCATCTTTATTCCATATGGATATATCAATTAGAAATTTAATCAGATAACTTCCTATGAGAAAACAGAAGTCCAATAAAAGCATTGAGAGAGAGAGAGAGAGAGAGAGAGAGAGAGATGAGCAATGCACTGACAAATTAAGAATTTGGCGTGTTAAGCTTCAGAAGCATTTAAAACCCTTTTACATCTATACAATTCCTGCTTTGTTCTTAGAAATTCTCTTAAAAAATGAGCCACTAGCATCTTAGTCCCATGACATTTTTTTTTTTTTTTTTGATAAGTAGTCCCATGACAAATTTAAATCTCAAAGAAGCGTGTTCAATAAGTCAAATAATAATCATGGTCTTAGTGTGTTCAACAATCATATTACATTTGAGATATCACACATCCTATATTTCATATGATTTAATTAAAAAAATATGCACCACACTTTCCACCACTATAGCAACAGATCATTGTCCATATTGACAGCAACTACCTCCAAACAATCACACTCGGGTTTGAATTTTCAACAAATTATATGTGACAGACAATGGCTTAGGTTTCATTTTTCATTAAAAAGAAAAAAAAAAATTATAGGAATAATCGACCTAAGATTAATCACAATTCCAGCACAACAAGAAACTGACAACACTACAAAAAGTATAGCTTTCACATTCACAGAGTATATTGATTTATGAATGCCCAAATTCAAGAACCCATTGACCTCAGCAGTAATTGAAAAAAAACATGGTAAATATGATACCAATGACAAAAACAAACAAACCCAATTTCCAAAAACGAAATATTCTGATAAAAGAATCATAGATCAACCATTTAAACTAACTAATACATATATGAAAGATCCAAATCCAAATCTCAGCTTTTCTAATTGATATATAAATATAAAAAGAAAATAAAGAACAACGAATCAAAGCAAAGTCTGATATATACCAGAAGGAAAGCCTCTGTGGAACACTGAGATCTTGAGGTATGAGGCAGCCATTGAAGCACACAACAATCTTGAACTATGTTGGAAAGTTTGAAGTTCAAACCCAAAAACAAAAAACCCTGCCTTTCCTGTTTCTCTCTCCCTCAACACACAACACACACTACACTAATATGTGTTTCTCTTATGATTTATAAAAATACATAGTGGGGTTTGGACAGTTGGTGGGGGTCTATGATGCACCGATATGGATACAGATACAGGTACAAGTATGGGGATACAACATTTTTTGAAAAATTTAGGATACAATACATCGTGGATACAGTAATTAATTAATTAATATTTATTTTAGGTATATTTAAATATTTTTTAATATAATTTATGTTTATTTTAAGTTTTAAAATTAGGTAACAATAACAATAAAATGCTTGAAAACATATCCGAAATTAATTTAAAGGCAATACTAAACAACAAACAATATTACATTTATTATTTTATTTATAACTATATGATTATAATTTATATCACAGACCCATAACAACAAATAGCCAAATATATATATGTAAAATCCTAATACTCAAGTCAAAACAAACATGAGGCAAAATGCAAAAACGAAAAAACAGAGAGAGAAAGGCTAAGGCAGAGGCAAGGTGAAATTAGATTAGGGCTTTTAACCCAGCCAGGTAGACCGATGGTCAGACATCATCCAGGTGTCAAATTCTGCCTTTTTTTTTTTTTTTTTTTTTTTTTTTTTAAATTTCTCTCATATCCGATTGATACTCACCGTATCTCGGATGTATCCCAGGCATATCCAAACTGTATCGAAATAAAAACAATGATTTTTTTTCGCCTGATACTCTCCGGTACGGTAGTATCGGTATCCCACCCGTATCCGTATCTAATACATATCGAATTCCGATACGATGACATTTTTGCCATAGCGGTGCATCATAGGTGGGTGTTCCAAACTTCCAATCACTATATTTTTAAGCCACAAGCAAGAAGAATTTTGGGTTGTTTAGAATGTTCTATAGGGAAGGGAAGAGCATCACCACCGCCCTCAATATGTGCAACTCTCTGTAATTCTGAATCAGAACATCCCCTGCCTTCAGTAACAACTTCACTTTGGCTTTGGGTTAATGTTGATGTTGGGGAACTGCAAGATGGTAGCATATCACTCAATTTGATGGAATAGATGATATAAGAGGCAATGCCCATGTAAACAGACACAAACGTACAGAGACTTGCTAAGATCTATTCCTGATGATGGCAATCACAATTCCTCCAATAAAACCCGAAATTCAAAAATCCAAAATCCAAAGAATAATAAAAAAATAAAGCCGATTAAACAAAATAGTAAATGAACTAAAATTAACCCAGAAACCCTAATACAAAACCATCTCGCCGAACCCAATTGCATGATAAAACCCATAATATTATGCCTTAACTGCTAGTAATTTATCACGAGAGCAATTGAGAAAAAAGGAAATGAAAGGCGGAAAACTTAATTGTAAAATTAGTTATGTTTTAGGAGCGTGGTACCTAACGCAAGCATGGAGAAAACTATTGTTGGATTGACCTACCACAAGCATTTGAAGCCCAGTGGTACCTCTCCACTTAATGGGAAGGCTGTAGATAAGCGGAGGGTATTGATAAAAAGCAGCTAGGTATTGGAATGAGCTACTTGCATTGAATTGGGGGGGGGGGGGGGGTGTTGTGTGGGGTGTGGGGGAAGAAATAACAGGCTATCAGAAAGCAACTGCATTTCAAGTTTCAACACATGCTAAGAAGATGAAGAACCTCCAAAAGAATAAAAGATGAGAGAGAGAGAGAGAGAGAGAGAGAGAGAGAGAGAGATAACGAGAGAGTCAGCTTAATAAGGTAAGTAAAGCTTGTTGACTGACTCTACAATCTTTTATTGTGGAAGAAAAAGTCTAGAGCACTTGTGCGTGGAATCTCATGTAAAATGAACGAACATAGGCTATCACATCCTTAACAAATGCAAAAGCAAGTTCAGATTGGCTGGCAATGTACTAAAACTCTAGCAGAGCTCCTAGATGATTGGCAATAAAGAGTCACTCAGTTTCAGTCAACCATGAAAAAGAAAATATGGTTATCTTTTCTCTCTTGTTCCAATGTATGAGTTTACTTGTGAATCCGGACTCAAAAAAATAAATAACCTACATAACATAAGGCACTGAAACTCAAATTAGAAAAGGAGACTCACCAGACCAGGGGAGTCGTTGGGCTCTTCGTTACTTCAACCAATTTCCCTGAAATGGGAGAATTAATATCACTAGTAGCCTTAACACTTCAACCGCACCAAAGCTGCTGCCATGTGATACAGGATCCCCCACTTCCAGTAATTCAACATAGACAACATCACCTAAATGATCCTGAGAATGGTCGATTATACCAACAGTAGCAGAATTCCCCTCAACTTTAACCCACTCACGAGAGTCAAGATACTCAAGATCCTTAACAACTGCATGCAAAATGGAAAAGAAATGTATAAGCACAATAGGCATGACAATTTTCTAAGAATCCAAGAAAGATCTGATCTCCACAATTACCAAAATCAATATTAACTAAAGTGATTCTGTATCTAGAAATGAAAAGATTAGAACCATCTTTATTCAATACAGATACATCGATTAGAAATTTGATTGGATATCTTCATATAAGATAACAGAACTCTGACAAAAAAAATTGAGAGAGAGAACTGAGCAATGCACTTACAAATTAAGAATTTTTTTTGTTAACCTTGCAGAAGCATTCAAAACCCTTTACATTTTCTTTGCAATACTCTTGACACCCCATATGCTGTTGGAGCATGTTTCAAGTTACATTTTCATTAAATGAGCTGCTTTTTCTATGAGTACATACCTGAACGAAAAATGCTAGTGCCAAAACAAGTGGCACAACTTTTGCCACAACTTGCCCACATGACAAATTGTGAGTGGCAAGTTGTGGACCCACATAAACCCACTATTTTTTCTCCATCACTCACAACTGTCTAAGTGGGCAAGTTATGTCATTTGTTGTGGTCCTAGCAATTTTCTGCTTAAGTTGAAATAGAGAGAGGTACTTGAAATCAGAGTTTGACCACCTAAAAAATAACAGCCTATTGACTTTACAGAACTTTGTACAAACACTTGCGTTTGCAAATGATGAAGTGAGACGAACCATATTGTAAGCACATTGTTCAACCTTTTAATTTTATTTACAAGTTACAAACACACTCAGTGGGTCTTAAACCCACAAACTTACCCTCCACCATGATTTTACAAAGGGAAGAAGGTATCAATTGGGCTAGAGTTCATTGTGCCAAAAGAAAATATGACACCTACTTTTTTCAAAGTGCAGGGAAAAAATTATAAAGAGTTGAAAAATAGTGGAACGTAGAAAATAAAGGAAAATATTGCTGCAAGCGCCAATTTTGCCTTGGTGAGGACCATTTAAATTTAGAGAAACAAAGGACTCTGTGAACGAGTTGAAATTGGGCGTAGAGATGATTATCAGAAAAATTACATCTTTATTTTTTTTTGATAGGTAATAAAGATTTATATTCAAGAACACTACCTTATGCAGAAAAACATAAGACAGAGAGAAATACAAAGGGAAAAGAAAGAGTATAAAGAAAAAGAAAGGAAAAGATACTAAGTACATAAGAGGGAGCTAAGGAACATATGGAGAGAATCACTAGAGGTGAGTTCCCAAGCCCCAGACCAGTCAAACAAAGTGCCACTGAAGGAGGCCAATAGCTGGTCATCCAAACTATCCATGTCCTCAAACATTCTCCTATTACGCTTCCTCTAAAAACACCACATCAAGCATAATGGAGCTAAATTCCAAATGCTAGACAAATGCTTTCTAAGCCAATTTCACCAACCTAATAGAGTATCCGCAACTGAACTTGGCAAGACCCAAGAGAAAGATCTAAACACCAAGGTCCACAATTGATAAGCCTTATCACAATGTAGTAACAAATGATCTACCATCTCCCCATTACTGCAGCACAAGATACACCAGTCAACAAAATCCAATCCTCTACCCCTTAAATTATCACCTGTAAGGATCCTATCCCATACAGCAGTCCACACAAAGAATGAAACACGTCAAGGAGCCTTAACCTTCCAAATACCTTTCCAAGGAAAAATAATGGGCAAGGGGCTTCTTAACTTATTGTAGAACGATCAAATATCAAAGTCTCCATTCTTTGTCAACTTCCATCGCATACGATCTCCATTCTTAGTGGGAGGTAGATTAGAGTCCAAGGTACGGAGAAAACCATCCACACCAGCCATTTGCCAATCATTTGGTCTCCGAGTAAAATGAACATCCCAGCTTCTCCACTCCTCTATCCCCAACAGTTCAAGAGAAGAGGCCACCGATGCCCCTTTATTGGATGCAATCCCATATACATTCAGAAAAGTCACTTGAAGTGGAGAATCCCCACAACATTGATCTATCCAAAGCTTCACTTTATCCCCTACCCCTACCTCAAAGTGAATATTCTTGCTAAAATTCTCCCATCCCATGTGGATACTTCTCCACAAGCCACACCCATGTATCCCTCTACCTAGCTTGGAAGTTCATCCCTCCCATTCTTCTACAAACTTAAGAGCAACAACCTTTCTCCAAAGCCCTGTCTCCTCAATCCCAAACCTCCATAACCACTTCCCTAGTAAGGCTTTATTAAAAGTAGTTAATTTCCTTACTCCTAACCCACAATTTTTCAAAGGTGCACACACCTTATCCCACCCACCAAGTTTAACTTGGAGTCCGCCCACAAGAAATCCCACCTCTCAATTTTATTGGTCACATGCGTAGAGATGGTGAAAAGAGACAAATAATAAGTGGGGAGAATAGACAATGTGTTTTTAAGCAACGTTAGTCTTCCACCTTTTGACAAATAATCTTCTTCCAACCGGCCAACTTGCGCTCAATTTTCTCCAAAATAGGATTCCAAACAGTAGGGGACTTGTGGGATGCCCCCAATGGCATACCAAGATAGGTCATAGGCAAAGACCCAATCCGGCATCCCAAAAACTCTACCAGGACATGGACATTAGGAACCTCCCCAATGAGAACCATCTCACTCTTCAGCACATTAACCTTTAAACCTGTCACTGCCTGGAAACAAAGAAGAAGCATCCTAACATGTAACATTTGCTCCTCATCAGCATCACAAAACAAAATCGTATCATCCGTGAACAAAAGATGCGAGACACATACCCCTCCACCCCATCTACCATCAGCCCTAAAGCCTCGAAACAAACCAGCCCCTTCAGCTCTTTTCATCATCTTCCTGAAGACCTCCATCATAACTAGAAACAACGTGGGGAATAGCGGATCCCCTTGTCTTAATCCCCTCAAGCTCCCAAAAAAATCAGCTGGAGACCCGTTAAACAAGACAGAGAATTGGGTTGTAGATATACAAGTGCGAATCCACCTACACTACCTCACCCCAAATCCCATTCTCTTCAACAAATCAAGAAAAGCCTCCTAGTTCACATGGTCATAGGCTTTCTCAATATCTAATTTACAAATAACCTCCGGAATCTTACTCTTCACCCTACTATCAACACACTCATTAGCAATGAGAATTGAATCAAGTATCTGTCTACCACCCACAAAATTGTTCTGAGACTCTGATATCAACTGATCCAACACCTCTTTCAGGCGGTTTGCCAACACCTTAGCCAAAATCTTGTAAACACTCCCCACTAAACTAATAGGTCTAAAATCTCGAATATTAGAAGCACCATTCTTCTTAGGGATTAAAGCTATGAAAGTTGTATTATGAGATTTTTCAAACTTACTATGTTGATAGAACTCTTCAAACACGGCTAAGACATCTCTTTCCACAACTTCCCAACAATGGTGATAGAAAGCCAAAGAGAAACCATCAGGACCTGGTGCTTTATCTCCTTCCATCTCTTTGACAACTCGAAGAACCTCCTTCTGTTCAAACCTCCGTTCAAGCCAGTCCCTCTCTAACCCCTCTATCTGATCAAACTCCAAACCTTCCACACAAGGCCTCCACTCCTCTGTCTCCTTGTACAATTTTTTATAAAACTGTACAGCTTGGTCGGCCATCTTAGGTTCGTCCTCATAGATAACCCCATCCACCTCCAACATATTAATATGATTATGCCTTCTCCGAGAATTGGCCATCTTGTGAAAAAATTTGGTATTGTTGTCTCCTTCCTTAATGCAAAGCATCCTCGATTTCTGTCTTCACGAGACTTTTTCCAATGAGAGAAGTTTCTGTATCTGAGATCTCAACTCAACCCTCTCACCTAACTACACTTCAGAAAGGCTGAGCTCTCCTTCTTTGACATCCAATAATTTCAAAGCCTCCAGCAGTTCTTTTTTCTAACACTCTACATTTCCAAACTCACTCCGGTTCCACTGAATAATATCTTCCTTCAATGCCTTCAGCTTCTTGGCAAGTAAGAAACTGAGGGTACTTAAGAAAGAATATCGATTCCACCAAGAATGAACTGACTTTAGCCACATGTTCTCGAACCTAAAAGGACTTTTCCCCTTAAAATCCCTTCTGCCTCCACTAATATGAGGAAGTGGTCTGAAATAGGACGAGATAAAACCCATTGGGTCACATTTAGATAGTGATCCTCCCAATCATGAGAAACTAGAACCCTATCTATCCTAGAAATCGAAGGTTGATCTGAGCCACTCAACCATGTATAACTCTCTCCTAATGGCAAATCTATCAAGCCAAGCTCCTCAATGAACTCAGAAAAATTCTCCATAACTGGGGTCAAACGTGATCCCCCTAACCGTTCACTAGGTAACCGAACAACATTGAAATCCCCAATGTAACACCATGGAACTTCCCAAAGTTGCTGAATTCCAATCAGCTCATCCCACAACTGCCCCCTCAAGTTATTATCATTCAGGCCATAAACCACAGAACACGCCCAAATAAAACCATCCCCCAAACCATGCCACCGAACTGATATGGAAAATTGACCCACTATTACCTCCAGCTTTTCTAAAACCCTACTATCCCACATCATCAAAACCCCACCAGCCATCTGGTCCGCATCCAAGGCTACCCAGTCCACATAGGGACAACTCCACAAGCTGCAAATCAACTATCTATCCATGCCTACAAGCTTAGTTTCTTCAAGGCAAATTACATCACAATTCCATTCCCGTAATAAATTTCTAACTACCAAACGTTGCCACGAATCATTCAAACCTCGAATATTCCATGACATGACACCATTCTTAACTTCATTGAAATTGTAAACTCTGTACTACAACCTCAGTCAAGCAACCAAAGAAAGGAAAACTATCTCCCATCATAATTAACCGAGGAAATCAAATTCCTCAACTCCCTCTTCCCTTTATCCTTGGAGACAGCTTTTTGATAGGCAACATCTTTCTTATGCACCAGCTTGGCTGCCTCAATCTCCATCTCAAGTCTGTGTAATAACATAATACAACTCTTCTCATGTCAACTGAAAGAAAGCCCCATCATCTTACCGAAACCGGGGAGTCTATATTTCACCCAATTAGACACCTTCGATGTGTTATCCAACCTCCTCACCTCTTCAGCCGTCACCACCGCCCCCAGTGGATTAATAGACATCAAGGGGGAAGAGCTCTCCACATCACCCAGGGCCTCAACTGCATAAGCTGTTTCGACCTCAGTCAATGCCAACACCGATTGGTTAGCCTGATAGAAGGTGTCTATCCCCTGAATATCACTTGTACCCTCAACCCGATCACCTTCATCTCCATCCGAAACGCCCCATTCCTCAATCCCAACTCTCGGTGGACTCAGAAAGCAATTGGAAAGCTCAAGACCTATTAATGCCCTGTCACCCTCTATTTCTGCCTTACCCAATGTGGACGAAGGCTCATCAGCACAAAGCCCACCAGAAATAAGACTCTCAGCCTTCGCCGAAGTCCCCGCAAGGCAACCCAAAAGCTGGGTTGGAGGAATAGCCACCAAATCTATCCTCGTGGTGTGGAAAAGAGCTACATCGGCCCTATCCCATGTCGCCGGTGAAGCCCCCACGTGAAACCCATTGGAAAAAAAAACCACCAACCATCACCGGTGCCTTCGCCGGACTACAATCCATCTCGGTTTAGGTCGCCGAGCTCGCCGCCGTTGTCGGAGCTTGATGTCGCGCTGTGCCGGCCTTCACCGGTGGCGCCGGTGACTCCACAACGAGATCGACATCAGCACTCGTGATGTCCTGAGCCTCCGAAGCTTCATGAGCTTTGGACATGACCTACACGTGGGCTTCCTACCTTAAAAGTCTCGGGTCCCCCACAGTTGGGCTTTCACCCACTACAAACCTCATTGGGCCAGTGGGCTCTGGACCAGAGATCACTGGAAGGCCCATATGAGTACTTGAACCCACCATAAGAGATTTGTGAACCCGTGAACCATTAGACATGTGCTCCCTATGATCCCTTTGTTACCCATAAGGATCTCCTCTGACCACCTTTATTCCACATCACCCTCCTTTTTCCTTCCCCATTCACTTCAACAGTCAAGCTTTTTCCTGCCCAGTCAGAACTCCCTAGTTCACGTTTATTTCCAAAACCATGTTCAAGCCAATTTGATTTGAAATACAACGGAGATCTCCTATTATATCCAACCGGATTAGTCTTTCCAATGTAAAACTCCTCTGCACTGCGCCAAGAACCCACCACTCTACCTTCTAGAGTCGCCGGACCTGGTAAGTTCACCGTCACTTCGCTCAACATTTTTTGTTTACTTACCGGGTTTTGCTTCTCTAACTGGTTTCTGCCCCTGACCTGCACCTCATGCCCATGCATCATATCGGCAAAGGATTTAAAAGGTTGAACCCATGAGTTAACCTTATGAGGCTGAGCCACAAACTTCGACTGCCCAGTCCCACCATTCACATAGTTTTGAGGTTCCAACATCTTCCTTAACTCTAACCCAAAACCCCTCCATCCATTCTTTGCTCTGCCTACTGGAATAATAATGGACCTCCTAGACCCGACAACTTTAAGTTCAATCAACGGTAGGAACAAGCCAAAAGAATTGGAGCTCCGTTGGAGGGTGTAGAAAATGGTCATATTTCATAACCATCATCATCTTTCTTAAAAAGACTCTAAGAGTGTATTAGCCTAAAATTGTCCATATCAATTGTCAGTAAATAATAACAGTAAACCCTGTAAAGTGCATTACTTTAAGGTAAAGCTTAGGATTGTACCAGTAATATTCTATACACTTTCCAGTGAAGGTAATTACAATTATAAAATTTGGACCCAAAATTCACAACCGTCTTTTATGTGAATAAAAGGATATCTGCAACTGCTAGTACTCTTTCAAATTTTTAAACTCTGGACATAAAAATTGAAGCTTAAATTCCTTCTGGAAAATTTTAAACTTCAACAATGGTAAACAATTTCCACATCACTGATAAATATAACTGTCTCTTATAATGGTACACCTAAAGGTTATTCTATGTTGTTCTATACTTGTATTTGTCTGTGAATGTGACATCATGCAACAAAGTGAAAATGAACAGAATAAATTAGATTCTCACAAATTGAAAGTCCAAAAATCACACTATATGAACCAACTTTCCACCTCTGTAGCACAGATCATGGTCCATACTGACAGCAACTACTTCAAAACATTCAGACTCGGGTTTGAATTTTTGACAAATTATATGTGACAGACAATGGCTTATATTTCATTTTCATTAAAAAAAAAAAATTATAGAAATAATTGGCCTAACATTAATCACAAGTCCAGAACAACAAAAAATTGATCAAACTATAAAATGTATAGCTCACACACACACACACACAGAATGCCAAGATTCAAGAACCCATTGATCTATGCTGTAAAAAGTCCAAAATTTTGAAATATGATACCAATTACAACGACAAACAAACCCCATTTCCAAGATCCAAGAACCCATCAATCTCAGCAGTAATAAAAACCAAAACTTGGTAACTAAATATGATACCAATGAAAAAAAAAAAAAAAAACAGACCCCATTTCCAAAAAAATATTCTGATCAAAGAATCATAGATCAACCATTTTAACTAACACATAAATGAGTGATCCAAATCCACATTTTAATATATACATCTAAAAGGAAAATAAAGAACAATCCATCAGAGCAAAGTTTGATATATACCAGAAGCAAATCCTCTGTGGAACGCTGAGATCCTGAGGTATGAGGCAGCCCTTGAAGCCCACAACAACCTTGAAGCCATGTTGGAAACTTTAAACCCAAAAACAAAAAACACTGCCCTTTCTATTTCTCTCTCCCTCAACACACAAAACACACTACACAAATATTTGTTTCTCTTATAAATTCTAATAATACTAGGTGGGGTTTGGAGAGTGGTGGGGGTGTTCCAAACTTCCAATCACTATATTTTTAAGCCACCAGCGAGAAGAACATTGGAGCCAATTGAGAATTTGGTAGTTTAGAATGTTCTATAAGGAAGGGAGAGCATCACCCTCAATATGTGAGGCTCTCTTCAATTCTGAATCAGAACATCCTTTGCCTACAGAACAACTTTTGCTTAGGCATTGGGTTAATGTTGATGTTGGTGCATTGCAGGATGGTAGTATATCATTCAATTTGATGGAATAGATGATATAAGAGGAAATGCCCTTGTACACAGAGACACAAACGTACAGAGGCTTGCTAAGATCCACTCCTAATGATGGCAACCGTAATTCCTCCAATAAAACCCTGAAATTCAAAAATCTCAAAATCATAAAAAATAAAGCCAATTAAACTAAACAGTCAATGAAATAAATTAACCCCAGAAACCCTAATACAAAACCATCAAGCTGAACCCAATTGCATAATAAAATCCATAATATTATGCCTTTAACTGCAAGTAATTTACCACGAGAACAATTGAGAAAACTAGAAATGAAAGGCAGAAAACTTAATTGTAACATTAGTTCTGTTTTAGGGGCAGCGGTACCTAGCATAAGGATGGAGAAAACTAGGGCTGCTTTGACCTGCCACAAGCATTTGCACCCCAGTGGCACCTCTTCCCCTTAATGGAAGGCTATAGATAGGCGGAGGGTTTTGATAAAAGAAGATAGGTGTTGGATTGAGCTACTTGCATTGGAGAGAGATAGAGACAAGGAGGGTAGGAAGGATCTAACAGGCTATCAGAAAGCGATCGTGTTTCAATGTTTCAACACATGCGAAGAAAAGAAGAACCTCCAAAAGAATAAAAGATGAGAGAGTCAGCTTAATTGGTAAGTAAAGCTTGTTGACTGACTCTACAACTTTGATTGGGAAAGAAAAAAAAAGGCTCAAGAGCACTTGAGCATGGATTCTCATGTAAATAAATGAACATAACATCAGGTATCACATCCTTAACAAATGCAAAAGCAAGTTCAGATTGGTTGTGCAATGTACTGAAACTCTAGTGTAGCCTCTAGATGATTGGCAATATAAAGACATTCAGTTTCAGTCAACAATGAAAAAAGAAATACGGTTATCTTTTCTCTCCAGTTCCAATCTATAAATTTACTTGTGGATCCCACCCCCCCCCCCCCGACCCCCCCCCCCCCCCCCCCCCCCCCCCCCCCCCCCCCCCCCCCCCCAAAAAAAAAAAAAAAAAAAAAAACCCTACAAAACATAAGGCGCTGAAACTCAAAATTAGAAAAGGAGACTCGCCAGACCCAGGGAGTCATGAAGCTCTTGGTTTACTTCAACCACTTTCCAAAAAATGGGACAATAATATCACTAGTAGCATTGACACTTTCAACCACACCAAAGCTGCTGCCCTGTGATACAGGAGTCCCCATTTCTTCTTCTTTTTTGATGAGTAATGAGACTTATATTCATCATGAAAAAAACGCAAAATATTGATGATAGTGGTCTGCATTAAGAGACCACCAAAGAGTGAGGAAAGAAGCATTAAGAGACCTTTCAAAAACTGAATACCTGTGAAAATGCTTGAAAACAGCCACCAAGGAGCCCTCATTTCTAGTAATTCAACAGACAACATTACCTAAATAATCCTGAGCATGGTTGGTTATGCCAACAGTATCAGAATTCCCCTCAACGTTAATCCACTCATGAGAGTCAAGATACTTTAGATCCTTCACAACTGCACGTAAAATGCAGAAGAAAAGTATAAGCACAATAGGTAGGTCAATTTTCAAGGAATCCAACAAAGACGTGATATCAACAATTCCCAAAATCAATATTAAATAGAGTGATTCTGTAACTAGAAATGAAAAGATATTGCAGAATGCTACAAAATCAATGAACTAGATTATCATTTATATGGGAGAACTATCTCTATTCTATATGGATATATCGATTAGAAATTTGATTGGATAACTTTATGAGAAAACAAAACTCCAATAAAAAAATTGAGAGAGAGAGAGAGCGAGAGAGAGAGAGAGCTGAGTAATGCACTGACAAATGAAGAGTGTTGCTTGTTAAGCTTGTAGAAGCATTCAAAACCCTTTTACATTTTTTTTTTTTTACAATACTCTTGACACCCCACATACTGTTGGAGCAACATAAATAATAGTAGTAAATAGTTGAATTGAGATGGAGAGGTCCTTGAAATCAGAGTATGACCACTTAAAAAATAACAGCCTATTGTCTTTACATAACTTTATCCAAACACTTATGTGCGCAAATGATGAATTGGGATGAACCATATTGTAAGCACTGTTCAACCTGAGTAGAATTCACAATAATAAGAATATCACAATGATAAGAACCCACTGGTTCTTAAGAGTTTAGATGATCTATGGTACTAATTGGCCTAACATTAATCACAATACCAGCACAACATGAACTGAACTCACACAGAGAGACAATATATTGATATATGAATACCCAGATTCAAGAACCCACTGACCTCAGCGCTAATAAAAATCAAAATTTGGTAAATAAATATGATACCAATGAAGAACGAAAAAAAAAAAAAACCATTTCCAAAAACCAATATCCTGATCAAAGAATCATAGATCAACCATTTCAAGCAACTAATACAAAAATATAAATGCTGGGTTGGATGTTTAACATTGAGATGTCCCGAACCGTGCTGTAACGCAGTGGTGGATCGTGATTCGATTGATTTGTTTGCTAAAAAGGAAGATAAGGAGATGTATTTGCAGTATTTGATAAGGTCTTATATTGAGAGTAATAAGAAGTATAAGTGGTGTCCGAGTGCGGATTGTGAGTACGCGATGGAGTTTTGTGAAGGAGGTGACGAAGAGTGCTATGATGTTTGTTGCCATTGTAACAATGGGTTTTGTTGGAATTGTATGGATGATGCGCATAGGCCAGTGGATTGTGATACTGTGGCTAAGTGGCAATTGAAGAATAGTTCTGAGGCTAAGAATACAGCATGGTTGTTGGTCAATACAAAGCCATGTCCAAAGTGTGGAAAACCCATTGAGAAGAACCAAGGGTGCATGCACATGACATGCTGGAAACCTTGTGGACATGAGTTTTGCTGGATGTGCCTTGGAACATGGAAGGAGCATGGTGAGAGAACAGGTGGGTTCTATGCTTGTAATACATTCCAGAAGAATAGGAAGAGGGTAAGTATAATGAGGATGCAGATATCAGAAAAAGAGCTGAGAAGCATTTGGGAAAGTATACTCATTATTACGAGAGATGGGCAGGCAATGAATCATCAAGGAAACAAGCTGTTAAGGATTTAAAGCAAATGCAAAATGACTACATGGTAAGACTTAGTGACCTAAGGGGGAAAACTAAGGCCGAGCTTAAGTTCATTACAGAGGCTTGGTTGCAGATAATTGAATGTAGGAGAGTGCTTAAGTGGACATATGCATATGGGTATTACCTCCCTGAGGATGGAGACAAGAAAGCAAAATCAAAAAAGGGGTTCTTTGAGTACTTGCAAGGTGAGGCAGAGTCTAATTTGGAAAGGCTTCATCATTGTATAGAGAAGGATATACATAACTACCTCAACAAAGAGCATCCAGAAGAAGAATTCAAAAATTTCAGAGCAAAGCTATCCAGTCTTACCACAGTGACAGGAAATTACTTTGAGAATCTGGTTAAGGCATTGGAGAATGGCCTAGAAGATACCAGCTCTCAAGAGGCTTGCAGTTCACAAGAGGCTTGCAACAAGATAAATAGTATGACATCAAGAAAGGGAGAAAGGACTAAGGGTAAGAGGAGACCTTAATAAAAAATATTCAATAGAATATGTTTCTTTGAACAAAGAATTCCATAATAAAAAACAGTACTAAGCAATTTTCGTATGACTTCAGATATATGTTAAGTATTTTTGTAATTGATCAAGCACATTATGGATTGATTAATTGTTATTTTTACTATATATTTTTCATTTTTATGGAATTTATAGTGTTTCTTGTCTTGTATCACTTGATTATTATGTTCAAGATCATTGGCATTGTCTGATAAGTTTTCCACTTTCACATCTTGATCATATACAATCCAAACTTGCAAAATGGGCATCCATCCTTTTCTAGTTACCTTAAACCCTATATTTGCTTCATATTTGTATGGGAAGTTGAAGATTTTTCGTTTTTCTTTTCAAAATATACACACAATTTAAACATATATAAATGGCAACTTTGCCAAAAAATAATTGAGATTGGAAAAGAAATACACACAAATGTGGCTTGGTCAAAATTCTTCAATAGTATAGGTTGAAACTTGATTTTCGAGCATTCTCAACTACTACTGTAGGTTGTACTTCATGACATAATACTGCGAAAGACAAGTCCTTACTTAGCTTATGTATTTGAAACAATGAAATAAGATGCAAGCAAAGCATTGTAAATGCGTGATTGATTACACCCTCTTGGATGTAAGATTGTGTTAGAATTCACTTAAAACTTCATTTTGACAGAATTACCTGTCTAGAATAACACTCAAATCAACAAACTAGGCATAAAATCACTGGTATGCTGTGTGTATACAGACGCAATATTCTGGATGATGTTGCAACATTGGCAGACAATTGGGTTTATCGAGGAGGAAGTATATTACTTTAATTCCAAAATTAATTTTACTGCCACATTTGTAACAATACCTAGTAAACCAGTTGTGCAATGTTCTTAGTGATAACTTCTACAGCAAAGTTGGAGCATAAATATGGACAGAATCAGAAACAGGTTTTGGAGATTTCTGAACAAAAGATTAAGGAAGAAGGACAAAGAAATTTCTTTAAGATACCCTCATCATTATTATTGCAGTATATACAAAGTCCAAAAAAAGAGTTCCCCAAAAAAAAAAAAAAAAAAAAGAAAAAGAAAAAAGAAAAAGGAATCTTACATGTTGAATGAGATTACAAAGATTAATAGGCTGACTGCTACTGGACATGCAATCCCTTTCTTCATGTATGGCTTTTAAATACTCTCGCAATCCAAAAGTCGGATTGAAAGCTGACTTGTCCAGCCCTCTCGACAGCTTCTAAAGCTTCTTTAATCATCATCTCAAGTCTAAACCAAGAAAATTCAAATTGTTTGTTTCAAACCAATGTTACACATACGAGCCTTTCTCAGCTTTCAACTAGCTTTCCAATTAATCTCTTCCCATCTTTTCTTTAAGGAGTTATGCCTGGAACATAAGGGATAGCTGGCTCAGGCTTCTTTATCTTTTCCACCAACACAGCTTGAGTGGTTAGAATTACACCCGCAATTTACACTGCATTTTGAATTGCACACCTTGAAACATGACAAGGATCTGCAACTCTAGCACTGAGAAGATCTTCGTATCTGCCTGTCATTGCATTGTATCCAGTTTGCCAATTACAAGTTCTTGTCTTCTCTACAACAATTTCTCCATTGACTCCAGCATTTGAAGCAATTGATTTTGCAGGTGCAAGGAGAGCCTGCAATTCAACATTAGCAACAGTTTCTATGATCAGAGCAATAAATGTCCACGAAATTAAGCTCCTAAAAGATGTTAAAACCAAAAGATGAAAAATGGAAATTAACAGTTTCAAATTTAAAGCATAAGAATCTAAATTTTACATTATCTGACTGAATTCTGAACTAACAAACAAATAAAAAGTAAAAACACCCAAGAAAGGGGAGGCCTCAGATGAGGGACAGGATCTTTCACTCACTGTCATTTGCAGTAGTAAATATGCTAACTATTTCTTACCAATTGCTGGTAGTATAACTACTGCCAGTTTGTTGTTGACGCATGCAGACCCAATCCATAGAATTAAACACCTTTTCTGACAATTTTATCAGGCAATCTCTGTTCTGGACTATGTCCAATTTATGTAACATGGCACCAGCGATCTTTAAAAACATTTTAATTGATTACTTCTCCCAAAACAAAATATCAGTATGGTGATAAGGGATCTTGTCTGTTATAACAAATGAGGAAAATCTGATTGTATATATACATCATAGATTTAAGGGTTTACTGGTTCAGTATCTAAATTAAATAATCATTGAGCCTGACAGATTTGTAAAAAGGTCTATAAAACTCAATTAAATAGGCCCACTAACAGAATTGTTCGGAAGCTGATCTTGCAGCAATTCATTCTTAAGGCATCTCTTATATTATTGTTGATGACTTGATGAAATTACAATAATGCAAGGAGTTTTTAAAAAAAAAGTCCTGTACTATTTTTTTTTTTTTTTAAATTTCTCTTCCCTGTCCTTTGAACAGGTCTCTCAAGATTTGAGGAAGAAAATAACACCAGATATTACATGCAGGCCACCTTAGAAAGTTCCTGGTCAGATCTTGTCATCTGACTGCTAGTAGAAGTCTGCTTAAAGTGCAAACTGCCAAGGGTTAGCTCCTTTTACACCTAAAGCAAAATATGTTTCAAAAAGCGCACTTTTTTCACTTTCCTACAAAGCTCAAAGTGTGCTTTTTGCACTATTTTTTGTTTAAAAAGATAAATACATTAAACATAACCTTTAAATCTTAATACTATTTATATGAGCCCTTGATTTGTTATGCAATACTAATCGTGTGGTGTGATGCACTATTTATATGATATCACCCCTTTGTCTTTCCTCTTGAACCAATGGCTACTTCTTCTCCCCTTTTTTTAACCAGTCTTTCTAAGTATTTTTTAATTAAATTATTAAATTTCATGCTGCTAATTTGATGGAGGTATTGATTTTAAGTGAAAATATGCAGGCTGTAATGTTATTCTTTCTGAGTCTGGATCACTTAAAGTAATTGATGATGGCGTTACAATTGCTCGATCCATAGAGCTTTCAGATGCAATTGAGAATGCAGGAACAATGCTAATCCATGAGGTCATTCATGGTTGCTAGATAATTCTCTCCCCTGTTGTTGTATTGATGTTTTTTGAGACAAAAGCAATCATAGATATGATGGCGTTACAATTGCTCGATCCATAGAGCTTTCAGATGCAATTGAGAATGCAGGAACAATGCTAATCCATGGGGTCATTCATGGTTGCTAGATAATTCTCTCCCCTGTTGTTGTATTGATGTTTTTTGAGACAAAAGCAATCATAGATATGTAAATCTTCATATCCTGCTTGCAGGTTGCAACTAAAATGAATGATTTGGCTGGTGATGGTACAACTACTGCAATTGTTTTGGCTCGAGCAATGATCAAATCTGGGTTGCTGGCAGTTGCTTTTGGGGCTAACCCGATTTCTTTGAAGAAAGGAATGGATAAGACTATGAAAGAATTGGTCAAGGTCTTGAAGAAGAAAAGTGTGCCAGTAAGAGGAAGAGATGATATAAAAGGTATTGCTTTCCTTTGCATTTTGTTAATAAAAATCAGAGTCAGAAATATCTAGAGCATGTCTTGTGAATTAGGTTTGTGCCCCTCTTTGCACTTTTTTTAATAAAAAATTATAATTACTTGTCAAAAACAAAATCTTGAAAGTGTCTTTTGCCACATTGCAGCTGTGGCCACAATTTCTTCTAGAAATGATGAATTTGTTGGGAACTTAATTGCTGAAGCTATAGAAAAGATTGGCCCTGATGGAGTTATCTCTATTGAGTCATCTTCATCATTTGAGACTCTGTAATAATAGAAGAAGGAATGAAGGTAGGTCATTAAAGATGATTTTTAATTGAAAAGATTCATGACCATCTCAAAGAAAGGAAAATTTAATTTGAAAGGAAAGAAAATGGGTCAGAATGTAATTTGAATTGAACCATAATTTTAGAATGAAAATAAACTTTATAAACCAGCAATGAACTAATTACCCCACTGTTTGGTTTTTTTTTTTCTTTTTTTTTTTTTTTGAAAATAAATGGACTAAAGAAAACCAACATCAAGGTTATAATATCAATCTATTGAAAGTTCATTCCTTAAGGCACACAGATAGATAAAACTCATAAAAGGTTGTACCCAGTTTAGAAAGCTCCCAATTCTGTGGAGTCATGACACAAATAGATACAATTGAAAAATTGTTGTATTCATTCCTCAGCTCACAAGTAGATACTACTACTTTTAATCATGTTAATTAGTATTTCTTTTCATTTCTACATTTTCTTAGCAACAAAATGTATCATAAATTGAACAATTACTACATGCATATAACTGACACCACCCTTTGGCCACCCTCAAAACCAAGAGATAACACAACCCCATATTTCCACAACAAGCCCTAAACCACTACCTCTGGCTTAGATCTGACACCTACAGCTTTGGATTTGACACCTCCACAACCCCAAAACCCCACCCTTTGGCCACCACATTTTTTCTAATCCAAATCCCTCCTATTTTTGGTCAAAACTTTGCCCATGTGTGCCAGTTTTTGTAGTGGTAAATTGTTGTGGTTCTTGGCTGCTGGAGATGGTGGTGTGGTTGTGTGTTGGCAGGAATGAGAGAGGAAGAAGCAGATTAAGAAATTCTAGGTTGCACGGACACGCCATTTTTGGCGTCGTGTCCGTGTCCGACACGTGTCGGACACCGGAACGGGGACGACGCGCCGGATTCCCGTGTCCGGCGGTGTCCCTTTTTTTTCCGTTTCTCCGACACGGCGCCGACGCGGCTCCGACGCGTCCGACACGCCATCAGTGAAAAAAAAAAAAAAAAAAAAATCACAGATTTTGATTTTGTGATAACCCTAAAACAATCAAGCAAGTTTAAGAGACTCTACACTGAAAGTTGAAACACATCTCAAGTTCTTCTCAACCCACCCTCCCTCTGTCGCTGCCGCTGCCCTCTGCCCTTCGCCGGAGTTAGATCGGGCCTTATCGGCGAGCTCCGACGTCGACGCCGTGCCCACTGTCCTCTGTCCCCTCCGATCTCTCTCTCTCGGCGTGGACATCAGGGTCGGTCTCTTATTCTCTTCTCTCTTTGTTTTTTTTTTTTTCGTTCTCTCTTTCAGATACATTTTGTGAATGGGTGGGTGTACTGTTACCCCATTGTCTATATAAGTTAACGCGTTTTGTGTTTTTTTTTGTGTTTTTTTTTTTCACTGCTGCTGTGGCCCGTGGGTGGCCTCCATTTTTTTTTTTTTTTTTTTTTATATAAGTTATAACTTATAAGTTATAAATTTGTTTTTGTGTGTCCTAGTTTTATTTATTTATTGAAGTTAAATATTGTAGGTGACTAAAATGAATATTGAAATTGAAATATTTCTACTTTGGGTGTTAGTTTATTTATTTATAGTTCTTACATAATTTAAATTCTAGACATAAACGTATTTTATGTCTAAAAATATTAAAAAATATGCCTAAATATAAAATTTAATTAATTATTTAACCGCTGTGTCCCCGCCGTGTCGTGTCCTTATTTTTCAAGAATTGCCGTATCCCCGTATCCGTGTCCGTGTCCGTGCAACATTAAGAAGATAAGGGAGAAAAGAAAAGGAAAATAAAATTAAAATGGTTTCTTTATGGTAAATTTTACTTTAATGCGTGAAGCACTTGACAACATTTTCCTTCCATTCAGCCATCAGAAGTAAGACGGAAAGACCAATTTGGCAGTTTCCCAAACTTCTGTTGTTAAAACTTGATATTAGAACATCAGAGGTCTGTTTAATTTTGACCTAAAGTTGGAGGGTCTTTTTGCATTTTTTCCTTTATCTCTGATTCCTAGTTTTTTTTTCCTCTATTCCCTTTCTTTTAATTCTTTTAGATCTTTCTGGACAGATTGACAAGGGTTACATGTCACCCCATTTCATTACAAACCACGACAAATCTATAGTGGAGTTTGACAATGCCAAAGTCCTAGTAACTGATCAGAAGATTTCAACTGTCAAAGAAATTGTTCCTTTACTAGAAAAGACTACTCAATTGAGCGTCCCACTGCTAATCATTGCAGAGGATATCTCCAGGCAAGTACTGTAAAAACTAGTGGTGAACAAAATGCAAGGTTTACTAAATGTTGCTGTTGTCAAATGTCCAGGATTTTAAGAAGGAAAGAAAGCTCTTTTGCAGGATATTGCACTTATGACAGGTCAAATTATGTACTGCATGCTAAACATTATTTGCTTAATTATTTAAATTTTCCATGACATATGCTAATAATAAGATAATGTTTATTCTGAATCAGTGGCTGATATGATGTTAGAAACTATCATGACTATGACCTGCTTTTCATTCACTAAATTTCTTAATTTGTTCCTTTGCGACACAGTCCAACTCATTCCCACTTAGCATTATATTAATATCTTTACATCTCAAAATGATGAGATAGTTCACTTTGCACCCAGATGTTCACTGACAATTTTCATTTCCTAGTTTGCTGGCCCTCGTAGTCATGTAAAGAACCTGAGTGCCAGCTATGATAGTGGTTAATTCAAATTGAGCTCTCAAGTGTCTAATAATTGATGTAGAAAATTAGTGAATTTCTGGAATTCATAAAAAATAAATAAATAAAAAATTATGTAAAGAGAGTACTGTTGTGATGTTTCTTTTTCAGGATCTCAATGTAGGCCCCTTATATTGATGTGATTTTCCTGTTAAATACACAATTTGGTAAAACTCAAGCTATTTTGTGGCCCTAATTTGTGTGAACTTCTGTGACAAAATGTTTTTCAAGTGCATTTATTTAACCTATTTGCTATCAACTGTTAATCCCTGTTTTCTTGTTGGGAATGAGGGAATGGAGACAAAATCTTAGTACATTAAGATTTTCAAAACACTTTTCTTACCCTGTATTTTTTGGTGAAAAAGGGAATACAGAGATTTCAGAAAATGTGACTTTCTTTTCCAGCCCTGTTGAGTTTAATAACTTCTATTATTTTGGTCATTTGGTGCATCTTCTAAATAACATTCAAAAGGACAACACATCTGTAACATATTACATGTAAACACTACACATGCTCTCTCTGTCACTACTTCTTTATGTGACTGTAAGCTGTGGATAGAAACATATCTCAAATGTCACTATCTGCCTTTTTCTGAACTTTGGAAATATAAACATCATCATTTGTGTTTCCGGGGGCCATATTACATTTGTCGTATAATTGTATTTCTTTGTGATGAGATTGCTATTTCTGCTTCAGTTTCTCATTGAGATAATTTTAATGTCATTAGGCGCTGATTTTCTCTCTGGAGATTTGGGTCTGACGCTTGAAGGTGCAACTTCAGATCAGCTTGGTATTGCACGAAAAGTTACCATAACCTGTAATTCAACGACCATTGTTGCTGACCCTACAACTAAAGCTGAAATACGGGCAAGGATTTTCCAAATCAAGAAGGATCTAGCTGAAACAGCTAATGCATCCTTGTCAAGAAAGCTCTCTGAAAGAATTGCTAAACTCTCTGGTGGTGTGGCTGTGATTAAGGTCTGCAATTTAAAAAAAGTGCTATTTCTTAAAGATTGTTAATGAAATCTTGTATAACTCTTCCTGGATGCTGGCTTCAATCAATATCTGTCTTGTCAAAAGTGAACAAGGCTTTTCCAGCCACAGAGAGAGAGAGAGAGAGAGAAGAAAAGAAAAAGTGACTGAGGCTTTATCTTTGTTTTTTATGTAAATTTTGAAACTTCAATTTTTGTGTTGATCATGAATGATATTCAAAACCTTTGGTCATAATTGTTTTACCTTTCCTTCTATTTATCTTTCTATTATTTTATCTTTCTATTATTTTAGGTAGGAGCACACACTGAGGTGGGGCTTGAAGATAGGAAACTCAGAATTGAAGATGCAAAAAATGCCACATTTGCTGCCATGGCTGAAGGAATAGTCCCTGGTGGTGGTGCTACGTACATTCATCTCTCGGAACTGATTCCCATCATAAAGAATTCTACGGAAGGTCTAGATGAGCAGAGTGGTGCAGATATTGTGGCAAAGGTGTGGTATCCTCCCCCCTCCCTATCTCTCTCTCTCTGTATCAGATTTTTCCTTTGTTTTTAGTCAGAGTGAGATCAGTGTTAATAAATAATGAGGTGTACTTGAGTGCAAAGGCCTCCTAAGCCTTGCACCCTATAGAAGTAAAACGCATTCTGTAAAAATCAATATAGTAAATTTTAAAAATTAAAAAATATGACTATCAATTGATAAGCTAATCATATATATATATATATATATTTTTGATAAGATCTAATCATATAAAAATTAAACCTAGCATTTTATATAATGCCCTATGAACTTTAAATACAGCTATAGAAGTTATCAGTTATCACTAAACAACTAGGTGGTGAAGGCTAGACTGTCCTGCATAAAAAACAATATATATATATATATATATTAATGAAAAAAAGGATATGGTTTCAGGAGAGACAGGAGGTTATATTCTCTTCTGAGTATTTCAGTATGAGTTACATCTAGCATATTATAGCTTTTTTAAAGTGTCAGAAAAGTCACGAAGGCTTATGCTGTAACAGAACCAACCCCATAAATTGAAAAATAGAAGTTCTAAGTATATCTATTTTACATAACCAAAGTGAGGCCACCCTAGCTGGCTAAAGCATATTAAGAAAATAAGGAAATAAATATCTCTTCATAAATAAATTAATATCTCATCACGCAAAGCTTCAGTTACAAGCCTTCAAGGCTTCAACTGATCTTATGCCATATTCATGACGAACAGAGCTAGCTTCCCCTTCAACAGCCTTTTTTACTTTGTTATTATTATTATTTTTAATAGACATGCCACTGACACCATGAAAAGCCAAGACCTCATACCTACAATCTTACTATTTTAGGCTTCAACCAGTCCCCATCAATGGCATTAACACAAGTTACACAATTAATGGCATTTTTTGGGGTTCTTCCTTATAATTATGGTGTTAGAAGCATTTGCAAATAATCTCAATCCACCATCTAGCTCACTTGCGAAGAATATAATCAGGATTACACTTACAAATTATCTTCTCTATTTGAGGCTTCAATGGGCCAAGGCCCTTAAAAAATATCCTTAATTCTTTTTTTTTTTTGATAGGTAATAACAGACTTTATTGATAATAAAAGTACAATGAATTTACGATAGTAAACTCATTGCACTGAAAAGAATACAAATCAATCAAAAAGAGAGGCTAACAGAATTAAGAAAATCAGACAAAGAGTGACAATGCGTAAACTCCCAAATACGAGACCACTCAAACAAAGTCCTAAGTAGCAAAGACTTCACACAGTCTACAAGTCTTTCAGTTTCTTCAAAAGTTCGGGCATTGCGCTCCTTCCAAATTAACCACATAAGACACGCTGGAACCATATTACACACATTAGAAGTGTGACTCCCCAACCAATTCCACCACGCAAAGAGAAGAGAAACAACACTCTTTGGCATCACCCACTGAACCCCAAACAAACAAAGGACTTCACTCCACAAGGTCTGAGCATACTTACAATGGATCAATAAGTGATCCACAGTTTCCTCTTCACATCGACAAATGCAGCACCAATTAACAAGAGGTAACTGCTTCTTAACTAGGTTGTCTATCGTAAGAATCCCACCCCTAGCAGCTGTCCATAAGAAAAAAGCTACCCTTTTAGGTACCTTAACACACCAAATACTCTTCCAAGGAAAAGACACCATCGGGGCTGCCAGCAATGAAAAATAGAAAGAGCGCACATCAAAAACACCACTACGATTCAATTGCCATATCATGGTATCATCACCCCCTCTAGGTAGCTTGGATGAAATATGCTCAAAAAAGTCATAAAAGACCCCTGTCTCCCAGTCTTGAAATGCACGACGGAAACGTAAGTTCCAACTTCTACCACCCCCATCCGG